>NC_138770.1:570161198-570171198 GCF_965119305.1 Pelophylax lessonae | reverse complement strand
GACATGACGCTTGCCATTCAGGCCAAAGATTTCAATCTTTGCTTCATCAGACCAGAGAATTTTGTTTCTCATGGTTTGAGAGCCCTTCAGGTGCCTTTTGACAAACTCCAGGCGGGCTGTCATGTGCTTTTTACTGAGGAGTGGCTTCTGTCTGGCCACTCTACCATACAGGCCTGATTGGTGGAGTGCTGCAGGGATTGTTGTTCTTCTGGAAGGTTCTCCTCTCTCCACAGAGAAACGCTGGAGCACTCTCAGAATGACCATTTGGTTCTTGGTCACCTCCCTGACTAAGGCCCTTCTCACCCGAATGCTCAGTTTGACTGGGCGGCCCGCTCTAGGAAGAGTCCTGGTGGTTCCAAACTTCTGCTATTTATGGATGATCGAGGCCACTGTGCTCATTAGGACCTGCAATGCTGCAGAAATTTTTCTGTACCCTTACCCAGATCTGTGCCTCGATACAATCCTATCTCAGAGGTCTATAGACAATTCCTTGGACTTCATGGCTTGGTTTGTGCTCTGACATGCACTATTAACTGTGGGACTGTATATAGACAGGTGTGTGCCTTCCTGAATCATGTCCGATCAACTGTATTTATCACAGGTGGACTCCAATCAAGTTGTAGAAACATCTCAAGGATGATCAGTGGAAACAGCAAGCACCTGCGCTCAACTTTGAGTGTCATGGCAAAGGTTGTGAATACTTATGAACTTGTGATTTTTTCGATTTTTTATTTTTAATAAATTTGCAAAGATTTCAAACAAACTTCTTTCATGTTGTATTTATGGGATATTGTTTGTAGAATTTTGAGGAAAAAATTAAATTTAATCCATTTTGGAATAAGGCTGTACCATAACAAAATGTGAAAAAAGTGAAAAAGTGAAGGGCATTGAATACTTTCCGGATGCACTGTGTGTGTATATATATATATATATATATATATATATATATATATATATATATATATATATATATATATATACACATATATATATATATATATATATATATATATATATATATATATATATATACACACATATATATATATATATATATATATATATATATATATATATATATAGTATATGTATATACACACACAATGTATACACATGCACATATTTTTCTTACTCCATAAGCTCTAAACATTTTATGAAATGCATTACTAATTTAAAGATGTTCAATTGTAGAAAACACAAGACCCAAGTCATTAGTCCTGTTGTTGATATATGATGTATATCTTTATTAAAACATTTGTAAGTTCCCACAGCAACCCTGCTTCTGGTAAACCTCAGCAACACTGGAATGTTTTATTGTATTGGAAATTATGGGTTCAGAGTTATCAATGCCGTGAACAACCGTGTAGCCTACAGTTCTTCTAAGTGTCACTCTTCTGTAAAGTGTGCCTAAATTTACCGTACCCCTTAACAACTAACCCTTTCCCTACCTGAACCCATAGCCTAAACTCCGGATTTGTAAAGCAAGCACTGTATTAAGCTTTAAAGGGCATGCTTCATATATGGCTCTGAAGCTCCCCATCGTAGTTTCTGGTTTGTGCATCTTTGTCCCAGGGAGGACTGCATCTCTCATGCTTCTTTGCAGCTTTTAAAAAAAGACAAGCTGGATGTGCAAACATGCTTGTGCACCAGAATGTCAGGCTATTGTCCTTGCAGGAGTGTATTTATGAGGGTGACACCTTTGCTCCTGCATAGACACACAAGCAAGGTAGTGTTGTCACCCTAAAACAGTAATTGGAAGAAAAGACATTAATTGTCAGATCACCAGGTACAGAAAAAGGAAAAAAAAAAAAAAAGCTTGCAGAGGCAAAGCAACATACAAAATAGATGCAGTGGAGGATAAGCTGTCACAAATAGATGTTTTGTTTTTCAAGTTTAGATACACTAATATGTTTGGCCCTTTACATCATGTAGCCATTAAAATATGCCTTTACATCTAACCCTTAACTTTACTTAAACCAACCTTGACATCATAACAAAAGATAAACTGTAGCATCCTGTAAAAAGGCATAGCTCAGAGTAATGCTGATATCTGACTTTCAGGTGTACTTTCAGGTCTACTACTTCATTGCTGTGTCCTTTGTTATGCAATCAAGATACAGAGACATACATGAAACCCTTGGTATGTTATGCACATACAGTAACACTATCAACATTAGATAAACAATAATGTATGTGTTATAACTTTAGTATGATGCTAAAGGATTAAAGAAGCAAAGGATTTTATTGTAAGTTGTACATTTACAATTTAGCATATATTCCGTTTTCATAATGTTACAAAATTATATTAAGCTTAAACATATCTTACTTATCTGATTCCTCCTGTATTGAATTGTATTTTAATTGTATTGTCTGCCCTCATGTTGTAAAGCGCTGCACAAACTGCCGGCGCAAAATAAATCTTGTATAATAATAATAATATTTATTTAATTCCATCTATATTTAGCATGAATTTTGTAACGTATATTGCATTTGTGTAAATCAAAATAAAGATTAATGAAGGATTCTTGTATGTATAAACGTTGTTTTTTTGTACACAAATCTACTCTTCTGCATTAAGGTGATAAGATCTAATTATTCAGAGTTACAGAATAATCTTTAGGCCCCTTTCACACATACAGTCCCTTCAGTTCATCAGTTCAGTCACGTCAAAATGTATCAGTTTTCCATCCATTTTTCATAAATTTTTCATCCATTTTTCATCTGTTTTTCATCCGTTTTTCGTCCGTTTTTCATCCATTTTTCATCCGTTTTTTTTACATCCACTACCAATGCAAAAACAGATGAAAAATGGACCGTTTGTCCTTTAACAACTTGCCGACTGCCGCATGACTATTTACGGCGGCAGTCAGCCCCTCACAGGCAAAGTGAAGTAGGGCTACGTCGCTAGCCTGTGAGGCTCTAGGGGGCGAGTATGCTCCCGCCCCTGCTCGCTCCCTAAGCAGTCCACGCGTGTGACCGGCGGACCCGATGTTCGCCGGTCACTCGCGATCGTCGGGTACAGAGGGAGAAAGGCAGGCGGCTAATGTAAACAAAGCCACCTGTCATTCTCCCCTGTGTAAGTGCAGAGATCATACGATCCTGCTATGTGGGATCGTATATCTCTGTAGTTACACAAACAGCCACATCCCATAAAAGTTAGAAGCACACCCCTAGGGACACACTTAACCCCTCCTTCTCCAATAAAGTTAACCCCTTCCCTGCCAGTGTCACTTTTACAGTAACAGTGCATATGTATAGCACTGATTACTGTAGTAATGTCACTGGTACCCCCAAAAGTGTCGAAAATGTCAGTCAAGGGTCCGATCTGTCCACCACAATGTCGCAGTCCCGCCAAAAAAAATCGCAGATCACCGCCATTACTCGTTAAAAAAAAAAAAACAATAAAAATGACATGGATCTTTCCCTTAGTTAGTAATCGCAATAAATTTTGCGCAAACCAATCAAAATAAGCTTATTGCGATTTTTTTTACCAAACATATGTAGCAGAAAACAAATTGGCCTAAAATGTAAAAAAATTTTGATTTTTACATTTTTTGGGGGAGAATTTCATATAAACAAATGTGAAAAATATTGTTATTTTTGCAAAATTGTCGCTCTTTTTTTGTTTATAGCACATGATCAAAAAATTGCACAGGTGATCAAATACCACCAAAAGAAAGCTCTGTTTGTGGGAAAAAAAGGACGTCGATTTCATTTGAAACGACCGCGCAATTGTCCGCAATTGTCTGTTAAATTCACGCAGTGCCGAATCGCAAAATAGGGCCTGGTCAGGAAGGGGGTAAAATCTTCCGGGGCTTAAGTGGTTAACATCCATTTTTCGTCCGATCCGTTTTTTTGACGGATGAAAAATAGGGCATTCATCCATTCCAGGAAACGGACATTGACGGAAGCGGATGAAAACGGATGTTAACGGATGATCATCTGTTGTCATCTGTTTTTACATAGAGATGCATCGATGTCCGTTTTTCATCCGTCAACGGATGGATGAAAAACGGACAAACGGACTGTATGTGTGAAAGGGGCCTTAAAGCGGAGTTCCAGTCACATACAACTTTTTTAGATAATAATACCCTCCTAATCCTAATCTCTCCCTAATTACCCTAACCCCACATTACAGGTCATTACAGTAGACAAATACAGATAAATACTTACCTTTAAAATTGATTGCAGAGCACGTCCATCTCCGTTGTGGGCGTCTGAAGCCGCTGTGTCCCCTGCTGTGACCTTCTTCCTGGAACTGGCTACCCAGAATGCCGATCGTAATCTCGCGCATGCGCTGTAGATTGCGATCGGCATTCTGAATAGCGGCTAGCCGTTCCCATTGAATCCCGGGATTGATGACGCTCATCTCCCAGGAAGCAATGCGAAGGAGGAAGTGACGTCGGCGGCTGTGTCCGCAGAGGGAGGAAGAGGAAGGAAGGTAAGTATATTTGCATTAAAAACAAGGTAAGTGAAAAGAAAAGAAAAATTGTCATTATCCAATTCTTTTTCAGGCACTTTAAATCAAGCGGATAAGTAAAAAATTAATATATAAAAAATAATAAATAAATGTAAAAGCAGACACAAAAAATACAATAGTACAGAAAACATTACTTTGGAAACATATGAAGTTATAGTTTACTAAGAAAAAATCGGTCCACCTAAAAGTGATGCAACCATCATCACCCGGACTGCGAGGGAAAATCCAGATTTTTGAATTGTCACAAGAAAAAGAAGTGAGGGGGAATTTTCCAAAGAAGATGTTTTTTGATGACTGCCTAAGTGTTCCTCCAGACCCTCTGTGAGTCTGCACAGAAAACACAGGCTCAAATCTCGGACACACATAGGCAGAGATTAAAGCGGTAGTATCCCGCTTTTTTACACTTTTACCTACAGGTAAGCCTATAATAAGGCTTACCTGTAGGTACAAATAATATCTCCTAAACCGGCATGGTTTAGGAGATATTTACAGTGCAAGCAGCCGCTCGCGCGAGCGGCGCATGCGCTCTGAAGGTCCGGGGGGACCTTCAATCTATTTGCCGGGAGCTTGCCGGAAAATCACTCCCGCGCGCATGCGCGGGAGTGACGTCATTGCGGCTCCGGCCAATCATCGCGCCGGAGCCGTCTCTTCCAGCCAATCACCGCGCCGGAGCCGCCGAACCCGGAAGAGACGGCGAGGGATCATGGCAGCGCCCGCAGCGATGTCCGGGGGTCCGTGTCGGGGCTTCATTCTAAGGTAAGTAATACATAATGAGCTAGTATGCGATGCATACTAGCTCATTATGCCTTTGTCTTGCAGGTTTTTTTTTTTTTTTTTTTGATCTGTGGGTTTACAACCGCTTTAACTGAAACTGGTGCACACAGAATAACGTACAGCTGTACATAGTAACCAATCGGGTTTTATTGCCAAAGCTTAATTGTACAATTTGAAGTTTGAAGCTGATTGGTTACTACAGTATGCACAGCTGCACCAGATTCTGTGTAAACCATTTTTAGTAAATCTCCCCTATAGAAAACACTTGTTTTCTATGTGCCTTGTTCACACCACAATGCTGAGGTGAGGAGAGGTGCGTTATGCTGCATAAAAATGCAGCATGTCTACATTTTTACACAGCACAACTGACCACACTATATCCCAATGCATTACAGCACACTGAATGAAGTGTAATTTTGTGACACTTTAACCACCTCCCACCCGGCCACTGTACATATACGGCCGGGTGGGAGTCTTGTCCTTCTGATCGGACGTTCCGGAACGTCCTTCAGAAGGAGCAAGATTGCGCCGCCGCGGGCACGCGCAGCGGCGCAATCTCGATGTGCCTGTGTCCCTCAGACACAGAGCAACAAGTTGCGGCAGGAGGGCCCTGTGATTGGCCCTCCTGATCACATGACGGCTGTGTCTAATCACAGCCGTCATGTAATGTAAATACAGCCGTTGTAATGGCTTTGATCTCTTCTTCTCCTCACACAGATCCTGTCAGTGAGGAGAAGAAGATGATCTGTGCTGCAGCCAGGGGGATCAGTGAGTTTTTCTAATTACTCACTGATCACAGGGGGGTCTGTGCTGATAATCAGAACATCGATTACCAGTGCAGCCCTGGGGGGGGGTGCCACTAGAGCCACCAGGGATGCCCACCCATGACCACCAGGGATGCCCACCATGGCCACCAGGGATGGCAATCAGGGCTCAGAGAGCCTGCCAGTGGTGCCCTCCCTATCAGTGCTGCCCACCAATGCCATCTATCAGTGCCACCCACCAGTGCCCATTATTGCCATCAGTGCCGCCCACCAGTGCCCATTATTGCCCACCAGTCCTGCCTATCAGTGTCCATCAGTGCCGCCCATCAGTGCCGATCAGTGCCGCCCATCAATCCCGATCAGTGCCCATCAGTGCTGCCTATCAGTGCCCAACAGCGCTGCCTATCAGTGCCCACTAATGCTGCATATCAGTGCTACCTATCAGTGCCACATATCAGTGCCCATCAGTGCTACATATTAGTGCTACCTATCAGTGCCCATCAGTGCTGCATATCAGTGCCACCCCATCAGTGCTACTCCATCAGTGTCTCCTCATCAGTGCCTGTCAGTGCGGCGTCATCAGTGCAGGAAAAAACGTATCTATTTACAACATTTTATAACCTAAACAAATTTTTTTTTTTTTCAAACTTTTCTGTCTTTTTTTATTTGTGCGCCAAAAAAGAAAAAACCTGGCAGTGATCAAATGCCACCAAAATAAATCTCTATTTGTGGGGAAAAAACTACACAAATTTGGTTTAGGTACAGTGTTGCATGACCGCGCAATTGTCATTCAAAATGCGACAGCGCTAAAAGCTGAAAATTGATCTGGGAAGGAAGGGGGTTTAAGTGCCCAGTATTGAGGTAGTTAATAAAATGTAAAAAAAAGAAAAGTATCACATTGCACCACCTCTTGCCACCCTTAAAAAACGTACATCAGCCCACATTGTTATAGCATGTGAGCTGGTGTGAATGAACCCTAAGAGAGGATTTCCCTTTCTTTTGGAGATTTTCTCTCACTTATAATTGTGTCTACAAGACAGGATCTGCACATAAATCTACTAAACTGGACAATAAAAACAAAATACAATGGGGTTCATCCTTACCTACTCTATCCAAAACTAAAAGAAAAATGTGTCTAAAATTTCTTTTTGGCAACAAGCAAAAGATAGGAGCACACACCAAAGCTGTCTGATTCTAAGACTTCAAAGCAGGCTTCAGCTTTTTCTTCTCCAAGACACCATACCCCTCTAACGTGCTTCACCCACGCTTGAACTAAACCTAGGAGTGGATGAAATGCATTAGAGGTGCGTGATCTGGGGGGGAAGAAAGCTGAAACCTGTTTCAGAGTCTTAGAATTCAATCTATTCGAATATTAGAATCTTCTGCTTGTTGTTTATGTTTCTGGGTGAGAAGGGTCCCTTTAGAGCTGCACCCATCAGCATGTGGGAATCACTAGTTTGGAGTGTAAGTGGTACTATTATCTTTGTATTGATTGCATATAATTTCTTATTACTTTCTTGTTTATCTGGGTAATATTCAGTTTGTGTTTGGTAGACCAATTTTACATCCAAGTGAAGAAGACACATGGTAAATCCTGCTTTGCTCTGTAATGGATTTTTGCTGTTTCCTCACTTACCTCTGAATTATATGACTGGCATTCTTCCACATTATGAGGGAGTCTAAGTGTAGGGAACAACAAATGAGAGAAGGTAAAATGGTGGACACTTTGGTATTATAAATTCTGAAAGACACTATCAAAAATTGGATTCCTATAAAGAATTGTGTATTTCCCATTCATTGTTGTCATTCAATCATTTACTCACCTTTGCTTGTTCTATTCACACAATTTGACCCTAGCAATCAGCCATTCTGATGATTGGTCTAGGATACACTGATCTAAAAGCATATAAGCTTTTAAAATGTGACCTTTTGTGCTTAAACCAGTACTAAAGTCTGGGAAAAATAGTTTCTAGACAGAAGAGCTTTTTGGCAAAATATACATTCCTCTTTCTTCTAGCATTTTATTTGCTATTTTTTTGTATGTACACTGCTAGCACAGTGCATGCATAGTTGAGTGTACATTTCTGCCCACTCCAGGCATCTGTAAGATATCAAAAATGGAGCCAGGTGTCAGAACAATGTGAATCCTAGCATGTACAGGATTTATCATCGGTGGGCACCCAATTGTCAAGGTCTTACCTTGCCTTCCTGTTGGCAGCCATCTTGGACATGTGCAGACTGCTGTCTTTTATGAACTCTGTTTGCATCCTCACTTGCCTGCTGCCTTGGCGTCGCTCAGTGATGATGTTGCACACCTGACTATATATATCACCTGTTGGCTTGCAGTCCTTTGCCCTTGTGTTTGTGCTCCAAGGCACTTCACTGCTAGCAGTCTTCTGTTCTCCGTCTTACTTCATGCATTACCTGGCTTGGCTGACGACTTTCCTGGCTCTTGATTCCGCATTGGCAGACAACCCGGCATTGGTAGGCTACCCGCCTCTGAATTTGACCCCGGCTTGGATGACTACCTGCTTCTAGACTCGATCCCGGCTTGGATGACTACCCGCTCTGGACTTGACCCCGACTGTTCCTGTTTTCGCTCCTTGCTCTTGCTATGCATTTATTGTTGTTGCTCTTATAAACTGCTTTATTTTACATGCATCTGCATGTGATCTGGTTTCCTGGCACCCTGACACCAATAGCCATAGGGAAAAGATGGGAGTTTTGGAAGAAGTGTCAGAAAAGATGACAGAGTAATGACAAGGATCACAAAACTGTCTGCACTGGAGGAGAGCAAACTTTGAGGTAAGTCAGCCAAAAATAACAAACGTGTTATACCTATCTATTCTAAATAGATTTGCACAGAGTAGTCCAAATCCTCCTCTTCTTGGGTCCCCCTGCCCCCATAGCAAGCCATACAGTGCACCCCCCACTGGCTATGATTGACAGCACCCTGTGTCTAAGCGAATGAGGAGAGAGCAAAAAAAAGAGGGCAAGAGAAAAAGGGAGGGTAAGATAAAAAGAGAGGGCAAGAGGAAAAGAAAGGGCAAAAGAAGGTAGCTCAATGAAAATAAAAGGAAAAAGTAGGAAGCAAGAGTAAATGAGAGGGCAAAAAAAAGAGAGGACAAAAGAGGGAAAGAGAAAAAGAGAGGGCAAAAGAAGGCAGCAAAATGAAAAGAGAGGGAGAAAGAAGGATACAAGAGGAAAAGTGAGGGCAAGAGGAGAATAGAGGGCAACAGAAAAAGGGAGGGCATGAGAAAAAGAGAGGTCAAAAGAAGGCAAGAGGATAAAAGAGGGCAATGGAAAAAGAGCGGGCAAGAGGAAAAAAAAAGGGGGGCAAAAGAAAAAGAGGAGGGCAAACGAAGGCAAGAGGAAAAAAAGAGAGGGCAAAAGTAGGCAAGAGAAAAAGAGGGGGCCAAAGAAGGCAAGAAAAAGGGGGAAAAGAGGGTAATAAAAAGAGAGAGGGCAAAAGAGGGCGAGACGGCAAAAGACAAGGCAAGAGACAAGGAAAAGAAAGGGAAAGAGAGAGGGCAAAGGAGAGCAAGAAAAAAAAGAGAGGGCAAAAGAGGGCAAGAGAAAAAGAGAGGGCAAAATGGTGCCAGAGGAAAAGAGAGGGCAACAGAAAAAGGGAGGGCATGAGAAAAAGAGAGGGCAAAAGAAGGCAAGAGGAAAAAAAAGGCAATGGAAAAAGAGCGGGCAAAAGGAAAAACAAAGGAGGGCAAAAGGAAAACAGGAGGGTAAAAGAGGGCAAGAGCAAAAGAGAGGGAAAAAGAAAATAAGAGAAAAAGAGAGCAAAAAAGGAAAAGAAAAAAGGAGAAGAGTGTAAAATAAAAAGAGAGGGTAAGAAATAAAGAGAGGGCATAAGAGGGCAAAGGGAAAAAAAGAGGGAAAAAGAGGGGAAGAGAAAAAGAGAGGGCAAAATGGTGCCTGAGAAAATGAGAGGGCAAGAGAAAAAAGTGAAGGCAAAAGAGGGCAAGAGTTA
>NC_138770.1:569671826-570160998 GCF_965119305.1 Pelophylax lessonae | reverse complement strand
AAGGGAAAGGGGAAGAAAACGGGGAGGAGCAAAAATAGGGGGGGAGGACCAAAAAGGGGGACAGAGGGGAATGGGACGGAGAGAGGAAAAAACAGGTAAGGGGGGAGAAAGAAGGGGGTAGGAAAAAGGGAAAGAAAGGGGAAAAAAAGGGGGGGATAGAGAGGAAGAAAGGAACAGAAACAGCGTACCCCGAAGGGTAAAGAGTAGGACAAGGAGGGCTAGTGGGACTTTCAAGGTACCAGGTATTCAAAATGATAAAGACATAGTTAAAAACATGAAATATTTATTGACATAACATTTTTAAAAAAACAAAAAACAAACAATACAGCATTGATACATATGATTCTGACATATACAGACGTAAATGTGTAAGACACAAGGCGAAAGATAAATGATGGTAATAGATGGGTCCAATGCTGAACATCAAACCATTCCCGACATGTTTCGCGGGCAGCAGTGCACCGCTTCTTCAGGGGAATAAAAACACATAAGTGTGCAATGCCTTTTAGTATCCTGTATAATACAGCAACAACAAAAACATTTTGTTATTGGTTTAAATATATATGTAAGTGTATATAATATCAAATATAGAGTGCATGCAACTGTGAGATATCGAGGTACATCCGAGACCACCACCACATAGGAACCCACCACCAAATCGACCAAATGGAAGTGCACCCAGAGGAAAAACGCCTCCCCAGCGGATGTGGAGGGGCATATACGGCAGGACAGGGGTGTATGTGAAGAAGGACTAAAAAATCCATCATCGCCCAAGAAGGGGAGAGGTAGAAGAGAAAATCTTTATAAAAAGGTTCTTTACTGTATATACCTTAATTCGTGTCTGCAATGGACACAATCACATAACCAAAAGCATAAAAAATGTGTCAGAAGCGGGAGGGCTCATGCAGAGCGGTCATGTTGGAATCCCCACGTGGGATATTATTCTGTTGGAATAGAGGTTTACACTTAACTATGGATAGAGTAAATTAGAGGGGGAATGTGATTTTTGGAAGAACAGGAAGCTTTATCTGTGTAATGGTGGATGTGCTATTTCTGAAAAGGATCGTACCATAAAGTATAGTACGGCCCAAATGTAGGCTCTCAGTTTTGTACCATTGAATCGGGGGAAAGAATGCCATCCATTCAACGCTTCTATAGAGCATAGTAAAAAAAGGAGGGGAAAGATTTGAAGTTATTGGGTCAATCCATTCCCAAGTCCTCTCTACAGAATGATGTAAATAGAAAACCTTACCCTCGTGGGACCGCCGTGCGGATGAACGCCAATTCCCGACTGAACGCTGCAAACTGATCCCGCCTATTATGGCCCTCAACCCGAAGCCAAACTGCGCATGACGTCATGCGCAGTGTGGGCGGGTCAGGTCCTCAACCGCGCGCGCATCCACGGAGGGTGCGTGCGCAGTGTCGTTCTATTGCTGGGCCACAGAGTGGCGGCCCCGAACGACCACAACAGCGCCGGGCAGACAGGAAGTGTCAGGCCAGCGATGTGCGCGAGGACCACACATCCGCTGGGAAGTCCGGGAGCGCACCATCAGGTGGACGGAGGGGGAACTGCAGTGGAAGGTGGAAATTCGGATGTAGATCGATACACAAGGAACATGACATATAAAGACAGAGAATTCAAAAATACATGTAAATAAACAAAAAAGAACAAGAAACACCTAATGAATATTTATCTTATGTATGAGGTTATAGATCTATGTTCAGACATTAATTACACTAGAAACCTATGGGGGATACTGAGTCCCACATAGTTTCTGTATAAATAAACAAATTCCCAAAAAGAGGGAAAAAGACATGCGAAAGAGCAAATAACAATCATCTTACTGGATGCTTCAGCCATATGCAATATTAAATCTGAGAGAGACAAAAAAATATATATAGATTTCAAATAAATACGGACTAATTTTGAAAGGGAGCAGTCCTTCCACTGATGGAGTGACTGAGAACTTACCAGTCTCCAGGGCCACAGGTAAAATGTTTAACCTACTAAAACGCAAATCACACCTTTATTGGCACATAGAATATTTTCTTAAATATATTGACGAGAACATTAGCCCACAGGGCCTAAGGATACACACTCTCCCCACTCTGAGAGATCCCTCGGAGACCTTCAAGAAGGAATGGGAGAGTATCCTAAACACTTGCAGCCAAGATTTGATGAAATCACTAGTGATCCAATATAAGGTTGATATGACAGCGCTAGATACTGAGATAGATCAAATGAACATCAAATACAAACAGGTCTTTGAGGCTCCCAACTTTGCCCCAGCATGGACAGAAGTAAAGGCCAAACTGGAGCTTATGAATAAAGAAATTATTCACAAAAAACAAATTAAATTTCAAAAAGATAGACAAGCCTTCAATGAAGGATATGCATACAAATGGAATTCCAAAAGCCGTCCAACACGCACACCCCGATCACGTACAGCCAACCACGCAGAAACCACGGATGATAACTTAGAATCAGACTCCAGTATGGCTAGTTCCCTTTCACATAAATCACTAGCATCACGACAAGGCCCACAAGCCCCAAACAAACGCACTAAGGCCCAGAAACGAGGACGAGGCAGCACTGGTCCTTCACCCACCTTACCCTCGAGTCACAACAAGAAAAAACCTGACACGCTTACAAATTTAAACACATCAACTAATTTAGCCAACATAGCTCCTACACTACAGAAAGTATTGGCCAAAAACACTTCACTTCCTTTGAATACCAGCGACTCCACTTCTGCCACTTCCGATGACGGTTTTTTAGAGCTACCTACCCCACAAACGCCCAGGAATGCCAGACAAGGCAACCTGGACACATACCTAAAATCCAAAACAACCTAAATACACACATTAATTCTTCCAATCAACTTAATATTATCAATCTAACCTCTTTTGACCTGACTCCTGCCCAGAAACAAGTGCTTGGCCTTGGTTTAGGCTTTTGCCCTTCCAGGGCAATTGATACTTCCGAAACTATTAAAGATCTGCACCTTTTTGCTAGGAATCTTACTTTTAAATTTATATTCGATGACGACAGAAAGCAAAAAAATTTAGAAAAACAACTAGCCGAACAGACCAAGCACTTCACCATGGCTGAGAGCCGGGCCATAAAAGATCTAGTCTTGCTATATGAAGAAGGTAATCCCGAGGTTGTTTCCATCATTGACTCTACAGACTCACCTGATGAAACTCCTCCCTCTACTTCAAAAAATTTATCCAGCAAGATCTTCAAACCAAAATCTGAAAAATTCCCAGATCTATCCACCAACGCTAACATTTGGACTTTTGTCCAACGTGTATCTAGAGATTTAAAAACTACAACGCTACCCTCGATTCCAAAAAATCTAACTCCAGACCAAACTCTAGCCCTACTATCACTCCAAAACAATAAAGAGATTTTAATAAAACCATCAGACAAAGGGGGCAACATAGTTATTATGTCCCCCCTCCAGTATGAGACAATGTGTTTAGAAGTTCTATGCAACCGGGAATGGTATCTCCCCATTGAATCTGATTGCATTCAGGACTTCATCTGTGAATATAAATCCCTATGTATTGAGGCCTTCATGCAGGGCCTCATAGACAGGGACACATTCAATTTTTTGTCAAATAAATATCCTAAAACCCCCACCTTTTACACCTTGCCCAAGGTGCATAAGAGCCTTACACATCCTCCTGGTAGACCAATTGTTTCCGGCAACGAGTCGCTCACGGAGCATGCCAGCAAATTCGTGGACTCGTTTCTATTACCCCACGTTTTGGCACTCCCTTCTTACATCAGGGACACTACTGATCTTCTTAAACACCTCGAGGGGGTTCAGGTCCCTCCGGATGCCCTGCTTGTAGCAATTGATATTGAAGCATTATACTCCAGTATCCCGCACGACCAGGGCATCCGGATGGCCGAATCATTCCTCAAGGAACAGGATCATAGATCCTGGCCCTTGATGGACTTTGTCCTCAAACTGTTGAGATTTATTCTCACTAGAAATTATTTTATCTTTTTGGAACAAATATACTTGCAGATCCAGGGGGTGGCTATGGGCACTTGCTGCGCTCCCTCATACGCCAACCTCTATCTGGGCGCCTGGGAGAGGCTGATCTTTTCAGACGAGAGAATGGAACAGTGGATGTCTTATATTTTGATTTGGTATAGGTTCATTGACGACCTGTTGATTATATGGACAGGTTCAGTAGATGAACTTTCATTATTTTTGGAAGCCATCAACAACAATAATTTAAATCTCAAATTCACATACACATTTGACAAACACTTGATCCCATTCCTAGATCTGAACATCGGCCTCTCCCCGGAGGGACTCATAGATACAGATCTTTACCGAAAACCCAGTGCGGGTAATACCATACTTAACGCAGCAAGTGCCCATCCTGCCCCCTTGATCGCTAGTATTCCCTTTGCCCAGTATCTCAGGCTCCGCAGGAATTGCTCTGCGGAAGCCAAATACCGTGTCCAGGCTGGCCTGCTGCGTGAGCGACTCCTTGCCAGAGGATATTCTAAGACGCTGCTTAGAAAAGCCTACAACAAGGCTAACACCCATTCTAGAGCCGAGTTGTTATACAAAACTACCACAAAAAAAGATGACAAAAATGTCAGGTTTATCACCACATACTCTGCACATGATGACATTTTACGAAATATTTTAAAACGTCACTGGCCGATTCTCACCCAAGATCTTACCTTGAACAAATATCTAAATACCAGACCTAGTCTGGTATTTAGGCGATCCACGTCTCTCCGTGATTGTTTAACCAAAAGTCATTACACAAATATAACCACCAATACAGGCCTCAAAAAAAGGCACATATCGATGTGGGGCGTGTGATAAATGCCCTTGGGTTAAAGTCGGAACAGGTATCCGCTTGCCCAGTGGGAAATGGCTCCATTCCAAACATTATGCCGACTGCAACACTCATGGGGTGATCTACCTCATGATGTGTTGCTGTGGGGCATTCTATGTCGGCAAAACCATTAGAAAATTGAGTAAACGCATAGATGATCACCTGTACCATTCTGATGGGGGCACTATACAAACCAGCGTAACACGTCACATAGGATTTCGACATAAGTATGATAATTCAGTGGTTTCGTTCTTCGTCTTGGAGGTCATTCCCCAGGACCCCCGAGGGGGAAACTGGGACAAACGCATTTTACAAAGGGAATCCTACTGGATAGAATCCCTAGAGGCTACGATACCTCCTGGAATCAATGAGGTCCTGACCTACAAACCTTTTTTAGGCCAGTAATTCCCTCCCCTCTCCTTTCTCCAATCCCTTCGATTTGGAATATCATTGAGTCTTATTTAGGTGAGCTGCCTAGCATCCCGGCCCTTGCTCTGCACCATACAGTCCTTGTTTGACCGTCCACTCCCCGCGATGTCGCGGCTGCGGCCCTGGAGACTGGTAAGTTCTCAGTCACTCCATCAGTGGAAGGACTGCTCCCTTTCAAAATGAGTCCGTATTTATTTGAAATCTATATATATTTTTTTGTCTCTCTCAGATTTAATATTGCATATGGCTGAAGCATCCAGTAAGATGATTGTTATTTGCTCTTTCGCATGTCTTTTTCCCTCTTTTTGGGAATTTGTTTATTTATACAGAAACTATGTGGGACTCAGTATCCCCCATAGGTTTCTAGTGTAATTAATGTCTGAACATAGATCTATAACCTCATACATAAGATAAATATTCATTAGGTGTTTCTTGTTCTTTTTTGTTTATTTACATGTATTTTTGAATTCTCTGTCTTTATATGTCATGTTCCTTGTGTATCGATCTACATCCGAATTTCCACCTTCCACTGCAGTTCCCCCTCCGTCCACCTGATGGTGCGCTCCCGGACTTCCCAGCGGATGTGTGGTCCTCGCGCACATCGCTGGCCTGACACTTCCTGTCTGCCCGGCGCTGTTGTGGTCGTTCGGGGCCGCCGCTCTGTGGCCCAGCAATAGAACGACACTGCGCGCACACCCTCCGTGGATGCGCGCGCGGTTGAGGACCTGACCCGCCCACACTGCGCATGACGTCATGCGCAGTTTGGCGTCGGGTTGAGGGCCATAATAGGCGGGATCAGTTTGCAGCGTTCAGTCGGGAATTGGCGTTCATCCGCACGGCGGTCCCACGAGGGTAAGGTTTTCTATTTACATCATTCTGTAGAGAGGACTTGGGAATGGATTGACCCAATAACTTCAAATCTTTCCCCTCCTTTTTTTACTATGCTCTATAGAAGCGTTGAATGGATGGCATTCTTTCCCCCGATTCAATGGTACAAAACTGAGAGCCTACATTTGGGCCGTACTATACTTTATGGTACGATCCTTTTCAGAAATAGCACATCCACCATTACACAGGTAAAGCTTCCTGTTCTTCCAAAAATCACATTCCCCCTCTAATTTACTCTATCCATAGTTAAGTGTAAACCTCTATTCCAACAGAATAATATCCCACGTGGGGATTCCAACATGACCGCTCTGCATGAGCCCTCCCGCTTCTGACACATTTTTTATGCTTTTGGTTATGTGATTGTGTCCATTGCAGACACGAATTAAGGTATATACAGTAAAGAACCTTTTTATAAAGATTTTCTCTTCTACCTCTCCCCTTCTTGGGCGATGATGGATTTTTTAGTCCTTCTTCACATACACCCCTGTCCTGCCGTATATGCCCCTCCACATCCGCTGGGGAGGCGTTTTTCCTCTGGGTGCACTTCCATTTGGTCGATTTGGTGGTGGGTTCCTATGTGGTGGTGGTCTCGGATGTACCTCGATATCTCACAGTTGCATGCACTCTATATTTGATATTATATACACTTACATATATATTTGAACCAATAACAAAATGTTTTTGTTGTTGCTGTATTATACAGGATACTAAAAGGCATTGCACACTTATGTGTTTTTATTCCCCTGAAGAAGCGGTGCACTGCTGCCCGCGAAACATGTCGGGAATGGTTTGATGTTCAGCATTGGACCCATCTATTACCATCATTTATCTTTCGCCTTGTGTCTTACACATTTACGTCTGTATATGTCAGAATCATATGTATCAATGCTGTATTGTTTGTTTTTTGTTTTTTTAAAAATGTTATGTCAATAAATATTTCATGTTTTTAACTATGTCTTTATCATTTTGAATACCTGGTACCTTGAAAGTCCCACTAGCCCTCTTGTCCTACTCTTTACCCTTCGGGGTACGCTGTTTCTGTTCCTTTCTTCCTCTCTATCCCCCCCTTTTTTCCCCTTTCTTTCCCTTTTTCCTACCCCCTTCTTTCTCCCCCCCTTACCTGTTTTTTCCTCTCTCCGTCCCATTCCCCTCTGTCCCCCTTTTTGGTCCTCCCCCCCTATTTTTGCTCCTCCCCGTTTTCTTCCCCTTTCCCCTTTGTCTTTTTCTTTCTTTTTCTTTTTTTTCCAACCCCAGCACTTACCTGCACACCTCAGGTTCCAGCTGTGGGTTTCGCTTTCGGGAGATCTCTCCCCCAGCATTTAATACACAAACTAGGGATGTGGTACCTCTTGTTTACAATGTTTACTACAAACACACTTTCAATTAAAATGAGAGAGCAAGAGAAAAAAGAAGGCAAAAGAGGACAAGAGGAAAAAATAGAGGGCAAGAAGAAAAATAGAGGGCATGAGAAAAAGAGATGGCAAAAGAAAATGAGAGGGCAAAAAAGGGCAAGAGAAAACGAGAGGGCATAAAAAAGGAAAATAGAGGGCAAGACAAAGAGAGAGGGCAAGAGGAAAAGAGAGAGCAAGTGAAAAATAGAGGGCAAAAGAGGGCAAGAGGAAAAATAGAGGGCATGAGAAAAAGAGATGGCAAAAGAAAATGAGAGGGCAAAGCAGGGCAAGAGAAAAAAAGATGGGAAGAGAAAAAGAAAGGGCAAGAGAAAATGACAGGGCAAAAGAGGGCAAGAAGAAAAGAGAGCAAAAGAGGGTAAAAGGAAAAGAAAAAGCAAAAGACGGACAAATGAGAGGGAAAAAGAGGGCAAGAATAAAAGAGAGGGCAAAAGACGGCAAGAGAAAAAAATTAAAGGGCACAAGGAGGCACGAGAAAAAGAGGGAATAAGAGAGCAAGAGGAAAAGAGAGGACAAATGGAAAAGAGAGGGTAAAAGGGGGCAAGAGGATAAAAAGAGAGGGCATCAGAGTGTAAGAGAAAAAGAGAGGGCAAGAGAAAATAAAATGAGAAGGCAAAGGAGGGCTAGCAATAGAAAAAAAAGAGGGCAAGTGAAAAAGAAAGGGGAATAAGAGGGCAAGATGAAAGGAGAGGACACATGAAAAAGAGAGGGTAAAAGGGGACAGGAGGAAAAAAAGAGAGGGCAACAGAGTGCAAGAGAAAAAGAGAGGGCAAAAGAGGGCAAGAGAAAAAAGGAGAGGGCAAAGGAGGGCAAGAAAAAAAGAGAGGGCAAAAGAGAGGGAAAAAACAGGGCAAGAGAAAAATAGAAGGCAAAAGAGGGCAAGAGAAAAAAAAGAGCATTATGAAGGGCAAGAGAAAAGGATAGGGCAAAAGTGGGCAAGAGAAAAAAAGAGGGCAAAAGAGGGCAAGAAAAAAAGAGAGGGCAAAAGAGGACAAGAGAAAATGAGAGGGCAAAAGAGGGCAAGGGGAAAAATGAGAGGGCAAAAGAGAGGATAAAAGAAGGCAAGAGAAAAAAAGGAGGAAATGAGAGGGCAAAAGAGGGCAAGAGAAAAAGAAAGGGCAAGATAAAAATAGAAGGAAAGAGGGCAAGAGGGCAAGAGGAAAAAAAAGAGCGGGGAAAATGGGGTATAAGGAAAAAAGAGAGGACAAAAGGGAAAAAGAGTGCAAAAGAGTGTAAGAAGAAAAAAGAGCGGGCAAAAGAGGGCAAGAGAAAAAGAAAGGGCCAACGAGAGGGCAAGAGAAAGGGAGAAAAAAGAGAGGGAAAAAAAGGGCAAGAGGAAAAGAGAGCAAAAGAGGGCAAGAGAAAAAGTGATGGCAAAAGAGGGCAAAAGAAAAATAGAGGGCATAAGAAGGCAAGATAAAAAATAAGTGCACAAGAGGGCACAAGAAAAAGAGGACAAAAAGGAAAAGCGAGGGCAAAAGGGAGCAATAGAAAAAAAGAGATAGGGCAACAAAGGGCAAGAGAAAAATAGAGGGCAAGAGAAAAAGAGAGGGCAAAACAGCACAAGAGAAAAAAGGAGAGGGCAAGGGAGGGCAAGAGAAAAGGAGAGGGCAAAACAGGGCAAGAGAAAAAGAAAGGGAAAAAAGAGAAACAGGAAAAGAGAGGGCAAAAGAGGGCAAGAGGATGAAAAGGGCAAAAGAGGGCAAGAGAAAAAAAGAGGTAAAAAAAGAGGGTAAGAGAAAAGGAGAGGGCAAAACAGCACAAGAGAAAAAAGGAGAGGGCAAGGGAGGGCAAGAGAAAAGGAGAGGGCAAAACAGGGCAAGAGAAAAAGAAAGGGAAAAAAGAGCAACAGGAAAAGAGAGGGCAAAAGAGGGCAAGAGGATGAAAAAGGGCAAAAGAGGGCAAGAGAAAAAAAAGAGGTAAAAAAAGAGGGTAAGAGAAAAGGAGAAGGCAAAAGAGGGCAAAGTGAAAAGAGTGGGCAAAAGAGGACAAGAGAAAAAAAGAGAGCAACAGAGGGAAAGAGAATAAGAGAGGGCAAAAAAGGTCAAGAGAAATATAGAGGGCAACAGGAAAACAAGAGAGGGCAACAGGAAAAGAGAGGCCAAAAGAGGGCAAGAGAAAACAAGAGGGCAAAACAGGGCAAGAGAAAAAGAAAAAGGCAAAATAAAGGGCAAGAGAAGAAGAGAGGGCAAAATGGGGCAAGAGAAAAAGAGAAGACAAAAGAGGGCAGGAGAAAAAGAAAAGGGCAAAAGAGGGCAACCGGAAAAGAGAGGGCAAAAGAGGGCAAGAGGAAAAAAAAGGGCAAAACAGGGCAAGAGGAAAAGTTAAGGCAAAAGAGAGGGCAAAAGAGAGGGTACAAAAAAAAGAGGGCAAAGTGAAAAGAGTGGGCAAAAGGAGCAGGAGGGAAAAAAGAGAGCAACAGAGGGCAATAGAATAAGAGAGGGCAAAAAAGGTCAAGAGAAATATAGAGGGCAACAGGAAAACAAGAGAGGGCAAAAGAAAAAGAAAAGGCAAAATAGGGCAACAGGAAAAGAGAGGCCAAAAGAGGGCAAGAGAAAAAAAGAGGGCAAAACAGGGCAAGAGAAAAAGAGAAGGCAAAAGAAAGGGCAAAAGAGGACAAGAGAAAAAAAGGAGAGGGCAAAGGAGGGCAAGAAAAAAGAGAGGGCAAAAGAGAAGGAAAAAAAACAGGCAAGAGAAAAATAGAGGGCAAAAGAGGGCAAGAGAAAAAAGAGAGCATTAAGAAGGGCAAGAGAAAAGGATAGAGCAAAAGTGGGCAAGAGAAAAACAGAGGGCAAAAGAGGGCAAGATAAAAAGAGAGGGCAAAAGAGGACAAGAGAAAACGATAGGGCAAAAGAGGGCAAGGGGAAAAATGAGAGGGAAAAAGAGAGGATAAAAGAAGGCAAGAGAAAAAAAGGGGGAAATGAGAGGGCAAAAGAGGGCAAGAGAAAAAGAGGGCAAAAGAGGGCAAGAGAAAAAGAAAGGGCAAGATAAAAATAAAAGTAAAGAGGGCAAGAGGAAAAAAAAAGAGTGGGGAAAATGGGGTATACGGAAAAAAGAGAGGACAAAAGGGAAAAAGAGTGCAAAAGAGTGTAAGAAGAAAAAAAGAGCGGGCAAAAGAGGGCAAGAGAAAAAGAGAGGGCCAACGAGAGGGCAAGAGAAAGGGAGAAAAAAGAGAAGGAAAAAAGGGCAAGAGGAAAAGAGAGCAAAAAAAGGCAAGAGAAAAAGTGATGGCAAAAGAGGGCAAGAGAAAAATAGAGGGCATAAGAAGGCAAGATAAAAAATAAGTGCACAAGAGGGCACAAGAAAAAGAGGACAAAAAGGAAAAGCGAGGGCAAAAGGGAGCAAGAGAAAAAAAGAGAAAGGGCAACAAAGGGCAAGAGAAAAATAGAGGGCAAGAGAAAAAGAGAGGGCAAAACAGTGCAAGAGAAAAAAGGAGAGGGCAAGAGAAAAAAAGAGGGCAAAACAGGGCAAGAGAAAAAGAAAAGGGAAAAAAGGGCAACAGGAAAAGAGAGGGCAAAAGAGGGCAAGAGGACGAAAAAGGGCAAAAGAGGGCAAGAGAAAAATAAGAGGTAAAAAAGGAGGGTAAGAGAAAAGGAGAGAGCAACAGAGGGAAAGAGAATAAGAGAGGGCAAAAAAGGTCAAGAGAAATATAGAGGGCAACAGGAAAACAAGAGAGGGCAACAGGAAAAGAGAGGCCAAAAGAGGGCAAGAGAAAAAAAGAGGGCAAAACAGGGCAAGAGAAAAAGAGAAGGCAAAAGAAAGGGCAAGAGAAGAAGAGAGGGCAAAATAGGGCAAGAGAAAAAGAGAGGACAAAAGAGGGCAGGAGAAAAAGAAAGGGCAAAAGAGGGCAACAGGAAAAGAGAGGGCAAAAGAGGGCAAGAGGGAAAAAAAGGGCAAAACAGGGCAAGAGGAAAAGAGAAGGCAAAAGAGAGGGCAAAAGAGAGGGTACAAAAAAAAGAGGGCAAAGTGAAAAGAGTGGGCAAAAGGAGCAGGAGGGAAAAAAGAGAGCAACAGAGGGCAATAGAATAAGAGAGGGCAAAAAAGGTCAAGAGAAATATAGAGGGCAACAGGAAAACAAGAGAGGGCAAAAGAAAAAGAAAAGGCAAAATAGGGCAACAGGAAAAGAGAGGCCAAAAGAGGGCAAGAGAAAAAAAGAGGGCAAAACAGGGCAAGAGAAAAAGAGAAGGCAAAAGAAAGGGCAAAAGAGGACAAGAGAAAAAAAGGAGAGGGCAAAGGAGGGCAAGAAAAAAGAGAGGGCAAAAGAGAAGGAAAAAAAACAGGCAAGAGAAAAATAGAGGGCAAAAGAGGGCAAGAGAAAAAAGAGAGCATTAAGAAGGGCAAGAGAAAAGGATAGAGCAAAAGTGGGCAAGAGAAAAACAGAGGGCAAAAGAGGGCAAGATAAAAAGAGAGGGCAAAAGAGGACAAGAGAAAACGATAGGGCAAAAGAGGGCAAGGGGAAAAATGAGAGGGAAAAAGAGAGGATAAAAGAAGGCAAGAGAAAAAAAGGGGGAAATGAGAGGGCAAAAGAGGGCAAGAGAAAAAGAGGGCAAAAGAGGGCAAGAGAAAAAGAAAGGGCAAGATAAAAATAAAAGTAAAGAGGGCAAGAGGAAAAAAAAAGAGTGGGGAAAATGGGGTATACGGAAAAAAGAGAGGACAAAAGGGAAAAAGAGTGCAAAAGAGTGTAAGAAGAAAAAAAGAGCGGGCAAAAGAGGGCAAGAGAAAAAGAGAGGGCCAACGAGAGGGCAAGAGAAAGGGAGAAAAAAGAGAGGGAAAAAAGGGCAAGAGGAAAAGAGAGCAAAAGAGGGCAAGAGAAAAAGTGATGGCAAAAGAGGGCAAGAGAAAAATAGAGGGCATAAGAAGGCAAGATAAAAAATAAGTGCACAAGAGGGCACAAGAAAAAGAGGACAAAAAGGAAAAGCGAGGGCAAAAGGGAGCAAGAGAAAAAAAGAGAAAGGGCAACAAAGGGCAAGAGAAAAATAGAGGGCAAGAGAAAAAGAGAGGGCAAAACAGTGCAAAAGAAAAAAGGAGAGGGCAAGAGAAAAAAAGAGGGCAAAACAGGGCAAGAGAAAAAGAAAAGGGAAAAAAGGGCAACAGGAAAAGAGAGGGCAAAAGAGGGCAAGAGGATGAAAAAGGGCAAAAGAGGGCAAGAGAAAAATAAGAGGTAAAAAAAGAGGGTAAGAGAAAAGGAGAGAGCAACAGAGGGAAAGAGAATAAGAGAGGGCAAAAAAGGTCAAGAGAAATATAAAGGGCAACAGGAAAACAAGAGAGGGCAACAGGAAAAGAGAGGCCAAAAGAGGGCAAGAGAAAAAAAGAGGGCAAAACAGGGCAAGAGAAAAAGAGAAGGCAAAAGAAAGGGCAAGAGAAGAAGAGAGGGCAAAATAGGGCAAGAGAAAAAGAGAGGACAAAAGAGGGCAGGAGAAAAAGAAAGGGCAAAAGAGGGCAACAGGAAAAGAGAGGGCAAAAGAGGGCAAGAGGAAAAAAAGGGCAAAACAGGGCAAGAGGAAAAGAGAAGGCAAAAGAGAGGGCAAAAGAGAGGGTACGAAAAAAAAGAGGGCAAAGTGAAAAGAGTGGGCAAAAGGAGCAGGAGGAAAAAAAGAGAGCAACAGAGGGCAATAGAATAAGAGAGGGCAAAAAAGGTCAAGAGAAATATAGAGGGCAACAGGAAAACAAGAGAGGGCAAAAGAAAAAGAAAAGGCAAAATAGGGCAACAGGAAAAGAGAGGCCAAAAGAGGGCAAGAGAAAAAAAAGAGGGCAAAACAGGGCAAGAGAAAAAGAGAAGGCAAAAGAAAGGGCAAAAGAGGACAAGAGAAAAAGAGTGGGCAAAACAGGGAAAGAGAAAAAGAGAGGGCAAAACAGGGATACAGAAAAAAAGAGAGGGTAAAAGAGAGCAAGAGGAAAAGAGGGCAAATTAGAGCAAAAGGAAAAAAGGAAACAAAAGGAAAAACAAATATGCATGTATGCTGTGCATAGTGTATGTGCACATTATACAAGAGCTCCTGCTGCCAATTAGACCAATGTTGTGTTTTAAAATTGTCTGTATCAAGGTGCAATCTCTTAGATCTGCCTTGGTTACCACCAAAGAATGGTGGTAGAATGGTTTGACCCTTTTGATTTCAGAGCTATTTTTGTATTTTTTGCACCTATGTTTAGAAAATCATTTTAGGTATGAAAATTAATTAAAACCTCAATCATTATATATTTTCTTTTAAAATAAAAACCCGTGCTAAAATTATCTCAAACACACTACCAATACTAGTTCCTATAAGCCGCAGCCTCTATTGTGCGATATCATCACAAAATACAGATTAACAAAAAACAGAGTTGCGCTAATATTGATACACTTGTTTAATAATAAGATATACATAGAAGCATAGACTGTGGGAAGTCCCATATGAGTAGTGCCAATTATTAGGGTCTCAATTTAAATAGGTCCCAAGTGATTCACTATCCAGAGTGACACACATCACCTCACCATCCGCCACCAAATATGGATGACCACCGGAAGAACCACCCCCACAGAAACAATATAGGTGCCTGCTTACCAGCAGTACTGGACCTCTTATCACAGGAGGCAGTAGCGTTTTTTGGCTGTTTACTCCGCCAGGGCCTTGTAGTGATATTCCTATGGAATATCACTACAAAAGAGTACTGATATATAGTTAAATATACAGAGGAATATCACTACGAGGCCCTGGTGGGCTAAACAACCAAAAAGCGCTACTGGCCTCCTGTAATAAGAGATCCAGTATTGCTGGTAAGCAGGCACCTATATTGTTTCTGTGGTGGTGGTTCTCCCGGTGGTCATCCATATTTGGTGGCAGATGGTGATGAGTGTCACTCTGGATAGTGAAGCACTAGGGACCAATCTAAATTTAGACCCTATTAATTGTGACTACTAATATGGGACTTCCAACAATCTATGCTTCTATGTATATCTTATTATTTTATATTTTCTGACAGCAAAGACCATGGGGAATAAAATGGTGGAAGCTTCAATTTGTATGTCATATGATATTAGCACAACAGTTTATCAAGCACAATTTTTTTGTTAAAATATACTAAAGATAATTTAGAACACACAAATGCAATATATTACCTATGTTTTGATAAAATACAAAAGTTTAGGATGCAACAATTAAAAATGTACACAACATGTCAAGCCTTAAAATTGCATAAGCTAGTAATATGGAGACAATCTTCAGTATCCTAAATTGGGTGCACTTTAAAAGCTCTTACAGGTTATTAGTTTAGGGTTTTGTGGAGACTCTTTAACCACTTTACCACTAGAGCATTTTGCTGTCTTACGTCTGGGCCACTTTTTGCGATTCGGCGCTGTGCGATTTTAACTGACAATTGCGCGGTCATGCGACACCGTACCCAAAGGAAATTTACGTCCTTTTTTTCCCACAAACAGAGCTTTCTTTTGGTGGTGTTTGATCACCTGTGCGATTTTTACTTTTTGCGCTATAAACAAAAAAAGAGCGTTTATTTTGAAAAAATAACAATATTTTTAACATTTTTTTATATGAAATTCCCCCCAAAAAAGATGTAAAAACCAATTTTTTTAAAAATGTTTGGCCAATTTGTTTTCTGCTACCTATGTTTGGTAAAAAAAAATCGCAATAAGCGTATTTTGATTGGTTTGCGCAACTAACTAAGGGAAAGATTTCTGTCATTTTTGGTGTTTTTTTTTTAACGAGTAATGGCGGCGATCTGCGATTTTTTTGCGGGACTGCGACATTGCGGCGGACAGATCGGACCCTTGTCTGACATTTTTGACACTTTTGGGGGTACCAGTGACATTACTGCAGTAATCAGTGCTATAAATATGCACTGTTACTGTAAAAATGACACTGACAGGGAAGGGGTTCATTTTATTGGAGAGGGAGGGGTTAATGTATGCCTGGTGCTTACTAACGTGTGGGGGGGAGGTGACTGAGTGAGTCAGGGACAGATCGGATGTTCAGCTATGCTGAACACTCCGATCTGTCACTCCCTGTCACTTAGGAGATCCGCCCGCTCTGTTTACACAGGCGGGCGGATCTCCAAACTGGATTCCCCGACGATCATGGCAGAGCAGCGGCGATCGCCGCTGCTCCTCCCCTGGCCCGACTCCCGCTGTGAATGAAAACAGCGGGAGCGTGCCTACAGGGGGAGGAGTCCAGCGACGTAGGTCTACGTCGCTAGACGATAACGAGCCACTGTGCCGCAGTAGCAGCACAGTGGCTAGTGGTAAAGAGGTTAAAGGTAGAGTTAGGGACTGCAGATATCAGGGTGCCTTGGCGCGGCCTGCAGCTTACGCATGTATTTGCAAATGTGTGCAACTAAACCCCTGTTTTTAACGCATACTGTTAAACAGGTTAATTTGGCTGGTTGCCGGCTGGTTGGTAAGTAGTGACTGGAAATCCCTTCGTTTTTGATATTAGTTTAGGGTTCACCATTAATAATGCCCCTTGATTTATTGCTCTCACTGCATACATGGGGAACATGTATCACAATTGTCATTTTCATATGTAGGCATCCCCAACACGTGTTTTCATTTCTAGGTGCATGTACACGGGGGGGGGGGGGTGCTCAATATGTTAGAGTGTAACTTTATTTTTTAAACTTTTCTTCACTAAATGGTTATTTATCAGCACTTTGTTGTGACAGGTTCTCTTTAACTGCTTGCCGACCGCCGCAAGTAAATTTACTTAACGTCACTAGCCTGGGAGGGTCTGGGGAGCGAGCGCGCGCCGCCGGAGGCACGCTCCCGCTCCCGCGCGGTCACGGACCCCCCCGCGCGTGTGACCGGTGGACCCGATGTCCGCCGCTCACTCGGCGATCGTCGGGGGAGAGGGAGAAAGTCAGGCAGCTTGTGTAAACAAGCTGCCTGTCATTCTCCTCGGTGTTAAAACACTGATCAGACAGATCTACTATGTAGATCTGTTGATCAGTGTCCTTTCACCTCAAGCCACAGCCAATCGCAGTAGAAAGCACGCCCCTAGGGACACACACAGCCCCTCCCTCCCAAATAAAGTTAACCCCTTCACTACCAGTGTATTTTTACAGTAACAGTGCATATATATAGCACTGATTACTGTAGAAATGTCACTGGTAACCCCAAAAGTGTCAAAAATTTCAGTCAAGGGTCCGATCTGTCCGCCGCAATGTCGCAGTACCGCAAAAAAAATCGCAGATCGCCGCCATTACGCGTTAAAAAAAAAAACAACAAAAATGACAAAAATCTTTCCCTTTGTTAGTAAACGCGATAACTTTTGCGCAAACCAATAAAAATACGCTTTTTGCGATTTTTTTTTACCAAACATAGGTAGGATAAAACAAATTGGCCGAAAATGTTAAAAAATTTTGATTTTTTTTTGGGGAATTTCATATAAAAAAAAGTGAAAAATATTGTTATTTTTGCAAAATTTACGCTCTTTTTTTGTTTATAGCGCAAAAAGTAAAAATCGCACAGGTGATCAAATACCACCAAAAGAAAGCTCTGTTTGTGGGAAAAAAGGACGTCAAATTCGTTTAGGTACAGCGTTGCACGACCGCGCAATTGTCCGTTAAAGTCACGCAGTGCCGAATCGCAAAATACCCCCTGGTCGTTTAGCAGGAAAATCCTCCGGGGCTTAAGTGGTTAATAAAACACCAGGAGTCTATGAAACCTGCCTTCCACTGAAGGTAATGGAGCACAGACCATGCTCCATTAGCTTTTTCTCCAGTCCACAGCAGTCAGGGAAAGTGACAGCCGAACCTATAAGACATGATGCCCACTACCTCTGTGAACCTTCTAGTTAGGGAAGTTCAGCAAATTCACATTTTCTGTTTTCCTTCCCTTCCTGCGTTTGACTTAGCAGATTTATGCACATTTACAGCTGCTTTGTACCACACCACCCCCCCCCCCCCCAGACTTATGACATACTCCGTTGGCAGGGATAGGGTATAAGTGTATTTTCACTTCTGTAGCCAACTTGGGATAACACCTGTATTTATTACATGTCCCCATTCCCATAACATAACTTCAAAAAATGTACAAACAATTGCTGCTGCTTACCTTTTTAGTTGTCTTTTCTGGAAGCTCCTGCATTGAAAATTCTGTCATGGTTCTCTTTGTTTTTGAGGGGAATTGGGAGCTGTGGAGCTGTGCTTGTCAGAATTAACTCTGCATGTACTGTGCAAGTATTTGAACACTGTCTGTCCTAACAAAAGGTTAAAGATTTAGAAGCAGGGCTTCTCTATTGTGTGTTAGTGAAAGGGAACTTAACCAATCCTATGCCTTTTTTTTCAGACAGACGCATGCTAAACAGTTTCAAGAATTGCTTGCAGTTGGCTATATACAAACTGTTTATATTGAATTGCATATTTATTGTATATTGTATAATATTGTATGCTTTGTGAATGGGAATACATAATTGACTGACTGCAAATGTAAAAACACACTTTTGGGGTTGATTTACTAAACCTCGAGCACTCAGAATCTGGTGCAGCTGTGCATGGTAGCCAATCAGCTTCTAACTTCAGCGTGTTCAGTTAAAGGGTAACTCCACTTTAGTGGGGAAAACAATTAGCATATTAAGAAAAAACAATATAGTGTATACAATTGGGACACAAATCATATTGTAATTGAATGTTATTAGAAATTATCTTTCCTTTTCAATCTGCAGCTGTTGTAATTTTATGAAAATGCAATGCAATATGGCTACCTGGAGGAGTACTGTACACAGAATGTATACTGACCACACCCCAGAAACATCATTTCCTGCTTGTGTGATTCGCTAACCAATTTTCCCAGAAGTCTGCCTAAGATACAAGTCAGTTTTCTGGCATCCCCTGCAACAAAAATTTCATTTTTGGTGAGATACTCCCAAAAGGAACACGTCTAAAGGGGATGCAGGCCCAGCAGCTTTCCTCATTAGAGCCCTGCATTTGACCCACTCGGCACAGAGGAACAAACAGTGATTTCTTCAGAATAACAAAAGGTAGGAATCTGCAACAGAGTTTGTTAAAATCCCTGCATTGTACAGAGATCACCAAGAGGGGGATGTTTTTTTTCTCAACAAAAGTTACGCTTTAAGCTTAAACCAGAAAGCTGATTAGTTTCTGTGCAGAGCTTCACCAGTTTTTGCATTCTCCAGTTTTAGTAAATCTCCCTCTTCAAGTCTGCACAAATTATATGATCAGGTAACATGTGATATTAACAGCTAGCTATAGTACATTAGGTGTTCAGAGATTCCAGTATGTGCAAAGTTTTATAATTTCAGTCCAACAAACCTGGGAGTACAAGATAAAATAATGATTTTTATTACAAATTCATAAAAACAATCACATACAGTGATACATCTTGATATTGCAAAGATACTTAAATGTATATAGAACCATTGAAAGGTGCTAGGGGTCACTCGTGTCCAACATGTTTCGCCGAGAGGCTTCTTCTGGGACAATACAGTTAATCCTATGGGATTACGTATACAAATCTTTCCTTCCTTTGAGGTGCATGATATAATCTTTAAAGAAAAATGGGAAAAAAACTTAACCCAATGTACCTCCAACATGATGGAGCTTTTGAGAGATAAATACAAGTCGGATTTAATGGATATTGATAAGGATATTGAGAATTTGCAAACAAGAAATCGCTCACTTATCAAGCATTTAGAATACAATAAAAGGGAATCCGAATTACAGGCTCACCTGGAGAGTTTCAATAAAACCCTTCTGATGAGAAAAGATTTGAAATTTTACAAGGATAAGTTGGCCTTTATGGGAGGCTACGCCTATAAATGGCAAAAATCCACCTATACACGCAAAAATAAAACTCAAAAAATACTATCTGACAAGACAAGTTATCAATATCCATCCGACTCAGAATTATCTCTTGTATCTTCGGCTTCATCAGCTCGATCAACGCAGAGGGGTCAAATCAGACAGGGACAGGGCAACAGTGGTAAATCAGGGAAACGAGGTAATAAAGGCAATCAACATCAAAATATGGTAGGAGACACGGATAAACCTAACAGGAAGCGCAATCTATCCCCACAATCCACACCAAATGCCAAAACAACCCCAGTTATGGGAGTTATTAGAGACCTGGGAGCTATTCCAAAAACCTCCAAGAGTGAGTTAATGCCAACAACCACCAATGATGAAACAATCCAGGGATTCCCTTTAGGGACCTCTCTTCCCACGCAACTGGTAGACGAAAGAAGAGGACCCATAGACACCTTTGTAATAAGAGGACAAGCAATAAATCTGGAATAGGACACACACACAGGGACACTCCTATTTTGGCCCCTGCAGCACTTTTGCATGCTGGGATCAAGGATGGACTGTCAAATTCCACTCAACAACCAACATACAATCAAGGGGAGATAAAGAATCCTCTTGATATTATCAATCTTTCCTCCCGATCACTCTCACAAACTGAGAAAGAAGTATTACAACTAGGCCTAAGTTTCTGTCCAGATCAACAAATAAACAAATTCGAAGTGGTCAAAGACCTTCATTTATTTGCAAGGAACTTGACATATAAATATATCTTTGACAAAAACAAAGGCCAAAACAATATACGGGACGAGGATCTATACAAAGGATTCAAGGCCCAAGATTTTAGAAATCTCAAAACAATGATGCAGTTAATCGAGGAAAATAAACAACATCCAGACTATTCATCGTCTGATTCCTCTTCTGATGATGAGGAGGAATCACGCGATGAAATAAATAAATTCAAATCCAGATCAACACGTTTTCCCAATCTCCAAACTTGCCCAGCTATCTGGGCTTTTGTGAAGCACACCCAGAAGGAGGTCGACAGATTGGAGGCCCCCCTACCTGGGGCCTCTAACCTGTCGGCCTCCCAAAGGACTGCTTTAGATGACCTTGTCCATGACGACCTCGTTGTCATAAAACCCTCGGATAAGGGTGGCAACGTGGTCGTCATGGACAGGCATCAGTACGAGACCATGTGTCTCGATATTCTAAAAAATGAAGAATGGTATAGACCAGTGTCTATTGAGGAAGTTGATATCATGAAGGGTAAATTCAAATCTATAATCTTCAATGCCCTACAGTCTCATGTGATTAACCAAGAACTGTATGACTATTTAAACGTTAAATGGCCAATCCTGCCAACGTTTTATGCGTTACCCAAAGTACATAAAAGCCTTGAAACACCTCCAGGGCGCCCAAGTGTTTCAGGCATCGGCTCTATCACTGAACCTTCCAGTAGGTTCGTTGATGACCAATTACGCCCACATGTCATGGGCCTACCCTCATACCTCAGGGATACTTTAGAGCTCCTGAGAGTTCTGGAGGGTCTCAGTGTCCCTGGTGGCTCTCTTTTGGTCACCCTTGACATTGAGGCCCTCTATTCTAGTATCCCCCATAACAGAGGTATCGAGGTTATCACCACCTTTGTTAAGGAACAGACCCATCGCACTTGGGCGTTGGCAGATTTTACACTTCAACTACTGAATCATATTCTCAGATCCAATATCTTTGTATTCGGCGAAACCACTTACCTCCAGGTACAGGGGGTAGCGATGGGGACTGCCTGTGCCCCATCGTATGCCAACCTGTACCTGGGGGGGTGGGAAAGGGAGCTATTCGCCAATGATGGCGCTTCGATGTACCTGCGCCACCTAGCGTTGTGGCGCAGGTACATCGACGACGTCATCGTTGTATAGACGGGCTCGGTGTCCACCCTTCTGGAATTTATAGACTTCATATCTCATAATAATTATAATTTAAAATTCACTGTTCAATATGATACCCAAAAAATAGCCTTCCTTGACACCACAATATATCTTACACCTGAGGGCAATATTTATACTTCCCTATACCGTAAAAATACGGCAGGAAACACTATACTTCATTATACTAGTAGTCACCCGCGATCCCTAATACGCAGTATCCCGTATTCACAATATCTTAGAATACGACGCAACTGCTTTCTGGATGATGACTATAAACAAGAAGCTAAGGCCCTACAGCAAAGGCTTTTGGTCCGTGGCTACAGCAAAAAATTACTTAAAAAAGCTTATCAAAGAGCTAATCTCCAACCACGAGATAGGCTTATTTTTGGGTCACGTCAGACTAAACCCTCAAATACTACTAAATTAGTTACCAAATACAGCTCCCAACATCAAACCATACGTAAAATCTTGGATAACAATTGGCACTTCTTAGCAGACGATATTACGGTCTCAAAATACATTAAACCCTACCCAGAGATAGTTTATCGTAAATCTGCCTCACTTAGAGACAAACTTGTACATAGTCATTACAAACCAAAGAAAGAGGAAGATTACCATGGAGCAATGGGGGGCTATGGTACTTATAAATGTGGCCAATGCTCAGAATGTCCCTGGGTAAAAGAGGGGTACACCTCCCCTCTACCTCGGGGAGGAACTTTGAGACCTAGGTTTAGGGCTACTTGCCTTACTGAGGGTGTTGTTTATTTAGCTACATGCCTCTGTGGGGCGTTTTATGTAGGGAAAACAATTAGACCCTTTGCGAAACGCATCCAAGACCATCTGTACTATATGGACACTGGACTTATGTCTACACCCATCTGTAGGCATATAGGCCTAAATCATAATTTCGACCCCCATTTTATTAAATTTATTGTATTAGAAGCAATTAAGAAGAACCCCAGAGGGGGTAATTATGATAATGCAATTCTCAAGGCAGAAGTAAAGTGGATCTATAAATTACAGGCCACTAGGCCACCAGGTTTAAATACGGCCTTATCATTTAAACCTTTTTTGGAATGAACCTAGGACTGCATTATTGCCTACTACATATATGTAACCATAAGACTAATAAAAACACTCCCCACCCTCTGCTCTTCCTGAAACTCCTTATGTGATCATGCTTTGTATTGTCTATATTGTCTATGTACCTATTGATTCAGCATTTAGACAAACCGTAATACTGTATAAACATCACAGGAATCCATTGTGATGCCAGAATTCAGGATAGGATACTATTGTATACCTTCCATGTCAATAATTATATGCTGCTTATGACTAATTAATTACAGCACATATTGGTCATGTGCTGCGAAGTATTTATACATATTCCCTTATGATATTTATATTTTTCTCTTTTTTTCTTTGTTTCCCTCTTATTTTTGTAGCTTTATGAGATCGGAGTCCGTGTGTCAATATAGGATCAAATCGCGACTAAATCCAATGTGCCGGCTCTTTTCCTGCTTATCTCTTTTTTGACAGGGGCTCGGGCGCCAAGCCGGGGGTGGGGTTGTTGAGATTTACACCACTCTTCTCCTCCCACATTCTTTCCCCGAGTCCGTTCTCTTTTGATAGCGGATGTACAGCGTTCCCACTCATCTGTACCTCTTTGTTGCGGTGCAGCTCTGATTGGGACCGCTAGATGGCGCCCGCACCGGAAGTGACCAGTCGGAGGTCATGAGGTACCTCATCACTTCCGGTGGGACCGCGCTTATAACGCCGAGCGGAACTTGGCACAGACAGGCCACGACTAGTGGCGCGGCTGTCTGTTACCAATTAACCGGAGCATATGAGGTAAGTTTCGCTACAACGATCTCCCATTTGTACGGCAATAATGGCATTTATCTTTCACAGTTTCTGCTGGTTACATGTGTTTCCACCCTCTCCTTTAAATACTCACTCTCTGGGTAAATTCTAATCGGACACTTCCTCTAGTTAACTCTCAGTAACTTTGCACATTTTTAACCTCTTTTGGTTACCATCGGTCTGCACCTGGTCTATAACTATATGTTACATCTAGATCCCTCACATGGTGTCTATGCACCCCTGGCTTCATCAACCCCTCCTATTTCTCTACCTTATCACTTTATGTAGCTCCCTGTTTTCTTTCACATCCTAAGCATGATCTTTTCACTGCTATCGCCCTACTATTGGAGAACGTGGGTAATATACCTATATACACCTGATTTCAGTATCATGTGGAATTTTTAGTAACTAGCTTTTTCCTTTATGGAATGCTGTTTTTTTCAGATTTACTCCCGTTCGACCGAGCTCGGTCCGGTTCCTGTTAAAGTAGCGGGATCAGGTCTGGCTGGACTTTGTAGTTCAGGGTTATTACCCGCCATTGGATGGATCGTTATGATCCCTGATACACGGACGCTGATATGGCTGCTTTGCTCTAGATACAACTTGTGGTGAGCCCTATTACACTGTAATTTCAATATCTGATTGTAATTAACTTGGTATATTTTTGTAAACTGACTGTATGTTATTCATACTTAGAACCAGTAGAGGTCACCATTCCTGTATTGTCCCAGAAGAAGCCTCTCTGCGAAACATGTTGGACACGAGTGACCCCTAGCACCTTTCAATGGTTCTATATACATTTAAGTATCTTTGCGATATCAAGATGTATCACTGTATGTGATTGTTTTTATGAATTTGTAATAAAAATCATTATTTTATCTTGTTTTTGAATTATTTATCTTAAACATATACCCTCACAAGCCTCACCCTTAAAATCCCATCATCCTGGTTCACGCCCACCTACAGCGGTCACTCTGGGGCACAAATAGAGTCCGCAGGGATAGTGATACCATTTTATTTTTTCTTGTTCTATGTATCAATAGGGATGTGGTGTTGGCTTGCTGGGTACATTGGCCAGTTTAGGCATGGCACCTTCCTTTTCTTGTATATTGAAACCTGGGAGTACATCACAGCCACTCCAGGATTATCCCTTTTATACTATCAATTAGGGATAGGCCGATGTGGTTTTTTCAGGGCCGATACCGATATTTTGGTCACAACGTATCGGTATCGGCTGACATGGGTCGATATTTTGTACATTTAAAGTTTTGAAAAATAAAGACAATTTCTGACACAAATCTGGTACTGAACATGTTCATTTTTGTTTAATGCTTAATGGCTGGCTTGCTGGCCCCCTGTGGTGGGTGGCTGGCTTGCTGGCACCATGTGGTGGGTGGCTGGCTTGCTGGCACCCTGTGGTGGGTGGCTGGCTGTCTGGCACACTGTGGTGGGTGGCTGGCTTGCTGGCACCCTGTGGTGGATGGCTGGCTGGGTGGCACCCTGTGGTGGATGGTTGGCTGGGTGGCACGCTGTGGTGGATGGCTGGCTGGCTGGCACCCTGTGGTGAATGGCTGGCTGTCTGGCACCCTGTGGTGGATAGCTGGCTGTCTGGCACCCTGTGGTGGGTGGCTGGCTGTCTTGCACCCTGTGGTGGGTGGGTGACTGGCTGGTTGGCACCCTTTGGTAGGTGGGTGGCTGGCACAGGGGCTGTGGGTGGCTGGCTGGTACAGGGCATGTGGGCGGCTGGCTGGTACAGTGCCTGTGGCTGGCTGGTACAGGGCATGTGGGTGGCTTGCTGTCTGGCACCCTGTCTGTGGGTGGCTGGCTGTCTGGCACCCTGTGGTGGGTGGGTGGCTGGCTGTCTGGCACCCTGTTGTGGGTGGCTTGCTGGCTGGCACCCTGTGGTGGGTGGGTGGGTGGGTGGCTGTCACAGGGGCTGTGGGTGGCTGGCTGGTACAGGCAGGGCAGCCATCAGAATTTTGGGGCCCCTTACACAGTTTTATACCTGGGCCCCCCCCCGGCCCTGATCACCAACATTCCCCATGGCCCACCTACCATGTCGTCATCCTCCTCCAGTCCCATCTCCTCCATCCCAGGAAAATAAAGGTGAATGGTTCTAGTAAATGCCGCACCTCCTGTCCAGGCGTGAACAGCTGGAGAACAGGGGAGGGCGGGGCCTACAGTTGCATGTGAGGGCTAGTGAGGGGCAGGACCCCCCACATAGTGCCAGTATGCAAGGGAACAGTGGAGCTTACAATTGAATGGCATTGCGAGAAAGGGGGCAAACCTTCCCTGTTTGGGGCCCCTTGGGACGCCCGGGCCCCCTACATGTGTATGGGCTGTACTCCCCAAATGGCAGCCCTGGGTACAGGGCCTGTGGTTGGCTGGCTGGCTGGCTGGTACAGTGCCTGTGGGTGGCTGGCTGGCTGTTACAGTGCCTGTGGCTGGCTGGCTGGTACAGGGCCTGTGGATAAGGGTGGCTGGCTGGCACCTGGCTGCTGTGAGTGGGTTTATGGCTGTGATACACTCCCGCGAGACTAGTCCTGACTCCAGATGAGGCTGTCCAAGGCGAGAGAGGCAGCCTAAGAAGGCAGAATGACGTCACAAAAATATTGGTAATATCAGCCAGTTCCGGGGCCCATACTGATATATCGGGGAAAGTGCATATCTGCCCCCAATACATCGGCCTTGCCAATAATCGGTCTATCCCTACTATCAATACAGATTCAAATATGCATTACAAGCACAAGCAAGGCTAGCAAAAGTTGAGAAGGTTAGCAAAGGAATAAGGATTAACCCTACTTGAAGTGTTATGTATTTTTGCATCTGTAAGTAAAGATTATTCAGTCTCCCCTGCCCAGTGACTTACACTGTACATTGTAACTTCTAGAAAGTTACAGAGTGCAGCAGGGGGTTAATCAGTGTGAGTCAAAATGTATGCGCCAGCTGAGAATACAGAGACTACTTGGCAGGCCCTAAAACAATAAAGCCTGGTACACGATGAGATTATCAAACGAATGGTCGTCCTTTTTTTTTGCATGCTAGTCTCCATATTGAAAACTAATATGATACTAAAGTACAAAAAATCTTGTACGACAGAATAAAAATTTGTATGTGATGTAATATATTTGTATTGTATTTTCGGATTAAAACTGTACTGATTAAACTAAAATTGTATCATACGAGAACAATTTTCGTGTTTGCCCCTTGGGAAAATTTTGGACGAAAGCTGTGTACCAAAGATCAGATTATCGCATGATCGATGTGTATTTTTTTGCATGGTATTCTGATCGTTTGTACGGGGCTTAAGACTTTATTCCAGTGTCATCTGATTCTGGATTATAACTGAAAAAAGATGGTGCCAGCTCTTCGGGGAGAATAGATTAAAAGGGTTGTCAAAAGAAGTACTGCGATTTTATTGAGAGGCAAACATATCTACATCTACATGTTACACATATAATGCATGTGTCTAGTATAAAAAAAGTTCACTTTGGCTGCTAAAGATACTGAAATTAATACAGTGAGCATGCGTGCTTACAAATCTATCAGATGCCGGCTAAAGAGAACCTTAGCAGTGTCCTCTTTTTCCCCTCATAGACACTGTTTAGTCTGTAATAGGTCCTATTTCATCAGAATCCCACAGAGATATACACATTTGGTTAATAAGGGAAACTTTTTGTAATGTAGATGTCCATAGGAACAATTTGTCTGATTCCACTCATAGAGAGAAATTGAAGACAAGATGATCTTTTCATCATTATGGTAGGAAACATCTAAATCATCTCTAAACACATAATCACCTGTTAACATTTGAAATTACAATATTTTACTTGATATTAGTATTTTACTATTTAGAATCTGTGAGATGGGAAAGACTGAGAGTTTGCCTGGATTTTAGTTGGAAGACAAGATCATTTGAACACTTTGCTACAACTATGTCTAGTCAATTTAGACTCCAATCAACTTTGGTATAGCATAACAAAGTTCTGAAAAGCATTACTTATCTAAATACAACACTAATCTATATTACAGCATATTCTTTGGACATGGTTGGCAAATAATAGGCATTATCTACAAACTGAGGAATGAGGATCATGTAGCAGTTGTACATAACTGGATTACTGATTTACACTATCAGTCTCACTACTGAATGAAGTAAAGACCACCAACAGTGGAAAGATATTGTATTTTTCTTACAAACTGTATCCAATTTTATGTCTAATGTCACAGGGCAATATGCTGCTGGTTGTTTTATTTTCAGTTTTTGAAAAGAGGAATGCATTGGGAATTGATAATGAAGAACACTGTTCTAAATAAGCACATGATATGGACACAATATCAAGTAAAACACATTCTTTCTTTTTTTCTATGAGCCTTACAAGACTCTAGTGAAATGGCAAGTAAGTGCTATTGTTACTGTAATTGAAAGCAAAGTATGTTTTAGCCGAATACTACTAATTACATGTAGTGTATATATTCCAAATGTAAAGAAATTGGAAAAAACAAATTAGTTCCTGCAGAGCTTATCATATGTTCATATACTGTATATATAGTCTAAGATTAAAGAAGGTAGAAGAAAAATAATATACCTCTATTCTGTTAAAAGAAGCCATTGGAAAGGCCAACCCTATGAAGATGGTCGCCCTTTTGTCAATAGAACCCAGGACCAGAGAGATGGAAGCCAACACTGCTAATCACTAAAACACCAACAAGTAACTTTTCAGATTAAACTAGAACATGAGGCACCTGCTCCTCAAGCTCATACTGACCATTCGGTTATAATGGATTTCTGTTAGGGTTAAAGGTGAAATGACCAGACTTCGATTCCTCTACTTGCTATGTGATTAGACCTATGTTCTTGAAGTGTTGTATCATCAGTTATGCATTCCTAGACAATTTATATTACCAGACCTGAATTCTTGAACTGTGAAATTACCAGGCTTCTTTTCTTCATTATACTGCCTGTGCTCCTGATGGGCTACATTATCAGGCTACGTAACTGGAGGGTTGCAAAATCAGGCTGCTGTTTATATGACCAGGTCTGTGTTTATAGGTGGTTACCTTACCAGACTTGTGTTGAAGCAATGAATAAGCACATGGTGTGAAACGCATTTGCTATCCAGTTGTCTTGTGTTCCTGTTCGATGTTGAACCTTTGATTTAAAGAATAAAAACTCAAGTTTCCAAGTTCCTGGGACTGGAAGTGCCGCTTTCTTTTCTACATGTATAGATTTCTCAGGTTGCGGACCTTAGTGAGCACCTAGCCCTGCAGGACTGCCACAGTTGCTCGGGATCTCTTCGGTTCGGCTGGCTGCTTATAGAGCGTTGATTTTTGCTCTCTCCTTGGCTCTTCAGACCTGTGTTATAGGAGCTTTACATGACCCTGCCCATGTTTGCGGAAGGCTACCTGACTGGGTCTGTGTTTCTGGATGATTATCTAACCAGACCTGTGTTATTGCAGATTTACATGACCAGGGTCCTCTTCACGGAAGGCTATGTGACTAAGCATGTGTTTCTGAACTGTTACAAAACCAGGTCAGGCTTGGCTTTATGGAGAGGGTTACATGACCAGAGCTTTCCCCACATCTTAGTGACCTATTTAAAGCTCTGTTGACCTGTCTTTTTCTCTTAGTCTTTCACCCCTTTGTCTTCTTCCCTGCTCTTTCGACTATCCCTGGTCCCCTCTGTCTCTTTCTACTGTTTTTCCTCCCTCTCTTCCCTCCATATTCTTTACACCACTGTATTTTTTGGATTGTTTATTTAACTCATATCAATATTTTTCTACCATCTACCATTCCAAAGTTTAGTTGCTTTACTCTTGTATTTTGTCTATTTTGATTGTACATCGTATTTGTGACCTTCCCATACCGTGAAGTGGCTTTATATTTCTATTTCTCTGCTATGTTGTAAAACAATAGAGATATATTTGTCTCTAAAGCTGTGTTGACTTACATAATCCAATCAAGTGCAAAAATGTGTTTTGTTTTTTATTTTCCTTGCATACGATTGGGTATTCTGTGCAGAATGAAATGCAATTACTTTTACTAGGCTCAGTAGAAAATTCCCTTGCCTTAAGTAAATCAACCCCTTGGAGTCAGATTTGTTACTGTCACTACTGTGCTGCTATTCTCTTTGCTGGAGGCTCTAAAACAAGAAAGCAAAAGCCCTGTCTCTACTAAGATGGCTACCTCTACAAAACAAGGCATAGTAAGTCAGTAAGAAAAGCAGCTATCAGCTGGTTACTAGTCTTTTGCATTTTGCCTGTCTATTTTGGCACCACAACCAGAGTTTAGTTGCTCTTTAAAGTTCAATCCTCTATTTAATATTCTTACACTCTGTTTTGAACTTAGAATTACGTTTCTGCCACAGACCAACAATGTCCTGCACTCGGGAGGTACAGCATAATGGAGAGGAAAGAAGGTTTGCAATTCTTGGGGTATCCAACTAACCTGCTTACTGTTTGAATGTACTGGAAACACATCAGTGTTTAATACATTACCCAAAAAAAAAAAAAAAAAAAAGGATCAAGACTTACTTTGGGAAATGTAGTGGAATGTATACATATAAAGAATGTTCAAACCTGCCAGACATGAGTTTAATTATTTTCCTCTGCGTAACACTAATTTCTTGGTCTAGTCCAGCCTGTCAATGCTTGTGCAATTTACAATATACTCTTCCTAGTTAAAACATATTGCATTTTTTACTGACCTCATTAAGTTTGATAGAATTCCAGAGTAGCTTCTATCCTGGCCTATTACTAATTAATATTGATTTTGTCAAGGTGTTTCTTTAGCCTTTTATCACTGATTTTAATCATGTTAAGAAATCATTTATGACATTATTTGTTTTTAATTCAAAGATTAGCTGTCCTATTCATTTACAGAGCTAGCTTTTTATGTAGAAAGAAAAATAGACCTCTTAATTATATATATTATTATGTGTTTTCAAAGAGAGAAGTGCAAATTAATTACAGATATTTGTGTATTCATGAGAAAATGGCCACTTCATTACAAGCTATGTAATTATATTAAACATGTTACACATGGATTCAAATTTGACTCATTTTTACGTTTTCTTTATTTATAACATTTGAATCCCCTGGATTTTTTATTTTTTTTTTTAATTATGTTAGAACTGAGTAAATTCCTCTTTGACCTATTTGGTCCAGAAGAGAGGTTTTGAACAATACTAGTTTTTGTGCTTTGTTCCCTACCTGAAAAAGCTGCATATTTTTTAACTATCAGTAGTAAAGCAAAGATTATCCAGTAAAATGTGTCCATAAGGTAATCACTTATCTCAATGCAGTCAATAGGTTTTGATGTTTGCAAAGCTGGAGCATAATTTCACTACTTCTTGAGCAAGCTATAGAAGTGACTTACAGTACAAAGTAAAGGGAAGATGGACACAAGGCTTGGTTCTTCAATAATGAAGGCTCTGCTCTTGACCTAGGCACCTCTATGCTTCTTGCCATGACACTTGCTAAGAACTAAGGCTAAGTATATTTAAGTTTAGAGCATCGCTATCAACAAAAGCAAACAATTACACAACATACCTATTTACAAAAGTCATGATAAAATATACATGCAGAGGGTGGGGTTTAAAGAGTCTTTGTCACTATGCAATTCAGGTGAAATTTCCCAAAATATTGCTAGCTTTTAACTGTTTAGATTTAAAGTGAGTTGCCACCTGGGTACAATCTACAAATTTATAAAATAGTTCCCTGCATGTACACTCATCATCCAACATGTAAATCTATGGTCAATCACAACAACCTACTGTCTGACAATGTTAACCTGTCATCATAAGGACTTGACAAAGGTTCTCCATCACACTGCATTCTAAGTTTTTGTGCTGCAGAAATGCAAAAACAATGGCAGGGATCCCAGGTGACAGCATTAATTAAATAAGTAAAAGTTAAATGAACACACCTAGAAACATTTGTTAACAGCAAAAACATGTAAATAATCCTAAACACTGGAAGCAGGCCATATCCCCTTCCCACCTGGAAGTAATCAGAATGGTCAACTTCCAATATTCCATGGAGAAGGCATACGCCTACTCGACCCACAAGGGAACTACTTTCCACTCTGCTTGGCACGTGTGGACCACCAGCGAATATTTCACCCCCACCCCCTGACCAGGGATGGGCCATACATGACATAAGCGCAATCACAGTTGGAACGACGTAAAACAGCTAGGGATTGTTGATGTTTACTTTTGAGATGATAAACTTTCTTGATGACTGAGTTCTGAAAATGTACCTCTTTATGTTTTGTTCGGAAACGTTATACATATGAATCTGATTACCTTCATAATTTGTTGTACTGTTTTATAAAATTAATAAAAATCTATTGAAAGTAAAACATGTAAATAATGTCTCCTAGATATAAATCACAATGACCCACAACTTGATGGTGTCCAGACAAAGTTTTTCCTTTTTTAAAGGGATAGTACATATAAAAAAAAAAAAAATTACACAACATACCTATTTACAAAAGTCATGATAAAATATACATGCAGAGGGTGGGGTTTAAAGAGTCTTTGTCACTATGAAATTCAGGTGAAATTTCCCAAAATATTGCTAGTTTTTAACTGTTTAGATTTAAAGTGAGTTGCCACCTGGGTACAATCTACAAATTTATAAAATAGTTCCCTGCATGTACACTCATCATCCAACATGTAAATCTATGGTCAATCACAACAACCTACTGTCTGACAATGTTAACCTGTCATCATAAGGACTTGACAAAGGTTCTCCATCACACTGCATTCTAAGTTTTTGTGCTGTAGGAATGCAAAAACAATGGCAGGGATCCCAGGTGACAGCATTAATTAAATAAGTAAAAGTTAAATGAACACACCTAGAAACATTTGTTAACAGCAAAAACATGTAAATAATGCTAAACACTGGAAGCAGGCCATATCCCCTTCCCACCTGGAAGTAATCAGAATGGTCAACTTCCAATATTCCATGGAGAAGGCATACGCCTACTCGACCCACAAGGGAACTACTTTCCACTCTGCTTGGCACGTGTGGACCACCAGCGAATATTTCACCCCCACCCCCTGACCGGGGATGGGCCATACATGACATAAGCGCAATCACAGTTGGAACGACGTAAAACAGCTAGGGATTGTTGATGTTTACTTTTGAGATGATAAACTTTCTTGATGACTGAGTTCTGAAAATGTACCTCTTTATGTTTTGTTCGGAAACGTTATACATATGAATCTGATTACCTTCATAATTTGTTGTACTGTTTTATAAAATTAATAAAAATCTATTGAAAGTAAAACATGTAAATAATGTCTCCTAGATATAAATCACAATGACCCACAACTTGATGGTGTCCAGACAAAGTTTTTCCTTTTTTAAAGGGATAGTACATATAAAAAAAAAAAATTACACAACATACCTATTTACAAAAGTCATGATAAAATATACATGCAGAGGGTGGGGTTTAAAGAGTCTTTGTCACTATGCAATTCAGGTGAAATTTCCCAAAATATTGCTAGCTTTTAACTGTTTAGATTTAAAGTGAGTTGCCACCTGGGTACAATCTACAAATTTATAAAATAGTTCCCTGCATGTACACTCATCATCCAACATGTAAATCTATGGTCAATCACAACAACCTACTGTCTGACAATGTTAACCTGTCATCATAAGGACTTGACAAAGGTTCTCCATCACACTGCATTCTAAGTTTTTGTGCTGTAGCAATGCAAAAACAATGGCAGGGATCCCAGGTGACAGCATTAATTAAATAAGTAAAAGTTAAATGAACACACCTAGAAACATTTGTTAACAGCAAAAACATGTAAATAATGCTAAACACTGGAAGCAGGCCATATCCCCTTCCCACCTGGAAGTAATCAGAATGGTCAACTTCCAATATTCCATGGAGAAGGCATACGCCTACTCGACCCACAAGGGAACTACTTTCCACTCTGCTTGGCACGTGTGGACCACCAGCGAATATTTCTCCCCCACCCCCTGACCAGGGATGGGCCATACATGACATAAGCGCAATCACAGTTGGAACGACGTAAAACAGCTAGGGATTGTTGATGTTTACTTTTGAGATGATAAACTTTCTTGATGACTGAGTTCTGAAAATGTACCTCTTTATGTTTTGTTCGGAAACGTTATACATATGAATCTGATTACCTTCATAATTTGTTGTACTGTTTTATAAAATTAATACAAATCTATTGAAAGTAAAACATGTAAATAATGTCTCCTAGATATAAATCACAATGACCCACAACTTGATGGTGTCCAGACAAAGTTTTTCCTTTTTTAAAGGGATAGTACATATATAAGAAAAAAAAAAAGCAAATAGTTTAAAATTCCAACCAGGCCTTTATCAAGACATGCAGCTTAAATAGCCGGGAAAGGGCAGCGAGCCGCCCTCCTTTCTGTACAAATCACTCTTTATGCAGTATAAATTCATTGCCATCACCCAGAACCCAGTGATTATGTCATTACATCCATGCTGGCTACGTGGGAGAAACATGAGATGAACACCCTTTTCACCACCAGGCAGCATTTACACATGCTTCATAGGAAGAGGGAGCATGGTTTACCAATATTACTAATATTACCAAGGTAAGCAATAAATATTTGGATTCTGTAGACAAGATGGGTCAATGCCTATTGAGCAGTATTTATTGAGCACAATTCCTTCTGTCCCCCTTCCCCTTTTCTAGGCAATTTTTAGGAATTTTGTATGGACTTCTGTCCTTCTAGGAGGTGCCGTATATGAGTAACGCCCTCCATATACAGTAAATATGCTCACTTGATATTAAAGGCGGTGTATGGAAACCTAACTAATGGACACTTGCTATTAAGCGTCTCCAGATCTACATGTATTATGCACACCATACACTGGGCCTTTGTTGCTCAAGCCTTGGCTGGTAAAACCCTGTATGAATATCCTGACTTGTTCAGGCATCCAGGGAGCAAGATGACTGCCACCAGCAGATTGCCACGGGTAATGAAGACACTCTAAAGGAGTCTGTTACAACTCTCCCTGTGCAAGGATTCTCTACTCTGACCATGTCAAGCTTTTCCCTGCAGGACCAGTCAATTGGCCAATTTAACCCTCTTTAAACAATTCCTAAAAGGAATATGCAGCTGAGCAGTGGTGACTCTAGCAACAAAGTACTAGCACAAACCAAAAATGACAATCCTTTCCCTTATTCTTTGCAACTTGTCAGACTCCAGCTTTAGACCATCTTTGACAGCTTAGGGCACCACAATACTTACATTCTGAAAAACAAAACTGCATTTAAGATGTGCAAAGAACACTTTTTTCTTTATTTCCCTTATTATTCTAGAACTTTGTAATAATGGCCATTAGTGAACCATGAAAAGCTGTCACTCGTACTGGTTTAGGCTGTGCTAGTTAAAATCTTTCATTCTCTGCCTCTGCCTATACCCCACATTGATAATCTTTTGATGCTGCAGAGGTTAATACAGCCACTAGACCTGTCATCAAGAGGGAGGACTATGCTCATCCCCCCCTCCCCCCAATTCATAGAAGCTGTGCTATACCTTCCATCAATGAACAATGCTCTATGAATGGAGGGGATATAGGTTTCATTCATCTGGCCATCTTCCATTCATAGAGCATTTTTATTATTGAAGGAAGCTATAGTATACCTTCTATGATGTAAAAGAGGAGGGTGTGTAATGGGAAGGCATATTGGGTACTCTTGTCATGTTCCTATGACAGGTCTAGTGGCTGTATTAACCCCCGCAGCACCAAAAGGTTATAACTGCGGGGATGTGGGGAGGCAGAGAATGAAAGATTTTACCTAGGATATCCTCAGTAAATGTAAGTACCATTCCGTTGGTTGAAAAAAAAAAAAGAACTCAACTTAGGCTTTAAACCCTTTCTTTTGCAGGCGTGGCTTAGTTTTAAATGTATAAAAAGCGACAGAGTTCATTTAAAGTGCTTCATATGGAGCCATGTTGAGGTATGTTAACCTACTGACTGTAGACATCTAAGTGTTAAAAAATAGAAAGACAACGTTTTTTAGAATAGCTATGCTATTCTATGCTAACTACTAAATGCATCCTATCAATATTTCTATGATTATAAAGCATTAACGTGTCCAAAAAATGTCTGTTCATGTATGAAGATAATTAAGGATAGACAATTCATGTAACATTATTCGACAGAACTGAGCTGTAAGATGTTTTCTTAGATTTTCATTATCAGCAGAATCTTGAGAACTCTTGGTTGTAAAAAAAAATTCACACAAGTTACTGCAATATCTTTGATTCCATAAATTTTATGCCTAAGTGTTCCTGACTCAACATCTTTCATTAATTCATCAGAATTTTAAGTGCCAATCTTAAAATCATAAAAAGCCATGATCATATAATTGTACAATTTGGTATTAAAGTAAGTCTTAAAATCTACAATGACTAAAAATCTCAGTATGTTGCAGTGTAAAATATTTTTTGGAAATTAAATGTATCTGGGAATAAAAAAAAAAGCAAAAGATAGGAAATCTTTTGGGGCTGAACTTTAAATCAAGGAACATTTTACAATTATTGTCAAATGTCTGATAGAGAGGTCAAGAAAAAAAAAAAAAAAGCTTGATCCAGGAAAAAAGCTGGAAATGCAACATCGCATTTAAAAAGGAACCTGTACTGAAATAAATACTACCATTCCCATTACTGGCTTCTTGAAAATACTACTTACCTGACTTTCTCGGACTCCAAAACAAAAGCTCAAGAGAAAATTTTATTTTATTTCAAATAGAGTGGGAAAGGCTCAGAATCTCTATCAGAGTTTTTTTGTAGTCTGTACCACTGAAAAGACAAACCAGTCTTTTGAAGCCTATGACCACCATCATCACCACTCTGATATAGGCTTATGCCCTTGAAATATTTTAGTGGTGGTGTTGGTACTCATGGAATCACATAGATTACTGGACAGCTTCTATACAATTGACCTGATCTGGTTGCCATTGCTGCCTAGTCTGGAATCAAACAAGATGTCTCTCTAGACAGCTGATGAGAATTGTTCCTTGTTTTTCAGTTAGGAGGATTTATATCAATAGGTGTTGTATTTGTCCTGCGTGTCTGGGACTCTTTGTAAATGCAATGAATGTATTTGATTTTTAATATTACAATCAGTGGCATAACTAGCATAATTGACACCCAGGCCCTAATGGGCAATTACCGTTGTGTTCTAAATAATAGCAGTTAAACATCACTAACCAGATCAATCACTGTTTTTGGTATAAATTATAAAATTCTACATGGCAAATAGTTGACTAGTAGGTGTAGTAGAGTATCAGAAAACTAACAGATCCAACAGTCATGACATGCATGCTGCTAATTCTGTGTAATTGAATTGTTAACCACTTCCTGCCCACGCTATACCCAAAAGACGGCTACAACGTGGGCTTAGTTTGCCAGGAGGGCATCCATGGACATGATCGTGCTGTCCACGTGCCCCTTGTGGCATGCTCTATGATCGCTTAGTCCTTTGGACTCAGCTGATTACAGATCGGGGTAAAAGGCCAATCACAGCAGCCCTTTACCATGTGATCAGCTGTGTCCAATGACAGCTGATCACAGGAGGTAAACTCAAGCTAGTTATTTTTTTTCCCTCAGTGCCAACTACCAGTGCCTATCAGTCCCGCCTATCAGTGCCCATCAGTGCCTATCAGTGCCACCTATCAGTGCCAATCAGTGCTGCCTATCAATGCCAACTCTCAGTGCCTATCGGTGTCGCCTATCAGTGGTCATCAGTGCCTCCTCATCAGTTCTCACCAGTGCCGCCTCATTAGTGCCACCTATCAGTGCCCATCAGTGCCACCTATCAGTGCAGCCTCATAAGCGCACATCAATGAAGAAGAAAAATTACCTGTTTGCAAAATGTTCTGTCTTTTTTCATTTCTTTAGCAAAAAATAAAAAACCCAGTGGTGATTAATTACCACCAAAAGAAAGCTCTATTTGTGTAAAAAAATGATAAAAAATTCACATGGGTACAGTGTTGCATAATCGCCCAATTGTGATTCAAAGTGTGACAGCGTTGAAAGCTGAAAATTGGCCTCAGCAGGAGGGGGTAAAAGTGCCCATTAGACAAGCGGCTAATTGAAAAGGGTGTGTCCAAAATAATATCAGTGTGGAGTTCAATTAGTGAGATCATTCAGTCTGTAAAAAAGCAGGTGTCAAACAGGTGGCCCTTATTTAAAGCGGACCTTCAGTAATTTTTTCATCTCTCTACCTATTAAATCCTATTATAAAATTGTTTTAACTTTGGATAGTAAAACATGTTTTTTCTGCCAGTAAATACCTTATACAGCCCACTTCCTGTTTCTCCTCTGGTCATGAGCCTAGGCTAATGACATCATGCACAGCTCCCTCTAACTCTCATTAGAGTTTGCCAGCAAGGGAGGGAGGAATGAGTCATAGGAAATCTGCAGAGCTGGAGGGGGCCGGATGGGGACAGAGATAACAGGAGACTGCAGAGATCCAAACTATGTGTGTTCTGGCTGGAGCTATCACACTGACCTTACCTCCATTGATCGGGTGCAGGGAAGGCTCAATCAGACTTTGACTTTGATCCGTCATCCTCTTTTCTTCTCCTCCCAGCGCTCCGAATCCCCCTCTTCATTTCACCCGCCATTTCAGTGTAGTTTGTCATCTTTAGCAACATTTGTTCCAAAGTTGTGGTTTTGGGCGCCATATTGTTGAAGACCAACTCCACTCTGTGTATATAAGCAGACTTTAACAAAATGTCACCAACAATGGAGACATCGGCTTGGCGGGGATCCGAGCTCCTGGTAATGGACAGGTGAGGAAGACATGTCCGGTCCAGGCCAGCCAGAGTACAACTCTGCAGACTTTCTGCAAGATTCTCATCTGGTGTGTGTGGTTGTGTGCTGACCTACCCTCCTCCTTTCTAGAAATGTCACTCTGCGTGCCCGTCCCGGCCCCCGAGCCTGCCTGAACTCGAGCACCATTTGGCCATCTCCCCCACAGTGGCAGAACAGGGGCCCAGTCGCAAGTGCACCTTTGCAACCCTGGTAGTTCCGCCACTGATACACAAGCAACAATCATACAATTGTTACAATTGCAATACATAGGCAGACAACAGCCAATTGTGATAATATGTCATTAACAAATGCACAAATGGGACAATACATATATAATTAAAAAACTGCATTTTTGCTTGCACATGATTGGATGATAAAAATCAGCAGAGGTTCCCCTCAGATCTAGAGCAACTGCTCTTGCAGTGCACTTTCAAGTGCACTTGCAGTGCACAGTATATTTGCCTTTAGTAAATCAACCTCTATATCTTCCCTACTTACCCCTTCCCTCTTCCATTCACTAGCTACCTAGATCTCCATTCTCGACACACCTTTCCTCCAACCTCTTAGGTCTCTCTCCCTTTTTTCCCCTTCCTTTTTTGTTTCCCTCCCTCTTTTCCCACTTTAAGATGGGGAATACACGCAACGAAATTCAACCTAATTCAGCAGGAACTAGAGAAATTGTTTTATGTGTATTGTGTGTGTCTGTTCAACAGAAGCCGGTCCTATGCCTTTAGAATAATCAGGCTAAATCCACTGCTTTAAATGTTTCCCTTCCTTTGGAAATCATATATCATAATTGATTGCAATTTCCTTTTGCTTGGGCAACTTAATCGCTGGTCTGCTTAGAGATCAAGCTCTGCCTGCATTATGCCTCCATCTTCTAAGAACATTTTCACCCTTCACTTAGACTTAACTTACACTTCCCTTCCCAATCCTAGATAGGCAACATCAATGCAGTGAAAATTATCTTTCTGCCTAAGACCTTATACTACTTTAGGACTCTACAATATGAATTCCCCCACACTATTTGCAAGTATTTCAGAGGCCAATTTTAGATTTATCTGGGTTCATAAACATCTAAGGGTTGCATGAATCCCTCTCCACACACATACATTGCAGGGCAGTTTAAGCATCAGTAACATAGAAAAAATACTCAGGATGATTGGATTTCCCAACTTACTTTGCTATATGCAACTAGGTACACTCCCATTTGGGTTTTTCTAAAGCTTCTGAACTATGACCAAATCCTGATCACAGCCCGGCTTTGGCTCCCCTATTCAGCTCTTCCACCTTTTCTCAGCCTCCTGATGCTTCATATTTTGGAAGTATGGAATTTGCTGTGATACACCTGAAAGTTATTGTTCTCTTTCTTACCCTTATTGCTGAAAGTCAACAACGCCCACTTTCAACCAGGCATCATTGATCTTTTGCTTGGTGGACTGCCCATTGTTTTTCCCATGTCTATCACTCCCCTTCCAGTTTCCTTTATCATGGTTGGACATACAAAAGCACCACAACTTTCTTCAGGACTACTATAGATACTGTGACAGGACGAGACACTGTCACTGTGAAATCTTTCGAACATGGCAAAAGTTTGCAAACAAATAACGAACCCCATTGAAGTCTATGGGACCCGAAATGGAAAAATCAAAAGTGCCCATTTCGAAGGCTTATATGCAAGTAATTGAGCATACAATGGTTAAGGGGGTCCCGGTACTGCCCTGGGGGACATGTAGCAATGAAAAAAAAGTTTTTAAAAAATGTAATTTTTAAGCAGTGATTTACTGATGCTTAACCTCCTTGGCGGTATTCCCGAGTGTGGCTCAGGGTAAATTTTCAGTACCAATAGAGGTAACCCCGAGCCACACTCGGGATTACCCCGCCATCCTCCCCGGCATCCTGACAGTCTCTCCCCGCTCTGTGCGCGGCCAATTGCCGCCACGTGCCTTCTGGTTCCCTCCTGCGAGCGTTGCGACGCAGGGGAGTTGACCGGGCGGCAAATTCAAAAGTGTAAATACACTAAATGACATGATACAAAGCTGTGATCCTAACGGTTTACACTGTATCATGCCATTTCAGCACAGGATTGCACGTGGATACTTTTCCAGTGCCCTGCCTGTACTTTTCCAGTGCTTTGTGCCTGGAAAATTTTGAACGACCATGGTGTCCATAAAGCGTTTTTTTTTGCGCAAAAGCGCTTTTTGACGCACTGGAAAACAGCGACAGCAAAACAGAGTTACTTGAAGAACTACAGAAAGTGACGACAGCGACTATTCTGATGTCTCTTTTTGGCACATAGCTCCGTTGGAAAATCTGAAGAATCATTTGATATACTTCCCAAATTCCACAAGCTATGTGCCAGAAAGAGACATCAGAATCGTTGCTGTCATCACTTTCCGTACCTGATGACGAATTTTGGGAATTTGGGAAGTATATCAAATGATTCTTCATATTTTCCAACGGAGCTATGTGCCAGAAAGAGACATCAGAATCGTCGCTGTACCTGATGACAAATTTTCTCACGAATTGCTATCGCTCAGTTCTTCAAGTAACTCCATTTCGCTGTTGCTGTTTTCCAGTTCGTCTAAAAGCGCTTTCGCGAAAAAAGAACGCTTTTTGGACGCCATGGTCGTTCTCAATTTTCCAGGCACAAAGAACTGGAAAAGCACAGGCAGGGCACTGGAAAAGTCACCTGGTGCAATCCTGTGGTGAAATGGCATGATACAGTGTGATCCATTAGGATCACAGCTTTCTATCATGTAATTTAGTGTATTTGCATTCTTTGAAATTGCCGCCGGTTTCACCCCCCCTGCGTCGCAACTCTCGTAGGGAAGGAAACCGGAAGACCGGTGTCGGCATCGGCCGAGCACACGGCAGGAGGACAGCGGGAGGACGGCAGGGGAGGATGGCAGGGGATCGCAGGAGAAGGTGAGTTTTAAATTGTAAGACAACAGATTTCCGTGCAAAACAATGTACCGCTTTTAGCACAGAAATCTGGACATAATCATACCGCCAGGGAGGTTAAAGTGAAAACATCAAAATAAGAAACAAGAAACAAGAATGAAAAAATGATTTTAATGTAGTGCCTGGAGGGTCTCCTTAGTCTACCTGTAAATTGGCACATCTGTACTGTGTATAGCAGTTGCTGCAGAAATAATTTGTACACATTTATAAAGCCAAAAAAATGACATTTTCACTGCAAGCCTTCTTTATTTTGTAAACAACGTCTTGGGGAGCCAGTCTGTATGATGAGACCCAAACGTAGTGCGCTGGGAGCAAGATTAGATTAAAGAAAAAAAAAAACCCTAACAGGTGTGGAAAAAGTCGTCTTTGGGTGTCAAAGGGGCCTTCACACCGTAACTCTATAGAGGTACTCTTGATGAAAGCAAGAATTGCTATGCTGTTAAAAATGTAAATGTTATGCCCCTGTCAAACAGGTGTGGGAAAATTGGTCTTTGGGTGTCTGTGGTGTTTTCACACCGTAACCCTATAGAGGTACTCTTGATGAAAGCAAGAATTGGCCTTGCTGTGAAAAACTGAAATGATATGCACCTGTGTAACAGGTGCAGACAAATTGATGTTTGAGTGTGTATGGCACCTTCACACCGTAACCCTATAGAGGTACTCTTGATGAAAGCAAGAATTAGCCTTGCTCTCAAAAATTTAAATGATATGCACCTGTCAAACAGGTGCAGAAATATTGGTCTTTGGATGTTAATTGTGCCCATAAAAGCTACACCAAAAACATTCTTCCAGACTAAATCAACACCCGCAACATTAGGCAGCCTAGAAGTCTTGCAGTGATTGCACATCCAAAAACACTTAACCAGTGACATCGGCATCAGGGGCTTCATAGCTCCTGGGAAGTCCAGGGCTCATTCATTTTGATAAATGTCAGAAGGTCCACAGAGTCTGTGGACAGACACGTTCTACTATCAGTAACAAAACCTCCAGCAGCACTGAATTCCCGATTGGAAAGCACACTGGATGCAGGGCAGCCCAGAAGCTCAATTGCATACTGGACAGGTTCCGGCAAGTGGTCTATTCTCATGACCTTGTAACCCAGTGGATCGTCAAATGGAAAGCTCTCCATCTCTGCTTTTTCAACTAGATAATTGTCCACCATATGATGCAGACACTGGCGATGATATGTGGAAGCTGAGAGTCCTGGGTGGTGAGTACTAAAAAAATTGTGAAATGCAACACTTAGGCACCCCCCTTTACCACTGCTCCTCTCTTGACCAACAGAAGCCTCAAAACTACGTTTTCCACGACATTCTAACCTTCCAGAGTCGGGAGAAGCATTAGATAAACTCCACTTAAAGGTGTCCTCAAGAGATTTCATCTTCTGCACCCTCTGTGGGGACGGGATGAGTTCTGAGACTTTCCCCCTGTAATGGTGTTCAAGGAGGCTTGCCAACCAATAGTGATCCTTCTCCTTGATGCTACATATTCTTGGGGCCTTTCACAGACTTTGAAGCATGAGGGAGCCCATGCATGGCAAGTTTGTGGAGGCATGAGAAGCAGACACCTCGGGGTCAATAAGGATTACAGTATTTGGAACTGCCTCATTCCAGTCACGTACTACTCCCAAGAGGAGATGGAAGAGATGGAGATGGAAAACCATCTGTTGAGGGTTGACGGATGTCTTTCTCTGCTTCAATGCCTCCAAAACTGCCAGAATCCTCCTCCTCCTCATCCTCTTGTGCGTTCTGTGATGTAGGAACAATGGTGTCGGCATAAATCGGGCTTTGAGAGGAAAGGTAGTCCTCCTCTTCCTCCCGCTGCTCTGCCTTGAGTACCCTGTCCATAATGCCAAGCAGAGTCTGATCCAGCAGGAACACAACAGGGATTGTTTCACTGATGCATGCATTGCCACAACTCAGTACAGTGAATGTACAGTGCATGCATTTTTTATCAGCAGCTATTGGCGTGGGGAAAAAAACCCGAGCTGGCCTAAAGCTGTCGTTGTGCCATACTCACACATGTACTCCTTGATGGCCCTCTGCTGCATGTGCAGCCACTGCAGCATTGCCAAAATTGAGTTCCACCTGGTGGGCATGTCACAAATCAGGCAGTTTACATGCAAGTGCAATTCCCACTGAATTTCAGCCAACCGAGCACTGGCTGTGATTGACTGCCTGAAATGGCTACGGACTCTTCTGGCCTGCTTTAGTAGATCTTTCAACCCTGGGTACCTATTTAGGAAATGCTGCACCACCAAATTGAGGACATGTGTCAACTTTCCCTGTCTAAGGGCAGACAGGAGGTTTGTGCTATTATCGCACACCACTATTCCTGGCTCCAGCTGGCATGGCATAAACCACCTCTGGGCCTGCCCCTGCAGAGCTGCAAGAATCTCTGCATCGGTGTGGTTCCTGTCAACTAGACACACCAACTGAGGCACTGCATGGCACCTTTTAGCCTAAATATTAAATAGCCCCTTGAATGCTTAGGGGGTACTTGTAGTTCATAGGACAATTCAGCAGAGGAAGGCATTTGGAAGGAGGAGGGGGTAGAGCTAACAAATCTCCCATCATCACCACTAGCTGTATGGACATGGCAGCACAACAAGCTTCAGCACTGAGCCCTGTCCTGCATCCTTCCGAATTGAAAGCAGAGTTACCCAGTGTGCTGTGAAAGGAATAAAGCGTCCCTGACCATGCTTGCTGGACTACGTCTCAGCAGTAACATGGACTTTGCGGCTCACTGCCTTGCCCAACGATGCCACAACATTGCCTTCCGCATGATGGTACAGAGCTGGAATGGCAGAATTTGTAAAGCCAACAGCTTTGACAAGTTTTCATTTAGACGCTGAGCATGTGGGTGGCAGTGACTGTATTTTTTATTTTTTTTTTACTGCAGCAGATGGGGCAGAGCAATTTGCCAGCTATAGTCTACAGCTGGTGGTGTGCTATTGGCAGATGTGTTGCAAGAACTTGGGACACCCTGCGCTATACCATTATCCCTGTCAGCGGAGGCTGCTGAGAGGTCATGTGGTATAGTGAGGGTAGACTGAGGTAAGTAAGGAGGAGGAACAGAATAGTGTCCCTTTTGTGTGGCTTTCAGGTGCTCTTGCCAACGAGCTGAGTTGTGGGAGGTTAAATGCCTTGTCCAGCATGTGGTACCCAAATGGCTGGCGTTTTTGCTATGTTTGATGTGCTTGAGACAAAGTTTTCAAATTGCAACCGTGCGATCAGCTGCACATGTGCTAAAAAAGGCCCAGACAGCCGATATGTGGGAAGGGTGTCAGGAGATATAAGTTCCACAGAGTGATTGAATAGGGTGGCTGCTCTCTACTCTTCCATGATGACTGCTTCGTTGGAGTTGTGCCTCACCCTTACTTTCCTCTGCTCTATCTGGCACTCAAGTCGCGTCAGTGACCTCATCATCATCATCATCTCCTCCATCCTCATTACCACTGGAGACAACTTGGCAATACGCTCTGGTTGGGGGAACATGACTGCCAATTTGTGTACCAGTGTTCTCCCCTCTCTGTAGGCTCATGTTCCTACCTTCCTCAACCTCAGAACCAACATCTGAATCGAGTAATGGCTGTGCATCGTCAAGGTGCAAGTGGCTGATGTTGTGTTCAAATAACTCAGCTGACTCCTCTGTGCCTGATGCTTGGGCTATGGCAGGAATATCTGTAGACAAGGAGGCAGATTTAGCCACTCTGGCAGCTGCAGTGGACTGCGCACTAATTTCCGCTTGGGTGACAGAGAATGACAGAGAATGAGGAGGATGAGGATGGTTTTGTAAGCCAGTCCACCACCTCCTCTGCATGCTGTTAATGAATAGTATGGGTAACATCACTAGACAGAGGAAATGGTGCCCTGCCTGAGGACTGACCACGTTCACCTTTGCCCGTGGACACATATGCTGCTGGCCCCCTCACAGTGCCATGGGAATGTCTGCCTCTCCTTGTTGGCCTCCCAGACATGATGAGAGGGTGCTTATTAACAAAATGTAATAAAGATGTGGAAATGTCTACGTGGATACACACTATTCAATGGAAAGTGGTGTTTGGTGCACTTTAACTCGAGTACTCATTAAACAGACACACTCCACTGACACACTACAATATACTGTATACTGCAGTAAAACTGCATTAAGGCACAGAAACATACTGCGTTAAATGTACACTAATGCACAGAAATATACTGCGTTAAAGGTGCACTAACACACAGCAATGTACTGCGTTAAACAGCACATAACAGCCTGAAAATATACTTTGTTAAATGTGCACTAACACACTGAAATATACCATGTTAAATGGCACAAAACACACTGAAATATACTGTGTTAAACGTGCATTAAAGTACAGAATATAAACATGCACTAACACACAGAAATATACTGTGTTAAATGTGCAGTAACCCACAGAATTATACTACGTTAAATGGTGCGTAACGCACTGAAATATACTGCAATAAACATGCACTAATGCACAGAAATATACTGCATTAAACGGTGCGTAACACACAGAAATATACTGCGTTAAATGGTGCATAACACACTGAAATATAGTGCAATAAACATGAACTAACACACAGAAATATACCGTCCTTAAGGACACGTAACACACTAAAATATACTGTGTTAAATATGCACTAAAGCAAAGAGATATACTCAGTTAAACGGCACGTAACGCACAGAAATATACTGCGTTATACGTGCAGTAACGTACAGGAATATACTTTGTTAAAAGTGCACTAATGCACTGAACTATAATGTAGGAAACCTTCTCTGACAAAACAAACTGACACTAAAGTACAAATGAATGGTCACTCACTACACTCATTAAACTATCACTAGATTCACACTAAAGTAAAAATAAACATTGCTGTGTGCATGACTGCAATGGATGGGGCAGTCAAAGCAGAAAAAGGATACAATCCTTGCTAAGGCACAGGAAAGGCTACTTTGGCTAGAGGGTATTTTACCACATGTCCCAGGCAGGCCAAAAAATTCATCCAAGTGTGAACTTGCTGTAAACTGGGGTAACTTAGTCATGTCATCCCCAGTATAAGGGGAAGTGAAAGAGGGAATGAGGTTCAGGCCAATAGTGATGTCAAAGATCCAAGAAGTCTGCCTGCTGAGGATCGTGACCAGTGGTGTATTTGAAAGTGGTATCCCGTGGCAATGAGTGAGAGTCAGTCATTGAGGAGATGCCAAGAATCTAAAGTTCAGCATCCAGTGCCGTGCTTGGAGTGTGGTCAAGTGTGGCATGAGATCTTTACTTGCCCAAAGTTCTGGAACACCACCGGAGAGTCTGGGAAAGCTGTAATGTTGCCCTGTAGCCATAAAGAGGCAGAAGCTTGTTATAATGCAGCTGCGAGACAGCGCCCTCAAATGAAGCCAAAGTTACCTGCTACAGACTGTTGCAGTTTGTGGGACTGATCCCTTTAAAAAGGGAGTGCTTCCAGCTGGGAGATCCGCAGAAGGTGTACAACTAAATTTGCTGCAGGGGGCTACCCTATGTAGTGGGGTGACACAGGTTGAAGCTCAACCTGCAACCAGATTAAGGACTAAAAAAGACTGTGTGTGCCTGGTGTAATCCAGCAGAATGCTGGTAATGTTAACTGAGGGGTGACCAAAACCATCCCTGTGTTAGGTTCCCTAGTGACAAGTGCTGCAGAGATGCACAGGAAAATCTCCCAGGAGTCTGCAGTGATGAGGAATGGGGTTTCCCAGGACAACTGTGCACTAGTGGGCAAGAGAATCTCTTTGGAGAGAAAGGATGGTATTCTGAGTGGCACACAGGTTACAGTGGATAATGACCAAAAACAGCCTGCTAAAGATTATAACACTGTTGATATGTCTATGAATGCTGATGATAAATTGATAAACGTACTTATGTTGGTGATGTGTTCACTAGCCATGGTGGGAGTAGGATATCTCCCATGACAACCAGAGACAGAACCACTGGGTTGTTCATGGAAATCTCCGGGGGGTCTCCCTCTGTTAGAGCCAGAAGTTTTCCAGGAAAGCAATGATACTGATATTGCTCTGGTGGAACAGACTGGGTCTGCACCATGCTGTGAGAGTGTGTGGGAGCAGTCCGCTCACCCTATGTGTAACCCAGTTGGTAAGGGGGTAAGTCAGCTGGCCAAAGCTGAAAGTACACAGCTGAGTGTGTTGTTAGCACCCCCAGAGCCAGCTGGCCAAAATGATGTATTGCAGCCAGCCTTGATTGATGATGCATGATCTCAGAGTAAAAGCATGTTGTCAAAATGTGATGTATATAGAACTGACAGAGAAACTGTTTGTGCTACAGAATTCCAGGTGCCTCCTAATTAGAGCAAGTAATGAGGTGCTGCAGAGCACTCATAATGGAAGCATAATGGATTGGGACAGTTGGGCAAAACAATTGCTAGCCATGCTAGATAAGGCTTTGTTAAGTGACAAGGGAGTGGACACCACAACTGCTATGCCAGAAGGAGGGATCGCAGCGTGGCCGGTGGTTGAGGGCACGTAGGTGCCTACGAAGGTTGTTCCCCTCCAGTCAGAAGAACCAATTAAGGGTGCATGCATGGTAGATGTGGTATCCACAGCCCAACTGCTGAATGCCACGTGTCAAGGTGACCATGTAACTGATGTTGACTTGCAGAGGCTCATTGTTGATGAGTTAGTGAGAGTGAGACATACATCTGACAGTAGAAATGGGAATTTGTGGAGAATCTTGGGCTGGAAAACCAGGACCCAAATTGATTCATCACAAAGACAAAGAGCTGGACTTTCTAAGGCACATTCATGATGTGCCTTAGAAAGTCCAGCTCTTTGTCTTTGTGATGAATCAATTTGGGTCCTGGTTTTCCAGCCCAAGATTCTCCACAAATTCCCATTTCTATATTACTTTGGATGATGGCACTAGTTGGGTAGTTCAGTTTCTTTAATATACATCTGACAGTGTTCCAGGGGAGCACCAGGCTGTGATGATGGGTACCTCCTGTGAGGTGAGGGTCCCTTTAAATGTCCCAACATCTCAAGCTGCAGTGGATGAACCCCTCCACATCTATGGCAAGGGAAAGGTCCCTAAAAAGTTGTTGCATATTGATGCAGAGTGCATTGAAATTACAAGTGTGCTATTGGAACTGCTTGAACTGATAAAAGCACATTCCTTGTATACCTGGGTGTCTCCATTCCAGTCAGATATGTTGGTATTGCGAAGTACCAATGGGTGGGTTGGCTAACAATAATCATGAGTGGAACTGGTTGGTACAATGTTTACTAACAATATGGCAAGTGATCTCACAGTTCCCCGATGAGGGTGTTCCAGATACTGTTTGGTATAGAAGGCACTCTGGAGAGCTGATGGAGACATCGGAGGCCTCTCCGCCTGATGCGATGACAGAGAACACTTCTGCTGTGGCAGCCCGGGGTAATCCTGGTTAGTTTTCAGTATCGGTGAAGGGCTCATGTATTGCACCACTGGGCAAGCCTCATGAGATGAAAGGGCTGAGCATGGACCAGCAAAAAGTAGAAATCCTGACTATAGCTCAAAAAACAAAAAACAAAAAACAAAAATAAAAGAATTGGATAACACTGGTGTAAATGACGGAAAAAGGGATTCTTCTTTAAGCAAAGTCAGATCAGTACACCTTCAGGACAGGGAGAACAAAAAAAAAAAAAGAAAATTTTGAAACAAAAAACCCGTTTTTATAGCTTGTTATAAAATTTTGCAAGCAGGTAATTTCCCTTCTGCATTAATGTGCGCTGATGAGGCGCCACTGATGGGCCCTGATAGGCAATGATATGCTGCACTGATGGGCACTGATAGTCGTCACTGGTGGGCGCCACTGAAGGGCACTAATAGGTGGCACTGATGGGTGGCACTGATGGACAATGATAGGTGACACTGATTCAGTACTGATGATGGGGCACTGATAGGTGGCACTGGTGGGCATTGATATGTGGCCCTGGTGGGCATTGATAGGTGGCACTGGATGGCACTAGTAGGTGGCACTGGGGGACACAGATGCCCCTCTCCTCTGACAGCAGCGGCGATCTGCTTTTTTTTCTCCTCACACTGACAGCTGAACACATGGTAAGGGACCGGCCCCTTACTCCGATCTGTGACCATCCGAGTCTCACGGACTCGCTGATCACAGAGCGAGCCGCGTGCACTCCGTAGGGAGCGCGCAGGCAGCTCATACACGGAAGGATGTACATGGATGCCCTTCCGGCAATTAAGGTCCGCTCTGTAGCCGTCTTTCGGTTATAGCGAGGACGGGAAGTCGTTAAAGGACACAGAATGTGCACATTGGCTTTGTGCAGGACTACAGAGTATAGCTGTGGAGTGAAGAAAACTGCTTTTGAAGCTTTCTCCAGGTGTTGGTATACCTGACTGGGGCTCTGTAGTTTAGAGATTCTATAGTGTCTTGGGTGGGATGGAATCTCCAACCCTGTGTCCGGGTTTTGTGGAGGACTAGCAGGGTGTGTGCTCAGGTGCACACAGCCCTTATATTGAAGGGATATGAATACTTCAGGGCTCCCAGTTGAAGACTGCTCCACCCAACAGACAAGAGGTATGTGCATGGGAGCCAGGAGGACTCCAATCCTCTTTGGGAGTCAGGAGGATTCCAATCCTCTCCAGGAGTCAGAGAGGATGTAGGTGGCAGCCACGACATGTGTGTATCTGCAAGAAGCAGTAAACGGCCTGGGGACTAAGGTCAGAGTGGAGCTGTAGAAGCTAGAGTAAAGCGGTCTGCACAGAAGCACCTATGGTCGGGTTGCAAAGCATCAAGAGCAGAGGTACTGCAACTAAAGCTGAGGGAGAGCTTAAGAGCCAGGTGAGCTAGTATTTTCTGTTTGTGTATTTACTGGAGAAGAACCCCTGCCTGGGAAACCTATGTTACAGACGTTTTATTTGCCTTTTAATAAAAATGGGCTACCAGGCCCTTAAAATATAGTTCCTGACTACAATGAATCACTTGAAAATGCATCCATCACTAGCGCTAATGATCCCCCATGTTACAGTACCTACAGATTAAACATAGAGGGCTTAATTCACTAACATTTATCGCATGCAATATCTGTGTTTTCTACAAGATACCCTATGTGATATTAATTACATTTAAATATTGTCATAGAGGTAAATACCACAGATGCACTAGTTGCCTGTGGTAAATAAAATACATATACAATATATTAAAGTTGCGTTTCTGGACCGAAGGATGCCCTTGAGGCATTGGAATCTGTACGTACGTAGCTGAATGTAACCCTAAGGTTGTCCCAACTATATATATATATATATATATATATATATATATATATATATCCTACTGCAGGTTCATCGCACCCCCCTTAATCTGTTTATTCTTGGGCTCCGTCCTGACCCATTGTGTGCAAGGTGTAGTAGACATGATGGGGGCTCTTGTACATCTTTTGTGGAGATGCCCAAAGCTACTGGACTAGTATAGTACGCACCGTGAACAGTACCTTTTAACTGGCCACGCCCCCTGACCCCAAACTGTGTTTACTGGGCATTCTGGATGATGTCATATCGGATGTATATGTTAGAGAGGCAGTATCCAGTGCCCTTTTCCAAGCTCATAAGCTTATTTTACAGCATTGCACTTCACAGATCCCCCCCCCCCCCACGTTAGGGATGTGTTAAATGCAATGCTGTAAAATAAGCTTATGAGCTTGGAATAGGGCCCTGGATACTGTCTCTCTAACAGCACAGGGGTAATCTGACCCAGTTTATTATGATGGAATGTGCATACCTAACATTACACAATCATCAAATGGTACATGTGTGGGGACTACGGGGAAGGAATGTGTTGGGGGCATCACTTTATGATGTATACGTGAGTACACATCCTGTGGGTTGTTGAATATGGTGGTATACTATATTTGGTTCAATGCATATACCTGCTTTGGTTGTGTATGAGAGCATTGCTGTATTTCAATCTCTGTAAATGTATTGAGTGACAAAACTCGACGGAATGTGAATTGTTCTTGTAATGTTTATTGGTTTTCAATAAACGTTTCTCTGATTTAAAAAAAAAAAAAAAAAGTTGATTAAGAAAAAAAAATACATTCATTATTTTTTCTTGGTCTGGACACTTGCTATTTAACAAATATACATACAAAATAAGAAGTCAAACATTTAGCGGTCCTATCACTTCCACTGCCAATTTGACAGCTTCAGCTCAGGGATTTGCTTGTCAAGGAATTGGCACCAGCCAGCATTCTACCAGTGATTCATCCCTGCGCACACATTCAGCTGTCAGCTGGGGATTCCTGGTTGACAGGTGAATGTAAACAAAGAGGTGGACAGTACATAGAAAAAAAAAAAAAAATGGCCTTGGGCTTTCATTGTAATCCTTATCAGGACCTCTCGTATGAATTTTAAAGGAGATTTATCCTCAAAAAATACAAAAAAACACAGCAGGATATCCCTCCCAAAATTCATACCAGACCAGAAAAAAAGAGGAGGTGAACATGCATTCCCCTCTCCTGAACCATAGCAGGTCAGATGCCCTCAACGTACAGGGTTCCTTATGACGATGAGGACAAGGGTCTCTTACCCACGACATATGTCAATATTTGGTCAATGACTTCCCTTGGGTGATCTCATCCCTTTGTTTACTTTAATAGAGGGGACCTGGAGATGTCAATCAGCGTAACTGCGGGTATAGGATTGTGTATATGAGATTGCATGGTTGAGTTTTCAATACTTTTTTTTTTTTTGGTTGAACCAGATGGACTTCTTTTTTTCAACCTGGCTAACTATGTAACTAACTATGTAACTGAAGAGGCAGTACTGAGCATTTCTCAGCAGGCATCTGTTTTTTTTTTTTTTTATTTTATTTTAGTGGGTGTTATTTATTGATGTGGATGTACATCTTGGGACATTAGGATAAGTGTCTGATATGGAGTTTGGAGGACTTCACGCCATATTTTTCTAATTTTCACTATTGAGTCCCCCTTAAACTTCAAACCAGACCTGAAGGGCCTGTTACCTATTCTGGGTGAACTCCCGTGTTGTTGTTTTTTTGAACACTTTGAAAGTGTAAAACACAGTAACACCTATGAAAGTGTTGCTTCTAGTATACTTAATTATACTGGGTTGGCAATGTCCTTTCTACTTCTAGCCTCAGTTGATTATTATTGTTTTTTTTTTTTGTCTTTCGTTCTGGGCTCTTTGGGGCATTATATCTTCCTATTCTTCTTCCTTACTACTCATTTCTAGAACAACCTATCCTCCTCCCCCTTTGCCACCATGGGCCCCTACTATTTACAGCTAAGATGGCATCCTGGCCAGGGAACAAGGGTCACCCCTCTATTGTAGTAAAGGTTTTGCATTTTCTTTAACTACCCATACTAATGTCTCATAGGCACTTTTCCTTATACTGCTCTGTATGGTCTGGACAGTTTGATATAGTCCCTGCACTGATAGTTCTGCTGATCTATATTTCTTAGAAAAGTCAATAAAATATTGAAGCAGAAAAAAGGAAACTATTTTTTTTTTTTTCACCAGGACTCGTAAACTGTAATAAAATACAACAATATATTTGTTTTTTGGGTTTGCATACACTTTAAGTACTACTGCCACACCCTAACTATTGTAGCTTAATGAATCGGGGCCAATTTCTGTTAAAAAAAATTTATATCAAAAGTAAACAAATATAAATGTTTATTCGTTTTGAAAAAATGTAATATTTTTCACTGTGTTGGAACCACAAATATACCTTAGAATTGATAGAATTATACATACAATAAACCAATCTTTTCTTTTGACAGAAAACTAGACTGTGACAATTAAGTATGGAATATTCCCATAAACTGACTAGAGAACTACTGTCTTCAAATCTAAGTACTGCAGCTAGCTTTGAAGAATGTAAACAGTGAATAATAAGCAAATGAAAAAAACTAAAGAATTCCTGTGATCACATTTATCTTTTTATAGCTCTCTGAGGAGACAATTGCTTTTATGTGGACTTGAAAAAGAAATAGACAGCCTTCCAGAAGGCCCATATACAAATCCCAAACAAGATATTCTTAAATCATGCACTCGTGTTAGAAAATGTAACATAAAAATATTGCTAAAATTCAAACACATAAAAGAAACAAATGTTGTACCTTCTATATCTAATCTAATGGAACTTATTGAAGCAGAACTCCAAACTAAAGTATAATACATCATTGCAAAAACCACTAAACTGCCAAAGGGTTTGTACTTCTGTTCTGCTTTGCTTGTGAGACACACACCTCTGTCACATTGGGCAACTAATGACAAACACACTGAGCAGGCAACTTACACAGGAAGCTAAAAAATGGGCTACTTATGAGTGGTAATGTTCATCTTTTTTCCTAGTGCAAGAATTATCCACAGCAGCAAAAAGGCTCCTCTTCTATTAACCAGCTGAGTGGAGCCTAGGGCACACAACAAAAGTACCAGCAGGGTGAAACTTTCCAGCGCCCATGGACCTCAAAAAACAAAAAGATGCAATAAACCAAATAGTTCAATACACATTTCCACTTTATTCAAACCTCACGCCACCTTCAGCTGTGCCACCTTACTGATTTTTGTTAAGGGGGTGTATCTCCCCAGAACTCCCATTGAACCTAATCTCTAAATACAACCCTTATCTGAAGCCATTGCTTTGCCTGCACAGGTTGCCTTCTAGGTGCAAAAGCTGCATACTAAAATCTATCTGCAGGCACCGTGTGCCCCTTTACAGTAGGAGATCTCAGGAACACTAAACATTTTTTCTCCTCTTGCCATGGTGACAGAAATCCACCATAGTTGGTGACATCAAATAATCTTGTTAGTTTGTTCTACCTATACTTTAGCCCAGTGGTCCTCAACCCTGGCCTACAGGACCCACTAACCGGCCAGATTTTAGGTATTACCTTGGGGAGATGCAGACTAGAGTACTGCAATCACTGAGCAGCAAATGATATCACCTGGGATGTATTTCAGTTATCTTGTAAACCTGGCCTGTTAGTGGGCCCTGTAGGCCAGGGTTGAGGACCACTGCTTTAGCCCATGTCTAAGATATTCACACTAATTCCCTGGGATACAGCCTAGATCAGTGATGGTGAACCTTGGCACCCCAGATGTTTTGGAACCACATTTCCCATGATGCTTATGCACTCTGCAGTGTAGTTGAGCATCATGGGAAATGTAGTTCAAAAACATTTGGGGTGCCAAGGTTCACCATCACTGGCCTAGATCCTTGGTTGACCACATATCCTATCCCTGTCACACTAACCCCAGAGGTGCTTATACAGAGAGTATACACAAGCGAAAACACTGTCCGAGCAAGCAACCTTAAAAATAAAACTAAAAAAGTGGGTAGCTCACAGCCTTTTATCAGCATACTGCTGCTTTTACTATCCCCCAGCTCTTATGCAGCTGGAAACAGAGAGAATGTGATCACTTCTAAAAAAAGGAAAAAAGGTATTTATTATTTTTATTTTATATCTATGTGCAAATGTTTTGCTTTTCATTTCCATTTTAAACTGAATGGGTTGTTTTACAAGGTTATTTACAATCACTTTAAACATGATCCAAAAAACTGACAATGGAATTTAAATATCAAAATAAATAAAGAGCATAAAGTGCAGTCCAACGGTGTACAGTGTGCTTATACAGACAGCATTGTCCACATCAACACAGCCCTAGTAGACCCAGAGGGCAGCTGACCTCCCCTCCCCTAAGTCTGAGTGCTGTTTTACAAGAAATTACAAGAAGCTATCTTTATGATTACATATATATATATATATACAGTACACACACACAGTATCTCACAAAAGTACCCCTCACATTTATTTAAATATTTTATTATATCTTTTCATGTGACAACACTGAAGAAATGACACTTTGCTATAATGTAAAGTAGTGAGTGTACAGCTTGTATAACAGTGTGAATTTGCTGTCCCAACACACAGCCTCAACACACAGCCATTAATGTCTAAACCGCTGGCAACAAAAGTAAGTAAACCCCTACGTGAAAATGTCCAAATTGAGCCCAAAGTGTCAATATTTTGTGTGGCCACCATTGTTTTCCAGCAATTCCTTAACCCTCTTGGGCATGGAGTTCACCAGAGCTTCATAGGTTGCCACTGGAGACCTCCTCCACTCCTCCATGACGACATCACAGAGCTGGTGGATGTTCGAGACCTTGCGCTCTGCCACCTTCCGTTTGAGAATGCCCCGCAGATGCTCAATAGGGTTAAGGTCTGGAGACATGCTTGGACGGTCCATCTCCTTCACTCTCAGCTTCTTTAGCAAGGCAGTGGTTGTTTTGGAAGTGTGTTTGGTGTCATTATCATGTTGGAATACTGCCCTGGAGCCCAGCTTCCATCATGCTCTGCTTCAGTATGTCACAGTACATGTTGGCATTCATGGTTCCCTCAATGAACTGTAGCTGGCAGCACTCATGCAGCCCCAGACCATGACACTCCTACCACCATGCTTGACTTGTCTTTGTACTCCTCACCTGGTTGCCACCACACATGCTTGACACCATCTGAACCAAATAAGTTTATCTTGGTCTCATCAGACTGGTTCCAGTAATCCATGTCCTTAGTCTGCTTGTCTTCTGAAAACTGTTTGCGGGCTTTCTTGTGCATCATCTTTAGAAGAGGCTTCCTTCTGGGACGACAGCCATGCAGACCAATTGGATGCAGTGTGCGGTGTATGATCTGAGCACTGACAGGCTGACCCTCCACCCCTCCAACCTCTGCAGCAATGCTGGCAGCACTCATACATCTATTTCCCAAAGACAACCTCTGGATATGACGCTGCTGCAGCTCAGTTTCAGGGTCTTATAGCCTAGGCCACCTTTATGTAGAGCAACAATTCTTTTTTTTAGATCCTCAGAGAGTTCTTTGCCATGAGGTGCCATGATGAACTTCCAGTGAACAGTATGGGAGAGTGAGAGCGATAACACCAAATTTAACACACCTGCTCCCCATTCACACCTGAGACCTTTTTAACACTAACAAGTCAACTAACTCAACACACAGCCATTAATGTCATAATGCCTGTAGTCCAACTACGTCTCACCCTTAGCATGCTGACACCCGTAGTCCACCTATATCTCAACCTTGGCATACTGACATCTGTAATCCACCTACATCTCACCTTTGACATACTGACACCTGTAGTCCACCTATATCTCACCTTTGGCATGCTGACACCTGTAGTCTACTTGTGCTCTTAAAATAACATAGCATTGTTTTGGAAATTCTTTCCGGTCATTGTGTCTACTTTTCTATATGTCTAGGGAAAAAAGTGATAAAAAGATGGCGATTCCTCAGGGACCGATACAGACAGGACCTCAAGGAAGAGGCAGAAGACTGCGGTAGTGGTTCAGGAGCCGTGAAGAAAAAGAAGGCCATCTTTTTCAAAATGCTTGACTTTCTACAAAATGTCATAGACCTAAGATTGTAAGTGCCAACTATTGGAACATGTTATGTTGACCTGTTCAAAGCTATGGTTTTGCAAACAACAGTTTGATCTTCCACTTCTCAGGTCCTACTATGGTGTCTCCAGGTTTACTCCCACAGAGAGCGCCCATAGCAGGCAGCTTGCTATGTGGGTAATTGTGCATGCTCACTATTTAGACTCGCTGCCTGTATCCACTGACACAGCCAGTGCAACTCAGTCCAGCTTCACATTCTATGCTCAGTGGCTGTGATTGGCAGCAGTGGGAGCCAATTGCTACTGCTGTTGTCTTTGACTATAATAGAGGGTTTGGGGGTTGCAGATTAACCACTTCAGCTCTGGAAGGTTTTACCCCCTTAAAGAACAGGCCATTTTTTGCAATTCGGCACTGCGTTACTTTACTGAAAAATTGCGCGGTCCTGCGACGCTGTACCCATATACAACTGATGTCCTTTGTTTCCCACAAATAGAGCTTTCTTTTGGTGGTATTTGATCCCCTCTGTGGTTTTTAGATTTTGCGCTATAAACAAAAAATGAGTGACAATTTTGAAAAAAACACCATATTTTTTTTTTTACTTTCTGCTATAAAACATTCCCAATAAAAAAAAATTAAAAACTCAATTTTTTTTATCAGTTTAGGCCAATTTGTATTCTGCTATATATTTTTGGTAAAAAAAACTCCAAAAAGTGTATTTTAATTGGTTTGCGCAAAAGTTATAGTGTTTACAAACTACGGGATAAATTTTTTGACTATATATATATATTTTTTTTTTTTGTTTTTATTAGTGATGGTGGCGATCAGCTATTTTTAGCGGGACTGCGACATTGCGGTGGACAGATCGGACCCCTAACTGACATTTTTGACACTTTTTGGGGACCAGTGACACTAATACACTAATCAGTGCTAAATAATATGCACTGTTACTGTATAAATGACACTGGCAGGGAAGGGGTTAACACTGGGGGTGATCAAAGGGGTTAATGTATGCCTGTTTGTGCTTACTCACTGTGGGGTGGGGGGGTTCTGTGACAGGCACAGAAAGATCGGGTTTCAGCTTAGTTGAAACTCCTGATCTCTCCCTGCCTGTGTGACAGAAGACTTGCCTGCTTTGTTTACATAAGCAGGCGGGTCTTCTGTCAGTTTCTGTGACGATCGCAGCGGGAGTGCGGCTCCGGTGGTGCGTGCTGCCGAGACTGCATGCACAAAATCTACGTGATTTTGCGCAGCCGAGCCGCCCTGCCGCAGTATATTTGAGTGGGGCGGTCGGCAGCAATTAATGTAGAAGGTTTATGATGTATGTAGAAATTCCACACAGATAGGACAATGTGTTTTTAAAATTGTGACTTGTAGCATACACAGATCTGATAATACACAGATGTGGATAAAGCCACATAAAGTGGAAGCTTACCTTTACATAAAAAATCTGTAGGGTGACGTTACACTGGACCCCCCTCCCCATCTTCCCTAGTCTCATTATACCAGTGTCCCACAATCCGTACTGTCAGGCACCAGGAAACCGCATTACTGGCCATGGGGATTTTTAATCCCTGCAGCTTAATATCCTATTCATACCTCTGAGTGTGTATGGACAAGAGGCTGTCAATATGGTGGAGGTCCCTCACCTTGTCACCATTTTTGTTTTCTTGTTGTATTTTCTTGTTGGATACCCAGTGAAGTTACAAGTTCAAGGTAATAGGCATAAATTACTAAAATTTCTACATACTTTTTTACTTTTCTATCTGCAGCACTCGCTTCACTACATCTGTTGAAAGTGCTGAATTTAGAAAGCCTGTCTAAGAGTTCTTAAAACTGAAATGGCACTTTGTACATACTATAGAGTGATATGCTTTGTTCACATGTCATGTCTTAATTTTTTGACAGTGTTGGGATACATAGTTGTCTTTCACTGATAAAACTTTATTTGGCATGCAAGAACAATGTGCTTTATTTCTAAGTTTAAACCGTGCACAACAGATGCAAAAATTATTATGGATGCAATACAAAAATAATAACGTTGGGGCGTGGCGACCGCACACTGAGATGGCCGCAGTTTGAGCGAGCTCCGCTCTGAGCCCAGGGATCACAGCATCTTACCGGTGACCGGCCACATTCTCGAGGCACTCACGACCATCCCCGCATACTGGACACCTTCCTGCCTCCGCCGGGATGAGTAAAACCCGCCAAGCCGCGATGCAGGTGAAGAAACTGCTGGAGTACTTCCCGGCGCTGACTCACGCTGGTCTCCACTAAAATGGAGGTGAGAGGCCGCCTTCTCCACCTCACGCCGCTCCTCTGCTGCCCGGCAGCCAGCCACCGATGCTTCAGGACGACATGGATGCCGCTGCCAGCGAGGTACACAGCTCTCCTTCTACATGTATAGACTCTGGGGCAAGCTCTCCCTCTACACGGAGTCCCTTGAAATCCAAGCCTAGAAGGGAAACAGATTTCCGCAGGGATGTGATGGAAGCTGGATCCCGGTCTCAGGTACCCTTTCCTGCCTATAATCCACAAAATGACCCCATTGCGCGGTTCCCGACCACAGGCCAGCTAATATCAGATATCACCATGAAGAAAATGATGATGTCTCTTAAAGCCTCTCTGCACGCAGATCTTTTTTACTGCTGTCCACCAATGTAAGGCTGACATACAAGACTTGGGTCAAAGGGTACATGTGACTGAAACTAAAATATCAGAAGTTGCTGTATCATATAATGTGCTTGTAGACTCACACAACTCTCATAAAGATGACATCCTCATGATTAGGAATAAATTGGCTGACCTGGAAGACAGGTCACGCCGTAACAATATAAAGATCAGAGGCGTCCCTGAGACTGTCACACCGCAACAACTACCCCATTATGTCCATTCGCTTTTTAAAGACCTGGTTCCCTCCTTCACGGCGGCAGATCTGACAATAGACAGGGTCCACAGGATTCCTAAACCATCCTTTTTGCCCCAGGAAGTGCCTAGAGACTTTATTCTGAGAGTTCACTTTTTCCAGGCTAAAGAACGCATTTTGGAGGCGTTCAGAAGAAAAGACAGTATTCCACCTCATGCACAGTCCTTGCAGCTGCTACTGGACTATTCCACGCATACTTTGCAGCAGAGGAGGGATATGTCCACCATTACTAAGGCCCTTAGAAACCACAGTGTGATCTACAAATGGAAATACCCGGCAAAATTGAGTGTGACTTACAATGATTCCACACATCTTATCACCACATTGGATCATGGCTTGAAGCTACTGAAAAATGGGGTATTGTCCCCCGCGATCCACCCGATCCTCCTCGTCCAGACAACCGCGCCCAAGCGATGGATCTCAGGCATCTCACGCCCGACTGGCAGGTTGCTCGGTCCAAACGGACCAACAACAACAGGAGGAAGAATCGCAATTGATGGGTTTCTCTTTCACCTATTCCGTGACATACTTCCCTGGGCTCACCTTTAGGTACCTACAACCGTACCTACCCCCAGTTTGATCAGGCAGCATGCGCTGCACGGACTCTCACAGGTCCACCTTTTTTACCCTTTACCCCTTACTCCCTTTTGTTTTGTTTTTACGATTTCAATGTGCCTCCTTTTTTATGGCACGCTCTCAGAAACATCTTCTCACGACTCTTACGTTCAGTCATCACAGCTGCACGGATACTATGACCTCTCTGCACTAACAAGTACTTTGATCAGTCATGCCGGTTACCATTGGCAGTCCAAATCTGCTTCTATTATCCCACCCTCAGTTGCATCTGCTCTTGTTCATCACTCGCCGTGGCTACCAGTTGTTTGCTCACTTGATTACCTATGTCTATATCCTTGATGTCGCTTAATGTGCGGGGTCTCAACCACCCCGTGAAGAGACACTCGCTTTGGAAGGAGGCTCTACAACGCTCGGCGGACATTGTGGCTACACAAGAGACACATTTCCACAAGGACAAAACACCTTCGTGCATTCACAGCTATTTTCCCCACATCTTTTTAGCCTCTAGGACAGAGAAAAAAGGGGGTGTCCTCCTAGCTTTTGGCAGCAAATTGTCTTTTGAACTGGTGGACTCTATCCTTGATCCCAACGGTCGGTATATTGTGATAATCTGTAAACTAAATAAGGCTTTATTCACTGTGGTTAACGCTTATGCGCCCAACTCGCACCAATTGAGATTTCTTACTCGTTTATTCAAATTGATCTCGAGGGTGCGACAGGGCTCTGTCTTGGTTTGTGGGGACCTGAATGTGACATTAGATGCTTTGTTAGACACATCGACCCCTGGCAGGCGGGAGCCCAACCATTTACGTGGGGTCCTGCAAGCTGAGGGGTTGTATGACGCCTGGAGATGTCAGCACGCAGACGAACGTACTTATACCTTTTATTCAGCCAGACATAACTCCTATTCTAGGTTGGATTACATCTTGGTGGACAGGCTGTCCCTACAAAAAGTCACAAAAACTGACATTCACGATATCCTATGGTCGGATCATGCGACTGTTACTTTGTCTTTAGCGGTCGGCCCGACTGCGGGCCAAACACGGATATGGAGATGCGACAGCTCTGTCCTCCGGGATGTGACCAGCAGGGAACCTCTAACAAGGGAACTTCAGGGGTACTTTGAACGGAATCGTGGGCACGACACGAACCCATTTGTTAACTGGAATGCTCATTAGGCATTCATGAGGGGACTGCTGCTGCAAGCTATGGCCCGAAAGAGGAAAGCACGTTCAGCTAAACTGGACTCCCTCCTCGCAGAAATTAAAGAGAAAGATGGTCTTAATCAATCAAATCCGTCCTCGGTGCTGGCGTCCCAGCTCTCCGAGCTGCGTCGTCAGCTCCGTGAGTTCTTTTGCCAGGAACATGATTCTTACATGCGCCGTCTGAGGCTTAACTATTACGCTAACCACAATAAGGCCGGTAAGTTCTTAGCACGGCGACTAAAAATCCGGAGGACCAAATCTACCATTCCCCACCTCTTCCACCACACGACCAAGGCTAAGATAGTGCACCCCCAACTCATAGCAGATACCTTTGCGGAATACTATGGTTCTCTGTACAATCTTAGAGATGACCTATCTACCCCCCAACCCTCAGAACCATTAATCAAGGAATTTATACATTCCCTCAAATTACCACAACTGTTGGAAACTCAACTGGCGTTCCTTAACGCAGACTTTACTGATATTGAAATTCGCTCTCTCCCGTCTGACAAGTCCCCTGGCCCAGACGGGTTGACGAACGAGTATTACAAAACCTTCTTGCCAACCATTGTTCCCCACTTAAAATCCCTCTTTAACCACTTAAGCCCCGGAGGATTTGGCTGCTAAAAGACCAGGGGGTATTTTACGATTCGGCACTGCGTGACTTTAACGGACAATTGCGCGGTCGTGCGACGCTGTACTTAAACGAATTTGACGTCCTTTTTTTCCCACAAACAGAGCTTTCTTTTGGTGGTATTTGATCACCTGTGCGATTTTTTGATCACGCGCTATAAACAAAAAAAGAGCGTCAATTTTGCAAAAATAACAATATTTTTCACATTTTTTTATATGAAATTCCCAAAAAAAAAAAAGTAAAAATCAAAATTTTTTAACATTTTCGGCCAATTTGTTTTATGGTACATATGTTTGGTAAAAAAAAATCGCAAAAAGCGTATTTTGATTGGTTTGCGCAAAAGTTATCGCGTTTACTAACAAAGGGAAAGATTTTTGTTGTTTTTTTTTTAACGCGTAATGGCGGCGATCTGCAATTTTTTTTTGCAGTACTGCGACATTGCGGCAGACAGATCGGACCCCTGACTGACATTTTTGACACTTTTGGGGTTACCAGTGACATTTCTACAGTAATCAGTGCTATATATATGCACTGTTACTGTAAAATTACACTGGCAGTGAAGGGGTTAACTTTATTTGAGAGGGAGGGGCTGTGTGTGTGCCTAGGGGCGTTATTCTAACTGTGATTGGCTGTGGCTTGAGGTGTAGGGACACTGATCAACGGTCCTACATAGTAGAACCGTATGATCAGTGTCTCTACACAGGGAGAACTGACAGGCAGCTTGTTTACACAAGCTGCCTGCCTTTCTCCCTCTCCCCCGACGATCGCAGAGTGACCTGCGGACATCGGGTCCGCCGGTCACACGCGCGGGGGGGTCCGTGACCGCGCGGGAGCGGGAGCGTGCCGCCGGCGGCGCGCGCTCGCTCCCCAGACCCTCCCAGGCTAGTGATGTTTATATACGTCACTTTGCCTGTGAGGGGCTGACCGCCGCAGTATATTTACTTGCGGCGGTCGGCAAGTGGTTAAAGAGGCTGCATCCACGGGGTCATTCCCTCAAGAAATGCTCACCGCCCATATTGTTACTCTCCCCAAGCCGGGCAAAACCCCCGATTCCCCTCCCAACTTTCGCCCTATTTCCCTCCTAAATACTGACATTAAAATCTACGCCAAGCTTTTAGCTAAACGACTGTTCAAAGTAATCCCCAGCCTTATCAAACCCGACCAGACGGGATTCACCAAAGGTCCACCAGGCGCCTATTGAACATCCTCCACCATGTTCGACTCTCCAAATCTCAGAACCTTTTGCTCTCTATCGATGCCGAAAAGGTGTTCGATAGAATCCATTGGGGTTACATGACGGCCACCTTAAACAAATTTGGCTTCCACGGACCGATAGTCTCCGCGATCCTGGCTGTATACTCCACTCCCTCTGCGAGGGTTTTCACATCAGGCTTCCTTTCCAAGGAATTCAAGATTAGGAACGGCACGAGGCAGGGTTGTCCCTTGTCCCCGGCTATATTCAACTTGATGATGGAACCCCTGGCAGAGGCTATACGCGCAAACCCCCTTATCTCTGGAGTGAGCGTAAACCGCGTCCCACATGTAATAAATTTGTTCGCGGGTGACGTTATCTTAATAGTAAATAAACCTTTAATATCTCTCCCCATTATCCACAACATCCTCAACCGTTTCAGTTCCCTATCATATTATAAGGTGAACTTCCATAAATCCCTGATACTTGACCTCGGGGTCAACCCTCATACTAAGCGTCACTTGCAGCAGCAGTTCCCGTACACTTGGGCAGCTCACTCTATCCCTTACCTGGGCATTCAAATAGCGGCAGACCCTACCAGTATTGTAGAAGTAAAATTTAAACCTCTGGTGGTCAAAATCCGCCAAAATCTATCTCGTATGGCAAAGATAGAACAATCTTGGCTGGGCAGAATAGCATCTTTCAAAATGATGGAACTGCCCAAGATAATGTATCTGTTCAGAACCCTTCCTCTGCCTATCCACCATAAATACTTTAAAGAACTGACATCCATTTTGAAACAATATGTCTGGCTGGGTAAGAGACCAAGGTGTTCGCAAGCTCACCTAGTGAAGCATAAGAGAGCGGGAGGAGTGGGCTGGCCAGTTTTAGAAGACTATTATATATCCTCGTTTCTCTCACAGGCTAAAAAATGGTTTCTAGACTCACCGAAGGCGATGTGGGTAGGGCTGGAGACCTCCTTATCACGGTCTGCATCCCTGCACCTTCTGCTTCTGGCGGACTCGTGGCGACAAATCACTATACAATCATTTCCCCCCCACGATCCAAGCCACCATCCTAGCTTGGAGGAAATTGCTGTCATCCGCTAGTCCAAACCCCGTAGTTGCACCTATCCATATCCCACTTAAAACCTTGGAAGTATTAATACCCTACTTAGTTCCCTGGGCATTCTGTGGGTGGACGAGTTACTCTCATCAGGCACTACTAGCTCTCTTCCCACTACAAACTGCCGAAGTCAATGTCTTACTCTTACATGCAAATCCAACGGTTTCTCAAAAAATTCCCACTGCCGGTTATAAACTTAGCTGCACCTCTTCATGCCTTCTTTACGGCCTCAGAGGTACAGGAGAAAGGTATCTCACTGATATACAACTCCCTAGGAGGTAAAATGCTATTTGCCACCCCCCCCCCCGATTCTCAAATGGGAGAAAGACCTCTCGGTGCAATTCTCACCCCAGATGTGGTCCAAATCTTTTCAAGCAGTATCTGCTGCAACTCACTGCACGAACCATTGGGACCTTGCTCAGAAAATTATATAGGACCCCAGTCATGCTGTCAAAATTTATAGCGTCATATTCACCCTTATACTGGAGGGGTTGTGGTCAACCTGCCAATATATATCACGTGTTTTGGTCGTGTGTGGGCATCTCTAGCTACTGGAAGCAAATTTTTGCTACCATGTCCTTTATCACAGGTAATCTCAGGCCCCCTGAACCAGCCCTAGCCATACTTCACCTGGGAATCCACGAATATCCAAGGGAACAGCGCACGATCCTGACCCATATCCTACTATCTGCAAAACTCATAATAGCCAGACATTGGAAGAGCAGTCTAGCACCCAACCAAACAGAGGTACTAGCCCAAGTCAACCTTAACTATCAATATGAACGCTTGTTGGCGTTAAGGGTCAAAGATTCTATGACTAGTTTTGATTCTCAATGGGCAGCATGGTCAGCATGGTATCCCAATCACTCTGTCACAGGTTCATCGTGATGATGTTGATGTTACTGTTACTGTATCTACACGAGTTTCAATACTACCACCTTCGTTTCTGTAAAAGAATGATGTATTGACATGTTTCCTTGTCATTGTTCAATTGTATTTTTCTTGAGTGCGAATTGTTCATATTTTATACTTCACATTGCACTGTTTATTTTATTTTGTTTGCTAAAACTTCAATAAAAACTACTTTAAAAACTACTTTAAAAAAAAAAATAATAACCACTTACCCACTGGGCACCTAAACCCCCTCCCTAACCAGACCAATTTTCAGCTTTCAGTGCTCTCATATTTTGAATGACAATTACTCACTCATGCAACACTGTACCAATATGAAATGCTCATCCTTTTTTTCACACAAACAGAGCTTTCTTTTGGTGGTATTTAATCATAATTGGGTTTTTTTTATTTTTTGCGCTATAAATAAAAAAAAAGACTAAACATTTTGTAAAAAAATGCATTTTTCTTCGTTTCGGTTTAAAATTGTGCAAATTTAGGAATGTTTCTTCATAAATTTTATTGAGCACTGACATGGCATGAAAGTGACACATGAAGTAAGAAGGAATGACCGCACTTCCGATAAAGTTCAAAAATTGAGTATATTTATTCCACATCAAACGAATGGCAAAACATAAAACGTACACACTGTGAGTGCAGGACAAAACGGTAGACGCGTTTCACGACTGGATGTGTCGCTTACTCATTACCAATGAAAGTGGCACGGATGAGCACTGAAATGGCATGGATGTGGCACGGATGAGCACTGACGTGGCATGGATGTGGCATGGATGAGCACTGATGTGGCATGGATGAGCACTGATGTAGTATGGATAAGCACGGATGTGGCACTGATGTGACACGGATGAGCACTGACGTGGCATGGATGTGGCACAGATGAGCACTGACGTGGCATGGATGTGGCACGAATTACCACTGACGTGGCATGGATGAGCACTGACGTTTCATGGATGAGCACTGACGTGGCATGGATGAGCACTGACGTGGCATGGATGTGGCACGGATGAACACTGATCTGGCATGATGAGCAATGTGGCACAGATGAGCACTGACGTGGCATGTATGAGCACTGATGTGGCATGGATGAGCACTGACGTGGCATGGATGTGGCATGGATGACCACTGACATGGCATGGGTGTGGCACAGATGAGCACTTATGTGGCATTGATGTGGCACGGATGAGTACTGACATGGCATGGATGTGGCACAGATGAGCACTGATGTGGCATGGATGTGGCACGGATTACCACTGATGTGACATGGATGAGCACTGACATGGCATGGATGAGCACTGACGTGACATGGATGAGCACTGATGTGGCATGGATGAGCAATGTGGCACCGATGAGTACTGATGTGGCATGTATGAGCACTGATGTGGCATGGATGAGCACTGAGGTGGCATGGGTTGGCACAGATGTGGCATGGATGAGGCATGGATGTGGCATGGATGGGCATAATTTGGGTATGGAGGAGGCAGAGGATGGCTGCAGCTGCGGTCTCTATCCTCTCCTTGCACACTGTAACGATTGCTGTGTACAGTGTGCGAAGAGAGGAGAGAAATTAAATGGAGATGCGCCGGTTTGTTGACAAGTGATTGCTCCGTCATTGGGCAGAGCGATCACGTGGTAAAGGGCCGCTGTCATTTGCCCTTTACCACGATCCGTAATGCGCCTGGGTCCCCGGGACCTGGCGAGCACAGACAGATCCATGTGCGTGCCCCAGGGGGCGCGTGGGAGCATGATTCTGGGAGGGCGTCATTGTACGCCCTCCCAGAATAAGCCAACCACGCTGTAGCCATCATTTGGCTATGGCCCGGTCGGCAAGTGGTTAATATGCACTGACTGGCCACTTTATGTACTCCTTTTTAATTGCTTTGTAACACCGATTGCTAATTAGCCAATCACATGGAAGGCATGGCAGTGCATTTATTCCTCTAGACATGGTGAAGATGACTTGCTGAAGTTCAAAACGAGCATGAGAACGGGGAAGAAAGTGGAATTAAAGTGTTACTAAAACCACAACAATAAAAGCAGTCTGTACATGCAGTAGAGCATGTATGTTATATTCAATGTGTGTATTTAATTATGGGGTTAATCCTCTGCATTGTGTCTAAAGGCTGTTTAATCCTGTCTCCTCTGATCCTCCCCATCTTCCACTGTCCCCAATCCATCTGCAGATAGAACATAGCCTCTGGGGCAAGCTGCACATGCTAAGTTTGGTGCGTATTGTTAGAGGCTTTTTTTTTTTTAATGGGTGGGTGCGTGTGATCAGCACAGGGCCAATCAGCACTGTCCAGACAGAGAGTCAGGGTCCTGCATCCTCATAGGACAATCATTGGAGAATTAAAACTCCTCCTATAAGCTTTAACTAGACACTGATAGAAGTCACAAGACTGCTGAATACTGCTGATGAGAAAAAGTATTAGGCAGGTTATGTTTACTAAAACTATTGCATTTCCATGTTCTGTTTTAAACCAGATATAGTGAATGCAGGGTCCCGGGTTTAGTAACACTTCAGTGACTTTGAACGTTGGTGCCAGATGGGCTGGTCTGAGTATTTCATAAACTGGTGAGCTACTGGCGTTTGCATGAACAAACATCTCTAGAGTTTACAAAGAATGGTTGGAAACAGAGAAAATATCCAGTGAGCAGCAGTTGTGTGGAGGAAAATGCCTTGTTGATGTAAGAGGTCAGAGGAGAATGGACAAACTGGTCCAAGATGATGGAGCAACAGTGACTCAACCACTCGTTACAAAGTATGCAGAATACCGTTTCTGAACGCAAAACACATCGAATCTTGAAGCAGATGGACTACAGCAGCAGAAGACCATACAGGGTACCACTCCTGTCAGCTAAGAACAGGAAAATAAGGCTAGAATTCGCACAGGCTCACCAAAATTGGACAATAGAAAATTAGAAAAGCATTTGCTGGTTCGATGAGTTTTGATTTCTGCTGCGACATTCAGATGGTAGGGTCAGAATTTAGCGTAAACAACATGAAAGCGTGGATCCATCCTGCCTTGCATCAACGGTTCAGGCTGGTGGTGGTGGTGAAATGGTGTGGGGTATATGTTCTTGGTACACTTTGGGCCCCTTAGTACCAATTGAGCATCGTTTAAACACCAGCGCCTACCAAGAGTAATGTTGCTGACCCTGCCCATCATTTTATGACTACAGTGTACCCATCTTCTGATGGCTCCTTCCAGCAGGATAATGCGCCATGTCACAAAGCTCAAATCATCTCCCAACTGGTTTCTTGAACATGACAATGAGGTCACTGTACTCCAGGGGCCTCCACAGTCACCAAATCTCCAATCCAATAGAGCACTTTTGGGATGTGGTGGAACAAGAGGTTTTCATCATGGATGTCCAGCCGACAAATCTGCAGCAACTGCATGATGCTATCATGTCAATATGGGGCAAAATGCCATGAAGAATTAAGGCAGTTCCGAAGGCAAAAAGGGGTGCAACACGGTACAAGCAAGGTGTACCTAATAAAGTGGCTGGTGAGTGTATTTACACATGTTGATACTGCCACGGAAGCTCTTCTTCTGGGGACATGAAATAGTCGGCAAATGTATCACACATGGTAATATCAGATTGTTGGGTCGTAGTCTAGTATAACATATAGAGGGACAAATTTGAGACACCATCTAGCTAAAAATATACCTGATCCCCCAAAAAAGATGGTGACCTTTTTGGACCAAAAGGTTTTTACCCTTGCAAAAGGTGTAAAGTATGTAGGACTGTTGGTAATTATAATGTCCCAATTTAAATCACATAATACGGGCCAAGTTTACAATATAAAGAAATTCATTTCTTGCCACTCTACTCACGTAACCTACCTCCTGACATGCCCATGTGGGCTACAATATATTGGGAGGACCACCCGTCATCTTAATAATATAGCCAAAGGCTTTCCCAAACATAGCCTATCGAGCCACTTTCGTCTGTTCCACGATCGCAATCCCCGTGGTTTCACTAGTGCATAGTGCAGTGCAACAAATCCTTCAGAGGGCCTCTCGAGCTGCATGGGATGTGTCCAGTACCTGCATCTTCTCTCAGAAATCTTCCTCCTCATGATGTTTTGTCTCCTCACATATGACAGCATGACAAATAATGTCACATGGTCCCAAAATCAGTCAAAAAACATTGCTATACAGCAAGTAGAATACAGCAAGGAACCAGGATGCACACAGCAATAAAGCTGAAACTGCAAAGCAGCATGAGAAGCACAATGCATGTTGGGGAAAAGCAAAGAAAAGAATCATGGGAAAATTCCCATAATTCAGTAAAAACGGATGAATAAACAGGATGAAAAACGGATGAAAAACGAATGACAACAGATGAAAAATGGATGACAACGGATATTAACGGAAGTGAAAACGCATGTGAAACTGATGTTGACTGAAGAAAAATGATAACTAAAAACGTGACTGAACTGATGAAATGAATGGTCCGTATGTGTGAAAGGGGCCTTAGGCAGACGCTGTTCTTGCACTTTATTTTTCTTTCAAATGATTCAGCTCCAAAAGCAGATACAAGTCAGTAACAAGTGAATGCTGGACTTTAAAAAACCCCAAACTACAAAAAAGGCCCTAATAGTATAAAATAAAAATCAAGAAATCCTGAAAAGATGAAAAAAATAAGAATATAAAAGATAAAAAAATATAGAAAATAAGAATACTACAGAAAACAAAAGTTCCCTTTTTTCTTCACGGGAAACCTTGCTGCGCAAATAGCAGTTTACCAAATACATTAAAGCCTTTAAATACTTCCCCCCTGAAGCAAAAACTCATTTTTTTTTTGTTTTGATCTTATATCGAACATGAAACAAAATTAAAATCAAATAATCCCACATTATAAGAACAAAAAAAGGCAGCGGAGGGGTTGAATCAGAAACAAAGCACAGTTCCCTAACTATCCTTTCCCTGTAACAACTTCCAATACATGGCTGCCCCTCGCACTTTTAAAGGCGGAAGCTGGCACATAAAAAAAGTCTCCATTAATGACCCTTCTAAGTCACCATGGCACCTGAACTAAGTTCAAAGGTCCTTGCAGTGCATTATGGTTACAAGGAATTCAGCCTGGGCTAATTTACCATATATTCACTAGGGCCTCAAAACTCGAGGTTCTAGCTAGTGGCTTTGTCAAAGCATCAGCAATCATTTTTTCCGACTCACAATACACAAGTACAATCACTTTCTGATCAACTAAGTCATGAATGTAATGATGTCTGACATCGATGTGCTTGGTTCTTCCATTAATTTTCTCACTTGTTGCAAGCTTAATGCAAGCCTGATTATCCTCAAATAAGACGGTAGGTTCTGATGTTGCTTCTCCAATATCCTTGAGTAATTGTTGTAACCACACAACTTCTTGACTGGCATAAGCTGCAGATATGTATTCAGCTTCTGTAGAGGACAATGCCACTGACATCTGTTTCTTGCTGGACCATGATATAGGACTGTCTCCCAATTTTAATAAGTAACCACTTGTGGATTTGCGTGTGCTGTGATCACCTGCCCAATCGGAGTCCACATATCCCAGGAGGTTTAAACCACCACTTGCTGATAGTTTCAAATTTAAGTATTTTGTCTGTTTCAGATATCTCATAACTCTTTTGATCGCATTCCAGTCTCTTTGACGTGGTTTATCAACTCGCCTGCAAAGAAGAGACATGCTGGCTGCAATGTCTGGACGTGTAGTGGTTGCAATGTAGAGAAGTGCCCCCACTGCTTGTCTGTATTGTTCATTGGATGTGAGAAGATCATCTTCTCCTTCTAACTTTGGATAGACTGTATCCATAGGTGTGCTTGCTCCTTTCGCCTCTGTCATGTTGAATTGCTGAAGAATAGATTCAATTTTTGCACTCTGATTCAACAGGAAACTTCCATCTTTCTCACGCTGGATGTCAATTCCAAGATAATATGTCACTTCACCTAGGTCTTTAGTTTCAAAGTGCTTGTTGAATACTCCTGTTAACTTTGCAATTTCATTGTCGTTTTTGTGAGCAATGATCAGGTCATCTACATAAATTAGCAGATACATCCACTCAGTGTCTACTTGTTTAGCATATAGGCACGGGTCAGCTTTGCTTCTTGTAAATCCTTCATTTAGTAGAACTTGATTAATCTTCAGGTTCCATGCTCGAGCTGATCGTTTAAGGCCATAAAGAGATTTATTCAACTTGCAGACAAGATGCTCTTGTCCCTTTTTCAAATATCCTTCTGGCTGTGACATGTAAATTTCTTCTTCAATATCACCATTAAGAAAAGCTGTCTTAATATCGTGATGTTTCACAGTCATTGTACGCATGGCAGCCACTGTCATTAGTGTTCTGAATGTACTTTGTTTAGCAACTGGAGCAAAAGTAGCATCATAGTCCTCACCGAACTTCTGTGAGTAACCTTTAGCAACCAGCCTTGACTTGTACCGACAGACTTTCCCCTCAGAGTTACATTTGGTTTTAAAAACCCATTTACATCCTATGGCATGTTTACCTTGAGGTAGCTCTGAAAGTGTCCATGTCTGGAGATCTTTGAGTGATGTCATTTCTTCATCAGCGGCTTTATACCATACTTGTTTCTCATGCATTGGCATCTCTTTTTTCTCGTTTCTGCATCTCTTTCCATGAACCTGGTTCAGTTTGAACAGCTCTGCGAGCTATGTAAGATAAACGTTCAGCTGGAACACCTTTATTGATTCTGGTTGATTTTCTGACTGAAGGTATTTCTGGTTCAGTTTCAGGTTTTGATTCTTCTGCAGTTATTTCTATTTCTGTATCACTTTCCTTATTTTCTTGAGTGACTGATGTTGATTCTTTCTCAGTTTGAAAAGTTTGAGTCTGTTGTTCAAACTTTGAGCACACAGAACTTTCATCAATAATCACACTTCTGCTGACTGTTATTTTGTTCGTGTCTTGATGTAAAATCCTGTATCCTTTTTGAGATTCACTGTACCCCACAAGCACACCTTCTTTTGCACATGCATCCCATTTTGTACGTTTTTCTTTTGGAATGTGTACATAGGCTTTACTTCCAAAAATTCTGATGTGTCTTAAATTTGGTTTCCTTTTGTTCCACAGTTCATATGGAGTTTTTGTTGTTGCTTTTCCCGGCAAACGATTTTGAAGATAACATGCAGTTGTGATAGCTTCTCCCCAGTATGTAGTTGGCATATCAGCATCAAATAGCATGCTCCTCCCACTTTCACACAGTGTGCAGTTCATTCTCTCTGCAACTCCATTTTGCTCTGGGTTATATGGAACTGTTGTCTGGAACATAATTCCATGCTTCCTGAGAATGGCTTGCGTTTTACCACTTGTATATTCTGAGCCATTATCTGTTCGTAGTACTCTGGGCATTCCGCCAAAAATATTATTTATTTGAGCGAGATACTCTTCTAATTTCTCTAGCACTTCATCTTTATTGTGAAGTAGAAATACTGTGGTATACCTGGAGTAATCATCAATGAAGGTCAGGAAGTATTTTTTCTTTCCTGGAGTCATAGTTTTCATTGGACCACAAAGATCTGAATGTATTAAGTCCAGAGGTTTTTGGGATTTGCTGTTGGTCTGCTTGGGAAAAGGTGTCCTTGCCATTTTTCCTTTAATACAGCTGGTACAAATCATTATGTGATCACATGGATTAATCTTAATACCACTTGCATAGTTATTCTCAACTATTTTCTTCATTGTATCAGAATTTCTGTGCCCCAATCGTCTGTGCCAAGTGTGGATGCAGTTTGAATGTTTATCCTCTTTGGCTATTTTAACCATTTCACTGCAGTTCAGCTGATACAGTTCATCTATGATTTTAGCCTTTACAAGCAAGCAATCCCCTTTTGTTATGATACAACTGTCACCCTGAAATGTGACTACATTGCCTTGGTTAGTGAGTTTCTTTACTGACAAAAGGTTGCTTTCAAGATCTGGCACATACAGAACATTCCTCATATGGATCTTTTTAGTGATATCTGGAGAGATAGGACAGTATAGAAAGCCATCTCCTATTCCCACTGATTTCATAAATTGTCCATTAGCTGTAGTTATCCCTTCTGTTTTGCTTTCATCCAGCTGAGTGAAGAAACTTCGGTCATTTGTCATGTGACTTGTAGCACCTGAGTCCACACACCATGCTTGCACAGAGGTGACACCATTTTTGGATCCGAATGCATACTCCTTTGTTTCTATGACATTTTTAGCTTGTTTTGCATTCTAGCTTTCCAGATTCTACAATCTGCTTTTAGGTGTCCTGGTTTCTTGCACACAAAGCATTCCCGCTTTTCTAGCTGCACGTTACTGTGTTTATTTTTGAATTTTGTCTTTAAAGCTGTCTCTGAACACACACTCACATTACTCATGCTTTCAGTTTTGCGCTTGTATTCATCCACAAGCTTGCCTTTAACATATTCCAGTGTCAGATCATCATCTGGACGTGCATCTAGTGCTGTGACAAGTGTCTCATAACTTTCAGGAAGTCCACTTAATAACAGCGCTGCAACATGGAAATCTTTTATCTCTTCTCCAATCCCTCTCAGTCTCTCCACCATCTCTAAGGTCTGTCTTATATAGTCCTGCATGTCCTGGTCTTTCTGTAGCTTAGTTTGATAGAGCTTTACACAGCTCATTACACAGATTTGAACAAACTTTGTTGCAGATTCCTACCTTTTGTTATTCTGAAGAAATCCATGTTTGATCCTCTGTTCTCCTGTGCTGAGTGGGTCTAATGGGAGTGGTTTCATAATTATCAACCAGCTGTGGCAGTTGCAGGGCACTAATGAGAAAATCTACTGGGCCTGCATTCCTTTAGACGTGTTCCCATTCGAATTATCTCACCAAAAATGGCATTTTTGTTGCAGGGGATGCCAGAAATCTGACTTCTGGGAAAATTGGTGAGCCAATCACACAAGCAGGAAATGATGTTTCTTGGGTGTGGTCAGTACACATTCTGTGTACAAAACAGCTCCAGGTGGCCATATTGTATTGCATTTTCAGAAAATTAAAACAGCTGCAGATTGTAAAGAAAAGGTAATTTTTAAGAACATTCAATTACAATATGATTTGTATCGCAATCGTATAAGCTATATTGTTACGTTTCTCTTAATGTTTATTTAAGATAAGGAAATATACTTACAAACAAATAACACAAATGGGCGACATGTAGGCACGGCTCGGTGGTTTGCTGCTCTCGCATCGTGCGTCTCACCGGCCGGAAATGATGTCAGGTCCGCTCAGCCAATCGCTAGACGCGTTTCACCGTCCAATCACGGCGTCCTCTGAGTGCCTACATGTCGCCCGTTTGTGTTATTTGTTTGTAAGTACATTTCCTTATCTTAAATAAACATTAAGAGAAACGTACTTCACTATGTCTGGCCTTTTGTTTATACTTGAGGGAACTTGGAGTATATACTGAGGACCAGCACAAGGATCGATTCCAACACATCGGTGTGTTCAAGCTGTCCAGGAAAGCTGCTATTTCATGATTGAACTGCAGATGACCGAGCAATTTGTGGTGAGTAGACTACCACAAGGGGGTGAGCACCTGAATTGACTCAGCGGAATACCATTATTTTACACTTTGAAGGATATATATGGACTCTTTTGTATATTTATGATCACAGTTATATTTATATGTATATATTTTTATATTGATCAGCACAATATTTATGAATTTTAACAGTATGTTTTAAGTAATTTTAGCATGACTGTTTAAACATATTGTGTGAGTAACATTGTCGCACATTTGCACGAATTTTATATTTTTGCACTTTTTCACATTTGTTTTATTAGCAGCGCTGCAACACTGGTATCATATCATATTTACCCTTTAAGTAACCCACTTTTCCCACTCCAGGTGTACTGTATACCTGTTTGCAACCCATGGCCAAGGCCTGCCACAATGTTCACGTTCCACAGGAAAAATCTTCTTTCCGCACATTTTGCTTGCTGAGATAGCCATAGATCAACCGTGGATAGACCAATAAAAGTCAATGGAGATTGATGGTGCAACCAGAGGAGGAGAGGTTACTTTTGGTCAGGGGACTAAGAACAGAGGAAAAATAAATGTTCTTTTTTGTGGAAGTGCACTCATCCTTTCAAATGTTGACAGACATTTAAAAGATCATTTACTTTAAGCTGATCTCTTTTATCTGCAAATCAAAAAAACACAGAAAAAATTATACATTCCCTTTAGCGCATTTGTTTGCTATCTTCTTGCATAGCAGCCAGCTTCTGGTGGACATCTATTTACCCCCCATTTCCTTCAAGCACTGTAAGGAACAGGAGTACCTACAAGCTGGCCAATATTCTGTTCTCTTTTGTGAGGAGGAAAAGAGATTTAATGAACAGGAAAACTGCCGCATTTAATCTTTGTGGAGCATCCTGCAATTTGTCAGTGCTTTCCAAAGAAAACTGTGTAAATGAAGTATAATTATTTTTAAAATAGGAGAGTCTGTTATTAGTTGCATAACTGTCACACGCATACTGTAAAGCCTCCCGCAGAAAAAAATAAAGAGCTGCAAATGTTACCTGGAGAGATTTTGCAAATGGAAGAATAAAAACTGAGACAGTGATGTGAACTTTTGATTTACAGAAGCTTGAAATGCCCAATGTTAAGCGCGGGCAAGAGCAAAGAGAATCCCTTGTCTTGGGATAGATAACTTAAAAGAAAATTACAGGCAATTAAGAACAATTAAACTGTAGACAATTAAGAAGAAATGTAATTTAACTTTAGGCCACATAAGCTTCTAAAACATAAGAAATCAATGAAGGTTATGAAAGCAAATACAGAATTCTAAGAAAAACTATTTGAAATTTAAATGAAGATTTTTCAACAAAAAAAAAACAAACAAAATACAGTCAATGTAAAATGTTGCAATTAGATTTACGCAGACTACTTCTTGTTAAGTGTCTATTGTACATTTTATTGTTCTGATAACTAAAGCTGATCATACAGTGAGGGGAAAAAATATCACCCTGCTGATTTTGTACATTTGCCGACTGACAAAGAAATAATCAGTCTATAGTTTAATGGTAGGATTATTTTAATAGTGAGAGACAAAATAACAACAAAAATATCCAGAAAAACACATTTCAAAAAAAGTTATAAATGGATTTGCATTTTAATGTGTGAAATAAGTATTTGACCCCTTCGCAAAACATGACTTAGTACTTGGCGGCAAAACCCTTGTTTGCAATCACAGAGGTCAGACGTTTCTTGTAGTTGGCCACCAGGTTTGCAGACATCTCAGGAGTTATTTTTTTCCACTCCTCTTTGCAGATCCTCTCCCAGTTATCAAGGTTTCGAGGCTAAAGTTTGGTAACTCAAACCTTCAGCTCCCTCCACAAATTTTCTATGGGATTAGGGTCTGGAGACTGGCTAGGCCACTCCAGGACCTTAATGTGATCCTCTTCTTCAGCCACTACTTTGTTGCCTTGGGCGTGTGTTTTGGGTCATTGTCATGCTGGAATACCCATCCACGACCCATTTTCAATGTCCAGGCTAAGGGAAGGAGGTTCTCACCCAAGATTTGACGGTACATGGCCCCGTCCATTGTCCCTTTGATGCGGTGAAGTTGTCCTGTCCCTAAGCAGAAAAACACCCCAAAGCATAATGTTTCAACCTCCATGTTTGACGGTGGGGATTGTATTCTTGGGGTCATAGGCAGCATTCCTCCTCCAAACACGGTGAGTTGAGTTGATGCCAAAGCGCTCAATTTTGGTCTCATCAAACCACAACACTTTCACCCAGTTCTAATCTGAATCATTAGAAAACTTCAGATGGGCCTGTACATGTGCTTTCTTGAACAAGGGGTCCCTGTGGGCACTACCGGATTTCAGTCCTTCACAGCATAGTGTGTTACCAATTTTTTTCTTGGTGACTATGGTCCCAGCTGCCTTGAGATCATTGACAAGATTTCCTGTGTAGTTCTGGGCTGATTCCTCACCATTCTCATGATCACTGAAACTCCATGAGGTGAGATCTTGCATGGAACCCAAGACTGATTTTGTTTCTTTGATTTGCAATAATCGCACCAACTGTTGTCACCCTCTCACCAAACTGCTTGGGGATGGTCTTGTAGCCCATTCCAGCCTTGTGTGGGTCTACAATCTTGTCCCTGACATCCTTGGACAGCTCTATGGTCTTGGCCATGGTGAAGAGATTGGAATCTGATTAATTGGTTCTGTGGACAGGTGCCTTTTATACAGGTAACAAGCTGAGAACATTGTTGTTAGAAAGATTGAGGTAGCTATTAACATTTGATTTTGGAATTATTGAACTTTATCAAATGAAAACCACATACACTGTTAGAAATTTGTTAATTCAAGGAAATATTTTCCATTCTGCGCCTTTGAATTTTCTCACAATTCCAGTTGAAAACAAACATCAATTTGACCCTCTAGTGATTAGAAAAATACACAAAATTTCTTAGAACCTTTTTTTTTCAGCTTAAAACCCTGTAGTTGCGTGCTTATCTTCTGAAAGGCCCTGAATATTAACCCTCTAAATATGGATGGTTTTCTGTTCTATGGTTTTGAGAACCTTCTTTATAATCTCCCTACATTCTCACAACTATACATTGCAGTATGATTGGTAGGTTCCACAGTACAGAATCAGGCTCATGTAACAAAAAACTTCCAATGTGTGTAAAGCTAAACCTTTTTTTATTGAGTAGGAATGTGTTAAAACCCATGTCAGTTTATTTTTTGTTTTTTTGCATCCCTTGAGGGGGAGGGGTTCCCCTTCACTACTAGTTATCAGAGAGACTTAACAAGAAGAGAAAGTCCATCTCTACAAACTAAGGGGAATTCCCTTTTAGACAATTGTCACTGGAATAGGTGTCCCCATTAGAACATTTTTGCTCATCTACTGTTCTAATGACATCTCAAAAATGTTGGATTTCTTGTCACTTTTTATTTCTATGATAGTAGTCATCAAGACCAATAGAGCGGTGACAGGGACAAATAGCAGCAAAAAAAAAATACTGAGGTTCTAACACTTCCCCACTCTATCCAAAACAAAAAACAGTTTAAACAATATGTACACTTTAAATTAGGATCCAGCAGCTATAGCGATGCTGGATCACATTTACATGAGGAGGAATGTGGATTCCCACTCCCCTTACCGTTGACTTCTTAGGCTTACCCGTTCCACCGGGGAGCCTGGGACTGAATTTGGCACATCATAGAGATGAAGGAGGAAGCTCCTTTCCCTGATCATTTCTATGGTCTATGAAACCAGAAGTGATGAGGGTTTTGTCACTTCCGGTTTTGGTTTGTTGTTTACAAGCCATTACCGCCTTGAAAAGCATCTGATCAAGCCTGTAAAGGCTTTAAAAATGTTGCCTTTGGAGATTTTTAAATACCACAGTTTGTCGAGATTCCATGGTGTGACAGTACGGTTCCCTGTCATGGTGTTTGTTGCCCAGGACTTTGAACCAGACAGGTTGTGGGGCTCCAGGATGATTATTTAATGTAGAGAAATCTGTTATGTGAGTTTCCTCTAAGGTTTGTAAAATCCAGTTGGGGACCTGGAGCCTGGAGATTTCCCAGTGATCTGGGTCGGAGGAAATCTCCAATATTGGGACAAGGTTTTGGGAACAGCCAGGAGGTTGATTGTGCAGGTGGGTCCTAGGATAATAGTAGAGTCAGGACCAGGGATCTGGGCTCCACCCAGGAGTCCAGGTGTACAAGGGAGAAGCATGCATGTCTGCATGGTACAGTCTGTCAGAGCAGACAGAGGGCCCAAGCCTATGGGCTGGAGCAGCAGGGAAGCTGTGTGGAAAAAGAGCTGACGGAGGTGCAACATTGGTACAGTAACAGAGGGATGCTGTATGACAGGATCAAGAGGACTTAGGCCAAGGCCTGAGCAGCTGTTCTGACCAGAAAGCTTGGTATTTTTCATTTATTATTACATTATTGCTGTGTGAAGTTGAAATCCCTGTGTGGGAATCCTGGATGGACTGTGTTTACTTTGGGCCAACAAGCCCTTAAAACGACAGAACTGGCGTGGACTCCACTCACTGGTGAGCTTTTCACTTAAGCTAAATAACCCCCAAATATCACAATGGGCATGCAGAAATTTTAAAGTGTGGAATGTTAGGTATCTATTTACTCTGTTGCTTCATCTTTTATAATCTACTAAGCAATTGGGTTTTGTATTGTGTTTGGGTGCACTAAAACTCATTAACCACTTGCTTATTGGACAGTTATACCCCCTTCATGAAAACAACAAGAGAAGGGCACACTGACCTTGTGCATTACCACATAAAAGTTTACTAAAATCAAAGAAGAGTAGTGTACACTATACTCACAAATGTAGGATATGAACAAGCATATAGGAAATGGGCACCGCTCGCTTCCAGGACACTTCTCTACTACTGGATAGCGTGATGGCGTCCTCAGTGGCGATTTTGGCTCTGAGGAAGAGGGTCCTCAGTCGAAACGCGTAAGCCACATCAGGTTTTTGAGGACGCCATCACGCTATCTAGCAGTAGAGAAGTGTCCTGGAAGCGAGCGGGGCCCATTTCCTATATGCTTGTTCATATACTACGTTTGTGAGTATAGTGTACGCTAGGACAAAAAAAGAGGGATAAAACTTGGTAGAGAATGGTTCTCCTCCAGTTACATAAACTGTAAAGGAGAGAATAAAATCCAACTTTTCCTGACGGCTAAATGTTGCCGGGAACCGTAAGCAACCTCGGTAACTGTAACCAAGAAAGATGGAGGTGGTTAGAGAAACCACCTCAGAAAGGCTGCATATAAATAAGGCTCAACCAGGCTCAAAGTGCAATCTCAATTTTATTGGTTGTTCATAGTAGACAAAAACTAAAAATTCCCAAACAAAAATTAGAATAAACTACGCATCCTCAATAGAATGCAAATAGGACCTTGAGAGCCCGGTGGGGCATCCAGATGATACAAAATGATGGCTAACAAATACACACGCCACTATCCCACCCAACAACCATACCCAAGGGATGCACAATATCCCATGAGCGGGAGTGACCTGTCACAACCTGACTTGGGTCACTACTACCTGCTCAGGGGATGAGTGCTAGCATGCCTCAAAACTATGTCTCTTGTGACAAGTGATGGGGGGGGGCTCAATTTATTGCTGCTCCATAAATAGCTGTGGATATATAGGCATAGCCTCTGCAAAGGGCCAAGGATAATGGACTATAAAGGGCACATCAGAATCCTAAATCAGTGACATTAGTCTATGGCTGGTAAAGTGGATTGGAGCCACTATCTTGAAGAAATGTCAATCACCATGACTTGGCAGTATGTGGCCCTGTATAGCTGTACATGCGGGTGAAAGGTCCATCCCTTTTAGTAAGTGAATCTCATATAGGTAAGAGATTTGCAAGACAAAATGCAGCAGACCAGGTTCTTAAAAGATTTCCATCATCAGGTTATAAATGCAACAAAGTAGATGAGTGGCTGGCAGGGAGGATAAACAGGTGCAGGCTGAGTGTAACTTGGCAATATATGGCATTCAACAGGTTACTGCATGGCTATGTATGTGGAGATGACCCACCTCAGAGAAAGTCCCAGTGCTGGTAAGCTGATAGTAACCACAGTAACATGTGTAAGTTCCCAACAGGGGAAGTAAGAAACAGTCTTACCAGTCCATCTCAGTATAACCAGGGATCCGATCGGTATGGAAGATAACTGGTGTTCAGCATTACATCTCAGTTCGCCTGCTCGGAACAGTCCCCGTCACCTTGTGTGCTGTTTCACTCCCGCGATGCCTCCTCACTCAAAGTCCATAACCCAGAAGTAGGATCCATTGGTGTAACGTAGTCTGTCTCCGCTGCATGTCTCAACTATTGGCCGCAGGACTGAGGTTGGTTGGTGATTGGTGGGTGGGACGTCGGCGTTTGACGTCAACACGTTTCGCGTGCGTGACGCACGCTTCTTCAGGACGAAGATCCAGAGATCCACTTTAGGTGATATGCCTCCATCCTGAGTAAAAATATTGCGCTCACCTCAAGATCAGACCCCTGTGTTACCAAAAGGTCTAATAACATTTGACTTTGGGATCAGTCATAACAAGAGAGCCGCAGGGTCCCAGCCAATGGTCTGTAATCCAGGAAATACAGCTGAAGAGACCAGGCACACTTCATAAGCCAGAACTCCCCACAGACATGGATGTTAAGAAATAAAAAAAATAATCTAAGAGCGATCCACTTGTATAGAAAACGAGCAGTTTATTTAAATGATTCCACTTACAAGACACTCCAGTGGATAACAGCATAAATGTAAGGTTAATGTGACGAGAGTCACTTTGGGCATGGGGGTTGTGGACCCCAAATTCCTTTAGAGAGGTTGGGGGGCACCATGCCCAGTCTTATGGGGCTCTCTTATGTTTAAATCACCCTGCATCTGTTATGGATGCAGGGTGACCAGGAGGGTGGCGAACACTGAAAATATGGTTTGGACTACTACAAATAGGTTGAATTGCTTCATATTTGTCAGCAAGGTCAATTGTTCCCTTGGCCATGAGGTTTCTGAGCAGGAAGTGCATTCCTATTATGGTCATCCCAGGAAGTTCTGAAGAGACGGTCGGTCAGAAAAGGACTTCCGTCTAACTTTTAACCCCTGGAGGGATTTCTATGATTTTTGGTTATGTTTGCAATTGAAGTATGGTGATTCTGAAAATGTAAGTTTTATTTGAATGTGATTCATATTTTAGAAGTTATGAAAATGTTGCTTACTGTCTGAGGTGGCTATTGTCAGGTGTGCTAATGACCACACCTGTTGTCTGCTAAGGGGGGTATTGACACAGAGTAATGTGTATTGAGGGCTCGTTAGGGAACCATTGTTCTGTGTCTGACTATTATGTACATTGACTGCCCCCTGGGGCTTCTGTCTCCTTGCATTGGTCAAAGTTATCTGACCAATCACTACTGACTCATTTTCAAGCCCTCATTTGCATTGGTCAAAGCTATCTGACCAATCCCTGTTGACTCATTTCAAGCCCTCATTTGCATGGATATTACACTTTCTGTATAAAGTGTGCTGTGTTCTTCCAATAAATGGTCTTCCTGTTTGAACGTACATACAGCTTGCCTGGTGTTTTGTTCTAATGGATTCCGGACGGCACATAGCTGTAGTTCGGATCCCGGATCCTTGGTTGACCGAACCATCAGACGATGCGATCTGCAAGCTGACTGACTAGAAACAGAGGAGTGTCGGGAGAGCGGACAGGGCGAGCAAGGGTCTCGTCACAGTTAATAACCGGCGTTCCAGCAGCTGACAGGGAGATTAGACAGCGGGTGACGTCAGACGGGAAGCTCCTCCCCCCGTGCTATGTTCAATAGAACTTCATCAGCGGGGTCGGGGAGAGGAGGAGGAGCGTTATGCTGTCGGTTGCAGATACGAATAGCAACATTTATGCCCTGAAGAAGGGGGGAGTCTCTATTCCCCTGAAACACGTTGGCTTGAACATGTTCTGCTACCAATAAAACGACGATCTTTTGATCCAAGTGGGATTCTTATTGCGGATTTTGGGCACTCCTTTAACCACATAACGACCGCCCACCGCAGTTTTACAGCCGCTCCTGGGCAAAGCAACGTAATATAACGTCGCTCGTTCAGGAGACTCTAGGGGGTAAGCGCGCGGAGCCGCCAGCGCGCTTCTGCCCCCACTCGTCAGCTAAGGAGCCAGTACGTGTGACCGGCGGCTCCGATGGCCGCCGGCCACTCGCGATCTCCCGCAGCTGAAAGAGAAAGACAGGCGGCTGTTGTAAACACAGCCATCTGTCATTCTCCCTTAGATGATCACAGAGGCTATGTGATCCTGCTATATAGGTTTGCATGTCTCTGTGATGATCTAACAAGTCATGCCCCCTGACAGTTAGAATCACGCCCCTAGGGTCACATTTATCCCCTTGATCACCAATGCAGTTAACCCCTTCCCTGCCAGTGTCATTTTTACAGTAACAGTGCATATGTATAGCACTGATTACTGTAGTAATGTCACTGGTACTCCCAAAAGTGTCAAAAATGTCAGTTATGGGTCCCATCTGTCCGCCACAATGTCGCAGTCCCGCAAAAAAAAAAAAATCGCAGATCGCCACCCTTACAAGTTAAAAAAAAAAAAAAAAACAATAAAAATGACATAAATCTTTCCCGTAGTTAGTAAACACAATAACTTTTGCGCAAACCAATCAAAATACGCTTATTGCGATTTTTTTCTTACCAAAAATATGTAGCAAAGAACAAGATGGCCTAAAATGTTAAAAAATTTTGATTTTTACATTTTTTTATTTTTTGAAAATTTCATATAAAAGAATGTGAAAAATATTGTTATTTTTTCAAAATGTAGCTTTTTTTTGTTTATAGCGCAAAAAATAAAAATCGTACAGGTGATCAAATACCACCAAAAGAAAGCTCTATTTGTGGGGAAAAAAAGGACGTCAAATTTTTTTGGGTACAGCCTTGCATGACCACGCAATTGTCCGTTAAATTAATGCAGTGCCAAATCGCAAAATAGGGCCTGGTCTTTGAGCAGCCAAATCCCCCGGTGCTAAAGTGGTTAACTGACTATCACTAGAAACTTTGGAAACGACCACTAGGCAGTATCTTAAGGTAGCAGCCCAGACCCATTAACAAGGGTCCACTGCCTTTTTTTATCCAGTCGGGCCAGACTGATTGGGAGTTAATTTCCCCAAGTGACCCTCTCTCACCTACCACCCACCCACAGACCCTCTATCGAGCAGGTCAGTCCAGCGCAGCCATCAACTTTTCAAAAAATATATATTTTGAAAGAAGACCATAAATGATTAATTTTTTGCATTCAACCAGCGGGTTGGAAAAAAAAAAAAGACTGGAGTCCCCCATCCACACACTGAATATGCTTGGGGGAATTACTCACTGCTGGGCCTTTATATTCTGACAATGGGGAGACATCCCTGCCATCAGAAACACTGATCAGCACAGACAGCTACAGATCGATAGGTAGACTTCGGTACTGTCAGTCTGCCCATACATGGATTGAAATTCAATCCGTCCCTGCTGAACCAGCCAAATTTCGATCTCATGTATGGTCAGCTTTGATGCTATAAAGGAAGCGTTCCCTGTCTCCACCTTTTCCAGAAACAAGTTCATCTCTAAAGCAGGCCATACATGAATTGACATTTGGCTGGTTAAGCAGAGAACGATTGAATTTCAATCTATGTATGGATAGGAAGGTTGTACACAAGTTGATCTACCGATAGACTTGTATACAAGCAGCCTGCTGGAAACTTTTCTCCCAATCAGTGCTGTAAGCTATAGCCAGCGGCAAGACGTCTGCTCTGCGATCACGGTCTTGGCAGCCAGTAGGATATGGATCGTCACCACTCTCAGATCTGGAGGGATAAGGTCTATACCCAAGAACAGGATCGCTAGACCTGGACTTGGGGAAGTAATTATACCAGTGGTATCCGAGATGATCTCAAATATCCTTCTCCAAAAGCTGGTGAGGCTTTTACAAGACCAGAAAACATGAAACAGGTTTCCTGGTAGGCCGCATGCACGCCAACATAGTGGGCTACTTTGGGTGTAGAATGTGTATAGTCTTAAAGGAGTTAAGTACCATCTAGTGAGGAGTTTCTGAGTTTGTTCCCAGTGGGCAACGCAATGGGAGGCTTTGTACGTGCTGCGAATTGCCAATGACCATTGGGCTTTGGAGAAGGATACCCAAAGCTCATCTTCCCATTGAAGCATGGGTTTTGTTTTAGTAAAAGTTGATTTGGAGTGCATGAGGTTATATAAAATGGATATGCCCTTCTGATTGGGCCGGGGGGATGATAAGAATTGCCATAACGGGGAGGGAAGAGATCATTTTGGGGGGGGGGGGGTGTTTAAGGAGGAAGCTGGAAATACTGTTATATGCTTAAACAGCCGTACCTTGGAGTTGGAATTCAGCCTGAAGAAATGGAAAGCTTTTTAGGGAGCCATGTGAGTATAGTTGGTCTACGGTAAGGATGCCAGCCAATGTCAGCTTAGCTAAACTAGGATAGGGTAGCAGGGTCTCCAAAGTTTTCAGGGGAAGAGAGATTGATGCCATAGATGCAGAGGTGTCAAGGGAGGCTACAAATAGCCGCCATGCTCTTATAGTGGACTGAGTAGGGAGGGGGAGTGAGGACAACTGTAAGGGGTGCCACATATCCGCTAATAGTAGGAGGTGGAGGTCTTCCGTTCAAGCTCGATTTGATTTGACCTTGATCCATGGGAGAGTAGGAGGATTTGAGAACCAATATGACAAAGGTGACAATTGTGAGGCAAGGTAGTAATCGTGGATATCAGGAAGACCTAGACCTCCCACAGTTCTGTGCTGGACGGAGTGGGCATAGTTACACCTAGCTCTTCTTTTTTGCCATTAAAAACTTGCAAAGGGATTTAGAAAGGGCTGTGAGGTAGCGCTTCGGAATGTGGATTGGAAGTGTGCGGAATAAGTATAGAATCTTGGGAAGGCACATCATTTTAAAGGTTGCGATTCTACCCGCCCAAGACAGATCAACATTCTGAAAGTTGCGAGTGTCTGCAAGTATGGCGTTGACAAGAGGTTTGAGGTTGGAGGGGAGTAGTTTGGATGTTGGGAAAGTTAGGTTAATGCCCAGATATGGGATTGATTGGTCTGCCCAAGCATAGGGCAGCGAGGCGGATACGTGTGAGAATGTGGACGGGTGCAAACCCATGTTCAAGATTAGTGACTTGGTGAAGTTCACTTTGTAGCAGGATACCGCGCTGTATGACTGGAGAATTTGATGAGCAGCGGGAAGTGCAATGAGGGGGTTAGTGAGGCTCAGGATCACATCATCTGCGAAAAGGCTAATGCAGTGATGAGAACATTTAAATTTGAAGCCAGATATTAAGGGATGTGTACGTATTGATTCTGCAAGAGGTTCAATCAGCAAGTTGAAAATTAAAGGTGAAAGGGGACAGCCCTGACGGGTGCCATTTGTTATGGAGAAAGGTTTGGATAAGATGCCGGAGGAAAGGACTTTGGCGGAAGGGGAGGTATAGAGTGAGAGTATAGCGGAGAGGATAGGGCCTAAGAAACCAATTTTTGTTAGAACAGCCTTCATATACTCCCAGTGAACGTGGTCAAACGCCTTCTCCATGTCTATAGAGAGAAGCAGAGAAGGCGTTTGAGTGCGCTCAGCGTGGTGGTTGAGGTTGATGATTCGCCTTGTGGCGTCAGGAGCTTGTCTACCTTTTACAAAGCCCAATTGATCTGGGGCAATGAGTGAGGGGAGGACCGTCACGATTCTATTAGCTATGATTTTAGCATATATTTTAAGGTCTGAGTTGAGCAGGGAAATTGGCCTAAAGTTAGCTGGGGTGTCTGGAGGTTTGCCTGGTTTAGGTAGGGTGGATATATGTGCTTGAAGCATTTCTGCCAGAAGGTGTTGTTTTGCTATGGCGTTAGAGAAAAGGCGAAGCAAGTAGGGAGTGAGGATATCCATCAGGGAGGAGTAATATTCATTGGTAAGGCTGTCCGGGCCCAGGGATTTGTTCACAGGAAGGGATCTCAGTGTGCGGTAGAGTTCTGCAGTAGTGATAGGACTATTGAGGAAGTCAAGAGAAGATGGAGAGATTGTAGGTAGAGTCAGATGGTGCAAGAATTGGTGAATGTCGATATCTGTGGGCTGTGGGGTGGAGGGGTCGTCACGAAGGTTATATAGGGAACTATAATAGTCCGCGAAGGCATCTGCTATGTCCTGTGGGTTTAGGAGTTTGGATTTGGTGAAAGGATGATATAAGGAATCATCAATTTTGGTTTTGGACCTTCTGGCTTTCAATATGCTGGCCAAAAATTTGCCAGCTTTATTGTGCGAGGCATAAAATTTCATACGCGATTGGGCTAGTAATTTGTCATGGCGGTCACAGAGGAGTTTACGTAGGTAATTTCGGAAGGTAGTCAGTTGGGCCAGGGAAGTATGAGATGGGTTGGTTTTGTGGAGAGTATCAAGAGATTTTATGTCAGACAATAATTTATCAAGTTTGGCAGTGAAAACTCTCTTCATTTTAGATCCCAACTGGATTAGAATGCCTCTGGCATACGCTTTGTGGGTGGTCCATAGGAGGGAGGGGTCGATGTCAGGTGTATCATTGTATGAGAAAAAGTCGGTTAGGTGCGATTTCAATGATTTAAAAGGTATCTGGGTTAGAAAGTAATGAATTGTTACACCTCCATATGTAGGACGTGGGGTGAGCCTTGCCTGTGTTTAAAGTTAAGAAAATAGCCGCGTAGTCAGACCAAGTGATCAGGGATATAGTGGAGTCTTTAACGGCCGGGAGGGTGGTCCTACCGACCAGGAACATATCGATTCTCGTGTATAAGTTATGCCTGGGGGAATAGTAGGAGTAGTCCCTTTCATCTGCGTGTTGGTAGCGCCACACATCATGGAGGTCCTCAGAGTTGAGCAGGTTCTTAAGGGTTGGTAATCTGGATTTCCCTCTAGATGAGGAGTCCATAATGTGGTCCGCCACCAAATTGAAATCACCACAGACAATAAGGTGACCTGATTTGAGTTTGGCAACCCTGGAGCAAAGTTTACGGAGGAATTTCAATTGGTGGGTATTTGGTGCGTAGACGTTAACAATGGTATACAAAAAATTATTTAACTTACACGTAAGTATCAAGTATCTCCCCTCTGGGTCCGACAACACTTGAGAAAGGGTGAAGGAGACAGAGTCCCTTATTGCAATCATCACTCCTCGTTTCCTAACTGAAGCAGAAGATACAAAAATATGAGGGTAATTGACATGTGTACATTGTGGGGAGCGGTCCTTCTGGAAATGGGTCTCCTGCACTGCTATTATTTCGGCTTTGGCATTAGAGGCTTCAGTCCATAATGAATAGCATTTGGCAGGATGATTGAGGCCTCTAGTATTGAGGAACATCAGTTTAAGTGTCATTTATGTTAGCAAGAAAAAGTGAGCTAAATACCTTCCAAGTCCAGTGGATGGAGAGAGCAGGAACAAGTGGAGCATTGATGAAAGGACGCAATGGGTGATTCGTCGACAATGTCGGAGGAAAGCATAGTCCACTGAAGGAGTTAGAGGATAGTGGGTATGATGAATGTTCAATCGTCGTTGGGATAGAGAAGCATTGTAGAAAGATTTCGTCCATACGGATATACTTGCGTGATGACTGCATAAAACAATAGGAAAACAACAAAAAAAGGGGAAAAAGGAATGTAGCATGCAACAAGTAAAAACAAGGTCACGGGGGACCAAAAGGGCAGCGTATGCTGCAGAGCATTGGGGGAAAAGAGTATGATGTGGAATACTCATAGGGAGCAGCCGGGCCTGGTGGACCCAGAGATGTGAAACATTGCCTCATTCAGTGTCTGCAGCTGGAGCTCGGAGGACCCCTGGTGACTACCTGCCAGTCGGACTGAACGTGGGTTAGCTGTTGGGGATCACGCTGAGGTGGTTGGTCGTGGTGTTCTGGGACAATACCCCATTGTCGTAGCATCCGGATCCCCTCAATTGTAGTGATAGTGGAGGAGTGGTCCTGGTGTGTGACACACAGCTTAGCTGGGTACTTCCACTTGTAAATAATCGTATTAATCCGCAGGGCTTTAGTGATTGGGTTAAGGTTGCGCCTGAGCTGCAGCGTGTATTGGGAGTAATCTGGGAGAACTTGTACATGTGCTGCTTGCTCCGGGAGTTGGTCTCTATGGCGAAAGGATTCCAAGATGTTCTCCTTTGCCTGGAAGAAGTGAATTCTGAGGAGAACATTGCGAGTTATTTCCTGAGGGAGAAAGGAAGGCTGTATGCGATCAATAGTTAGATCCTCAGCAGTAAGATTTGGTGAAGCTGTTTTGAACAAGTACCCCACATAGTGTGGAAGTTGATTGTTAGGGACAGATTCGGGAATGCCTATTAGCTTTGAATTGTTGCGGCGAGATCTATCCTCAAGATCCGCAAGTTTGGCCATGATACGGTTAATTTCATCACGTTGGGAGTTGTGAGAGTCCACTAAAACGTTGTGGGAAGCTGTGAATTCACACATCTTGTGCTCAACCGTATCTACTCTATCCACCAGAGCATGGATCTCCTTTTTGCAGAGCGAGAGAGAGGAGAGGATATCATGTTGTATAGATGTCGGAGTAAATATAGCATTTCTTTCAATGTAGTATCTGAAACTGGCTGGCCAGTAGTGGGAAAAGGGACAAAAGAATCTGACTGTTGCAGTAAAGGGGCTTGTGAGAGAGGATCATTGCTCACCTCCATAGCCGATGCATGAGATGTGGAATGGGATCCTTCCCTCCTCGGTTTTGATTTGACAGGGCTCAGAGGGGATTGTGAGGGTTAGGATGAGGTCCCAGAGTAAGTGGCGGCGTGATCCGAATTATCTTCCTCCCCTGCTGGGTGAGATTCAGCCTGGCGATTACACGCAGGAGCGATCTCTCTATGCGGCCATCATGTCCGGCGGTCACCACGCCCCTTCTAGCGTGCGCAATTTTGAAGCACGGCATGTTGGGTATCTATTTACTTGATGTAATATTATCTTTCACATTATAGAAAAACTTTACTGTTTTCTTATTTTTTTATATTCAATAATTTTTTATTGAAATTTTCAAAAAGATAACAGAAGATCAATAACAAACGAGGCATAGTAATAACTTGCTTACATATGAACTGTTGTGCAGAACAGTACAAGAACTAATAGACATGGCAAGAAAACAAGGCCAGCAAGTGCTGGAAAAACTGCTGATCAATAAAAAACATTCTCATTATGGCTGAATTCCAAGATAGATAGAGAGCCGATCGCCCCGGGGCACCCCTAATGGGCTCATACTGTGCCCCAAAGAGAAGTGGCTAAAGACAGCTGAGAGAAAACCGCCTTTGTCTCTGAAAACCTAAAGGGAGGAAAGGCAACATCCGCCAAACCCCAATGAAAAACATGTATTAGTCAATAACTACTAGTGTAATTATGGTACGAGGTACCACATATGCCTCATAAACAGACTTAAACGTGGAACAGGATAGAACAAGTGGTAGGAAGAAGAAGAGTAGAAAGAGAGATATCAGAGGGGGAAGGAGAAAAGAAGGGGATGAAAGGGAGAGAGTAAAGAAAGAGTTGAGGAGAACAATCCCATGGTCCGACCCCACCCAACCCATAGATGAGTATCAAAACGGAAAGAAAAGGGGGAAACCCCAAGGAAAAAGGCGTCCTTCCGACCGAGCCCATCTTAGAGTGTTACATTCACAAATGTCGCCCAGGGTTCCCAGACTGACTCAAATATAGCCCTAGAATCATTCAAGATACTGTACATCTTTTCTTGTGTCATCATCCATGAAATTTTACGCTTCGCAACCAGGAAGGGGACCTTAGACTGTTTCCAATGCTTAGCTATTGTGATTCTAGCTCCTAGGAATATATAAGAAATGAGAGTCCGAGTGTGCTTGGGGACCCTGGGAGGATGGTGACCTAGGAGGGCATATAAAGGTGATTGCTCAAGGGAAACCCCCGTAACGCGTCGTATTGTGTGGAACATCCGATTCCAAAAAGAACGGATTTTTGGGCATTCCCAAAAAACGTGTAACAGGCTCCCCATAAGATCACAGCCTCTGAAGCAGACCGGGGACGAGCTAGGGAAAATTGTCGCCAAGCGAGAAGGGACCATGTACCATCGCAGCAAAATTTTAACATTAGCCTCCATGAGGCCCACCATGTGGATCCCACGAAAGGCTCTTCCGACACAGGTATGCCAAGCATCCAGGTCCCAGTCTACATTCAGGTCTTGTTCCCATTTCAGCATGTAGGAGGTTTTATTTTCGGGAGAAATTAAAGAGGCATAAATGAGGGAAATCCCTCCCTTGATGTCTTGAATTTTGGAGCACCATTGTTCGTAGGGGGTTACTGTGAGGGGGCCCGAAGATCCCCTCTGGAGCATGCGCAAAAAGTGTGAGATCTGAGAGAAGCGAAATCGCTCCGCAGGCGGCATCTTCAGATTAGCTAAACAATGTGAGTAGGAAAGAGGACCTCTGGCATCAAAAAAGTGTCCAATTCTATAAAGGCCTTTATCCGTCCACCATTTGAAAGCCTCAATGTTAGTTCCAGGAGGGAAGTCAGGGTTATGAAAAATATGTTTGAGAGGACCCCAGGGGGAGGAAATCTTTATGGACTTATGAATAAGGTCACAAAGAGCAAATGAATGTGAAAGAGTAGGAGCCAGGATTGGGGGGCGGGAGGCAGGAGGGCTCCAAAGTAAGAAGTCCACAGTATGGAGAGGGATGGCCTGTCTTTCCATGTAATACCAATCAGGTTTTTCTCCTTTAACATATATAACAGAAAATTGTGCCAGTTGGGCCGCTAAGTAATACTTCCAAATGTCCGGTACCCCGAGACCCCCATTTTTACGAGACCTAAAAAGCGTGGATTTGTTGATCCTATGACCCTTCCTGCCCCAAATAAATTTAAATATGTGTGATTGAAGGGAAGTAACTTGTGACTTCACTAGCGGAATGGGGAGAGCGCGAAATAGATATAAGAGACGCGGGAGCAGGGTCATCTTGACTGCGTTGATTCTTCCCAGCCAAGAAATGTTAAATTTTGACCAGTCCTCTAGGTCCTTTTTCAGTTTATTAATAAGTGGTGGAAAATTGGCTGAATGCAGATCAGAAATCGAGGCAGTGATATGTACCCCCAGGTAGGGTATTGAGTCGGAATGCCAGGAAAAAGGAAAATGTTCTTTTAGGCGAGTGACCAGGGATTGTGGAAGGTTGACGTTCAGAGCCAGGGATTTGCTCATATTCACCCTCAGTCCCGAGACCGCCCCAAAGCTATGGAGGAGTGATATGATGTTGGGGAGCGAGATCAGGGGGGACGTGACAAACAGCATAAGGTCGTCGGCGAACAAAGCGCATTTATGCACTGTATTGCCGCAGTGTATGCCACGTATATCAGGATGGTGACGGATGGCAATAGCTAGGGATTCCAAGGCAATAGCAAAAATAAGGGGTGAAAGAGGGCACCCCTGCCGTGTACCCCTGTGGATGGAAAAGGAATCAGAATAAAGGCCTTGCAGCCTGACTCGTGCTGAGGGGTGGGAGTACAAGGCCCGGAGAATGGCCAAAAAGGAGGGGCCAAAACCCCATCTCTCCAATGTGGAGAAGAGAAACGGCCAAGAGAGCGAGTCAAAGGCCTTGTGTAGGTCTAAGGATAGTAGGAAGCCCTCTTGGGGAGGGGCTCCATCCCAGCCCGAACGCAAGAGAGTAGCCGCATCAATCACTCTTCTAATTTGGTCGGTCCCTTGTCGGCCTGGGATGAAGCCTACCTGGTCCTTGTGAATATAAGAATGAATGAAGCTGGAGAGGCGAGTAGCTAAAATTTTCGTTAGGAGCTTGAGATCATTATTAATAAGGGAAATGGGTCTGTAATTACTAACGTCTGTGTGATCCTTACCCGGTTTTGGGATGACCGATATAAAAGCTGCATTCATGGATTGGTCCAGAGGTTCCGTGCCTCTGAGGGAGTTAAAGAATCTTGCCAGGTAAGGGGCAAGTGTATCAGCATATGTCTTATAATATATGTTAGAGAAGCCATCGGGACCCGGGGCGGAATTGGTGCGTAGAGCTTTAATGGCGATTAGAATTTCCTGCTCGGAAAAAGGTTCTTCTAGCAGGGAGCGTGCTTTCTTGCTAAGTTGTGGAAGAGGGACCCGTCCCAGAAAGGACTCGATATCATGTTCCTGGGAAGGCTTAGGGTCAGCATACAGGGTAGAATAAAAGGATTGGAAAGTAGCCATAATCGAGGCAGGATTCCTCGTGAGTTCCCCGGACCTAGCCTTAATTTTGGGCATAGAAATAATCCTATATTTCGGAGTCAATTTAGAAGCAAGCCTAGGTCCTATTTTATCCTGCGTGGCCAGCAGGCGTGCATTTTGCCACTGTAAACTCTTAGCTGCCTTGGTGGTTAGAGCCAAATTAAGGGAAAGCTTAACCGCATCGAGTTTGCCCAGAGAAGTCAAGGTCGGGTTACGTTTATGCTCCCCACTCAGCCTTTTAAATTCCCGTTCCAGCTCAGTAATTTCGAACTGTCGTTCGCGCTTGAGTTTAGCCCCCACTTGAATGAGATGGCCCCTGATGACAGCCTTGTGGGCTCCCCAAAGGGAGGAGGGAGTTATGTCTTGTGAGTCGTTAAGGGCGAAATATTCTAGGATCATTTTTCCTATAGTGGATTTCCACACCGGTTCGTGGAGAAGAGATTCGTTCAGTCGCCATGGGGACTGGCCAGTACGCAAGGGTGTGCTCTTGAGTTTAAGGAACACTAAAGAATGGTCAGACCAGGGTATGTCTCTAATTACCGAAGAAAGTGCTGAGGGGATGTCCATGGTAGGGACAAAAATATGATCAATTCTGGCGAGTGTATTGTGAGGAGCTGAGAAGTGGGTGTAGTCCTGAGCGGAGGGGTTAAGTTCTCGCCAGATGTCCACTAAACCCAAGGAATGGAGAAGCTTGGCTACTCGAAGACTTTGCTTAGGGGGTCTGCGCAAGCGTTGAGGTCCTCGTTTAGATTTATCTAGAGCTTGGTCGAAAGCTAAATTGGAGTCACCTCCCAAAATGAGTCTACCTTCGAAATGGGTGGAGAGAAGAGGGAGCACCCTAGAAAAAAAAGCCGCCTGACCCTTGTTAGGAGCATAGAAGGAAACAAAGGTGTATAAAACACCGCCAATGTAACCCTTCACCAAAATGTACCTCCCCTGGGGGTCCGCTATGGTATGAGTATGAGAAAAGGCCACAGTTTTTGAAAAAAAAATTGCTACTCCCTTCTGTTTAGAGGGTGCATTAGCCAGGAAAAAGACTGGATATTTATGGTGGACGTATTTAGGCCTATAAGACTCCGGGAAATGGGTTTCCTGAAGCAGGAGAACCTCAAGTCCCTGGGAATGGTAATGTTGGAATGCCTTTCGCCTTTTCACTGGAGAATTGAGGCCCTGAACATTGTGTGATGCCACCTGTAGAGAGAAATCGGTACTCACGGTTGCCGTCATTGGAGAAGCGAGGTTCGGGCGCCGCGGTGTACAGCTGCGGAACAGTAGTCGGTGGAATCGGACTGGAGTCTAGAAGGCTGCGACAAGAACAGAGAGCTCAATTGAACGATGGGATCAGACCATGTGATGCTGAAAAAGAGAAGGAGAATTAGAAAAGAAGGAAAAGGGATAGTAAGGATGGGAGAGAAAGGCAAAAAACATGCCAGGACAGAGCCTAGCATGGTGTTAGGGAGGCAGGGGATAAGTCCCATGCCCCCTAACCAAAATCGTAAAGGCACCCTATACCAGATAGGGTGCTGTCCTGTAGGGGCCAGGAAAAAAAAAGAAATTTTCCAAGCTCCTACTGGGGTGTGTGCACTAAAACCTCTCCGGGCATGGAGCCCCCACCCGGACAATTATAAGAAAAAAGAACAAACATGGTGGTCACCCCGACCTGAGGCAGAGCAAAAGCGCATAAAGGGGAAAGGGGAGGGAGGAGCAAGGGGGAGGGAGGGAGAAGGTAAGGGAGGGAGGAGGGAAGGGGGGGACTAAGGAAGGGGGGGAGGGAAGAGGAAGGGGGAAGGGAGAAACAGGGAAAGGAAAAGAACACGGGGAGGGGGAGGCCTCTGCCACCATAGTATGTCAAAGGGAAAAGTGAAGGCAAGACATGCGATCACGGCACAATAACTTGGGACCGGTCAATATGAAAAAAGAGTAACAAACATAAATCGGTACCCCCAAACTGTAAGGTAATACACAAATGAAAATCAGGCACAGGATAAAAATTCCGACAGACAATGTCCAGCGAGAGAGAGAAAAAAAAAAAAAAAAAAAAAAAGGGGGGAGATGAGCAAAAAAAAAAAAAAAAAGGGGGGGGGGAGAAGGGGCTGAATGGTCAACTCATTCCAGCGGGGAGTGACAAATCCACTAAGGATGGTTGGAGTAACAATCTGGATCAATCAGGAACATCAGGGAGGCTTGACATCACGGTGGCGTTTATGTTGTTGCTTGTTCCAAACAGATGATGAAGGACTGATTGGCGGAGGTCGCTTGGAGGATTCCCGTGTCGGGTGAGAGGAGGAGGGGGAAGGATCTCTGGAAATGAGTCCCAATTGAAGAAGCAGGCGTTCCCCATCTTGAAGGGACGAAAAGCCGTAGGTTTTGTTCTGTAAGAGAAAGTTCAGTCGGAAGGGAAAGGACCACCAATATTTCAAAGATTTTGCAGAGAGAATTGACAACAGCGGTTTCAGGGCTCTGCGACGCTGAATGGTCATAGGAGACAGGTCTGCAAAAAGTTGAATCTTGTGACCCTGGATGGAGAGGTTTTCCTTGTCCCGGCTCTTCCTCATGAGCTCCTCTTTAACCCCATAGTAGTGGGTTTTCACAATGACATCCCTGGGAAGACCGTCCTTACGGGGCAATTGGAGTGCTCTGTGTGCTCTGTCAAGCTCCAAGCGGTGGTCCGGAATATCTGGGAGAACGTCTCTGATAAATGTTTTAACTGTATCGGGGATATCTTTGACAGACTCAGGGATCCCCCTTATTCTGAAATTTAAACGGCGACTCCTGTTCTCCAAATCATCCAATTTGGATAAAGCAGTGTCCAATTGTTCCTGAAGAGTCTGGATACAAGCAGTGTTTTGATTGGTTCTTGTCATGGCATGGTCGACAGTATTCTCTATGGCCTCAATCCTGGAGCCTAAATTTTGTAGGTCAGCTTTGATAGATCCTGTGATCTGCGCGGCATTATGAGCCAGTCCAGTAGCCAGCATCTCAGAAAATCTATGCATGAGCATGGAAATGTCAGGGAAGTGGCTCTGAGAGTGGAGGCCTAGCTGATGCTGTAGAGCCAGGGCCTCAGGTGATACTGTGCCAGGCTGCCCAGGGGATTGTTCCATGGCTCCGCTCAGCAGGGATGCAGTGGAGGCTGGTGAGAGGAGCTGTGCTTGAGGGAGACTGGTGGGGGTCGCTGGGGAGGGCCAGGGCTCTGGGGTGGCTGGTCTGATAGCAAAAGGAGTATTGGAAGTGTCCCCTACCTCCTGGTCACTGCGGATGGCTGAGGGAAGAGAGGAGACGGCCGCCATCTTGTCCGGATCCCCCTGTGAGGAATTGAACAGCAGCCGGCGGGAGACCTCCCTGCGGGGTTCCGCAGACATGCAGGGCCGGATCGCTGATCGTAGCTGCGGTGGTGGTGTAAGTGGCGGGGCGACCGAGCGCAGTGTGCCGGAGTAGGGGCTGACACTGTCCGGAGAGGCGCGGAGCTCCGGGACTAAGCCGCCATCTCGGAGCTCCTGCGCATGCGCACTCTGTTTTCTTATTTTTTTAATCAAAAAAGAGTATTTTTTAAAAAAAAAAAAAATTGCATTTGTAAGACTGCTGCGCAAATACAGTGTGACAAGGTATTGCAACGATCTCCATTTTATTCTCTAGGGTCTCTGCTTAAAAAAAAAAATATATATATATATATATATATATATTTAATGTTTGGTGGTTCTAAGTAATTTTCTAGCAAAAAATACTTATTTTTAACCACTTGCCTACTGGGCACTTATACCCCCTTCCTGCCCAGGCCAATTTTCAGCTTTCAGCGCTCTCACAATTTGAATGACAATTGCGTGGTCATGCTACACTGTACCCATATGAAATTTTTATCATTTTTTTTCACACAAATAGAGCTTTCTTTTGGTGGTATTTATTCACCTCTGGTTTTTTTTTATTTCTTACAATAAAAAAGAAAAAATACAGAAAATTTTGAACAAAAAACATTTTTTTCTTATTTTCTGTGAGTAAATTTTGAAAATAAATACATTTTTCTCCTTCACTGATGTGCGCTGATGAGGCGGCACTGATAGGCTGCACTGATGAGGTGGCACTTATGGGCACTGATGAGGTGGCACTTATGGGCACTGATGAGGAGGTACTAATATTCTGCACTGATAGGCGGCACTGATAGGTGGCACTGCTGGGTACTGAGAGGCGGCACTGATGGGCACTGAGAGGCAGCACTGATGGGCAGCACCATCAGTGCCCATAGTGCTGCTAGTCAGTGCCCATAGTGCTGCTAGTCAGTGCCCATCAGTGCCTAGATGAGCAGGCACTGACTGGCAGCACTATGGGCACTGACTGTGGGCAGTTGTGCCATTTTTTCACCTCTTCTGTAATCAGGGCACTGGTGATCAGTGCCCTGATTACATTCCTTTGTGTCCCCTTACCGGTGATCGGGCTCTCCTCTTCCTCACACTGCAGTCTCCGTATATGAGATCATCTCTCATTGCACGGTCCGATCACGTGGTAAATGGCCGCTGTGATTGGCCATTTACCACGATCTGTGATTGGCTGTGTCCAAGTGACACGGCCAACACGGATTTTCCCCGCTGTGCGCTCGCGGGAGCGCGCGGGGAGCCTGTTACTGGGAGGCCATTTGAAGACGGCCTCCCGGAAATTCGAGTCCGCGCTGTAGCCATACTTCGGCTTTAGCGCGGGCCGGAAGTAGTTAACTTGTAAACTACAATCGGCAGAAATAGGCCTGGTTCTCAAGTGGTTAATCAAGAGTATAGCATCAAGTCAATTCAACTCCTGGGATATTGATCTGGTCAGTTAAGTAGCAGAGGGGGTTAGTAATCAGTTTCAGCTGCTTTGGTGTTAATAAGATTAACAGGGGCACTAGATGGGCAACAATGAGATGGCCTCCAAAAAACAGGAATGGTTTTACTGACCTTTTTTCCCCCTACTCACCTTTTTTGACTAGTTTTGCATTTGGCTATGGTCTGTGTCAATACTGGTAGCATGAGGTGATACCTGGACCCTATAGAGGTTGCACAGGCAGTCTAAATCCACCATGATGGCACATCAATACCAGTATCTGCTCCTTTTGTGCAAGGAGGAACAGGATGAGCACTGCCAGAGCCCTACAAAATTACCTCCTGCAAGCCACTGGTGTGAATGTCTCTGACCAAACAATCAGAAACAGACTTCATGGGGATGGCCTGGGGGCCCAACGTCCTCTATTGGGCCCTGTGCTCACTGCCCGGCACCGTGGAGCTCAATTGGCATTTGCCATTGAACACCAGATTTGGAAGGTCCACCACTGGCATCCTGTGCTTTTCACAGATGAGAGTAGATTCATCCTGGTCCATATCTGGGAGGAAATACCCCAGGACACCATCCGTCGTCTCATTAGGAGCATGCCCCGACATTGTCAGGCATGCATATAAGCACATAGGGGGCCATACAAACTAATGAGTACCATTTTAAGTTGCTGCAATGAAAGAAATTTCAGCAAAATGGACTAGCCTGCTGCATGATTTTTTCACTTTGATTTTTGGGGTGTCTTTGAGTTCAGCCCTCTGTGGGTTAATAATTTAATTTCCATCAATTAATGTTACATCCTTAAGTTCCTAACACATTACCCAGTCCATATCAGTATAGATATCCAGCATATTTTTCCCCATTGAGATCTGATGTGTTTTCAAAGTGTTCCTTTTATTTTTTGGAGATATATATAAAAAGACAGACAGACTCACACCACTGCTTGCTTACATGTTTCTCCTCTTGATGGATCCTCATGGATCTCTGCAGTCTCCTGTTATCTCACCATCATCCAGCTCTCCTTGGCTTTCCTATGACTCATCCCTCCCTCTCTTGCTAGAGAGTGAGAGAGAGCTGTGCATGATGTCATTAGCCTAGGCTAATTACCAGACAAGAAAGAGGAAGTGGGCTGTATAAGGTATTTACTGGCAGAAAAAAAAGTTTTACTATCCAAAGGTAAAACAAGGGCAGAGGATTTATTAGTGTAGCACTACTCCCATGGGAGCTGCTGGTTACAGGTTCCCCTGGGTTACCATTAGCAACAGCATGACAATTAGGCACTTTCCAAGTGATTATGGTTCAGTCAGGAAACAGTCCAGTAGCTTTGGTTATTTATGTTTTATTTGGAACTTGGATGGGAGAAGAGAATAAGTGGGATACTCCAACTTTATACACTATGCACAATAGGCTAGGACAACTTGAAAATGCTAAGCAACGCTAGTCACAGCTAGGCCGCTGCTTCAATCTGTCACAAGCTGTGGCGCAGAACTGAATGAACTTTCTCTTTCAATAATTTTTATTCAAGAATAACAAGTGAACATAGCATCAAAATACAATAATGAAATGTTGAGAAAGTAACATATCTTGGAGAAATAGCAATAATAATAGAACAAGGCAATCAAAAGAATGAAGGTTTTCAGTCCATACGGTAACATTCCCAAGAGCTAAGCAGTACAGAAAACACTAGAAATGTAATGGCCAATGAGAAAACAGGAAAAGTACATTTAAAAGTAACAGTACGGCCTCAAGAATAGCATACCTGTCTGCCAGCTCTCTTCCCAACAGGGGGGCTAATTTGAACACGGTAAAAAGAAAAAAAAAAGCACAGGCAAAAGCAGAATACACCTTGTACAGTTCGACAGCTAACTAGAGTGCTATCTCCCCCAACAAACTTAACGTAATAAAAAGTAGTTACCTCCCAATAACATGGAAGAGGGGCCACTGGCCCAGAGAAGTACTAGGTAGGAGAGGATCAGGGGTAGAGAAGGAAGGGAAAGAGAAAAGAGAAGAGAATAGGACAGAAAGAAGAGGGTACAGCCAATCCCCAGGAGAAGACAATTAGGTAATCTAATTCAAGGTCACTCCAGGTACCAGTGAGATACCTACATATTTGGCCCAGGACTCCCAGATTAATTCAAATCTGGGTACCGTATTGGTCAGGACACTGACCATCCTTTCTTGGGTCATTATCCAGGTGATTTTATTTCGTATCTTCCTGATGGAGACCCTGGATAATTTCCAGGACCCCGCAATGGAGAGTTTTGCACCCAGTAGAATATAGCGAACTAATGTTTGGGTGTATTTCGGAATGCCAGGGAGCCTCGAATGCAGAAGAGCAACAGGGGCAGTGGTGGGAAGCCTGTGACCGGTAACTTTGTATATCATGTGAAAAATTCTGTTCCACGTGCCTCTTAGTCTAGGACACTCCCACCAAACATGTAGCATAGTACCAGGCATCTGACATCCCCTGAAGCATAAAGGTGAGGAAGAGGGATACATCTTGTGAAGTTTAACTGGTACAAGATACCATCGGGTCATTACTTTTAATCCCGCTTCCATTAAAGGAACACTTCCGATCCCCTGAAAGGAGCGAAAGCCAGCTCTACTCCATTCCTCCATGTCCCAGGTGAATGCCAGATCCCTTTCCCAAGCCTGCATATATGGAAGCTTCTCTTGATCGGATATCAGTGACTGATAGATTATTGAGATGCCCCCTCTCTGCTCTGCAGAGTTACAGCACCATACCTCATAGCTTGTGAAGGAGAAGGGGGGTGTCTCATCTTTCGAAATGGTTGCAAGAAAGTGAGAGATTTGCAGAAATCTATACTTTTCCGATAGTGGCATTTTGAGCTTGTCAGAGCAATATTTAAGTGTGAAGGGGCCCTTGGGAGTGAAAAAGTGTCCTATACGATATACTCCCTTATCCAGCCACCATTGAAAGGCCTTGATGTCCATACCGGGTTGGAAGGCCGGGTTATGGAATAAGTGTGAAAGTGGTCTCATACGGGAAGTAAGAGAGGAGGACTGCCGTAGCCTATCCCACAAAGCGAAGGAAGAGGACAATACTGGGGACAGTATGGGAGGTCTGAGTCTGGGCGGACTCCAGAGAAGGAAATCCAGAGTGTATGAGGGGACTGCCTGTCTCTCGATTTGTATCCAGTCTGGTTTTTCAAATCTAGAGTAAACCACAGAGAGCTGAGCTAGTCTTGCTGCACGATAGTAAAGCCACAGGTTGGGGACTCCCAACCCCCCCCTTCGTCTATGAGTGTATAAAACCTTGCGGGAGAGTCTATGACCCATGCCCCCCCAAATAAAATCGATTACCGCACTTTGAAACTTGCGCAATGGTTCCCTGAGGAGGTGAATTGGGAGAGCCCTAAATAGGTATAGTAGTCTAGGAAGCAGGTTCATCTTAATGGCATTGATTCTGCCTAGCCATGATAAGCGATAGAGAGACCAACTCTGTAGTTCTCCACGTAGGGATTGGTAGACAGCTGGGTAATTTGCTTTGTGTAGATCCTCGAACTTGGCTGTAAGATTAACCCCTAGATATCTGATATGGGAATTATTCCAGAGGAACTCGAAGGAGGATTGTAGGCGTTGGGCCTCCTCCCTTTTAACTGAAATATTCAGGATGGATGATTTCGTTAAGTTAACCCGAAGGCCTGAAACTTTCGCAAAGTCCTCCAGTGTTTTGCAGATATTAGGAAGGGAAACGGAAGGTGAAGTGACGAATAGAAGCAGGTCGTCTGCAAATAACGCACATTTATGTTCTTGGGTGCCACATGTGACCCCCTTGATGTCTGGATTGGATCTGAGTGCAAGGGCGAGAGTCTCAATCGCGATCGTGAAAATAAGAGGAGAAAGGGGACACCCCTGTCTCGTCCCCTTAGAGATTGGGAACGAGTCAGAGTAATAGCCCTGATATCTAATCCTTGCTTCGGGGGAGGAATAAAGAGCCCTGATTATGCCCATGAAGCTTGTGCCAAATCCCCATCTTTCCAGAATTGTGAATAGATATGGCCATTCGACAGTGTCAAATGCCTTTTGAAGATCTATAGAAAGAAGTAATCCTTCCTGCGGATCCCCCCCAGCCCATCCCGACTGTAGTATAGAGATGATGTCGATCGCCCGCCTTACTTGGTCAGGGCCCTGTCTACCCGGGATAAAGCCTACCTGATCCTTATGAACGTACAGATTAATAAAGGACGCTAACCTATTCGCCAGTAGTTTGGTAAGTATCTTTAAATCATTATTTATAAGCGAGATGGGCCTATAGTTGCTAACTTCTCCTGGGTCCTTATCTGGCTTAGGTATTACTGAGATGAAAGCCTGATTGTTTTGCTTGTCGACCGGACTACCTTCTTTAAGGTTGTTAAAGTACCTAGTTAAGTAGGGGGAGAGCAACTCAGAGAATGTCTTGTAGTAAATGTTAGGGAAACCATCTGGTCCCGGTGCAAAACCCAATTTAAGGTCTTTAATCACTCCTCTAATCTCCGCTTCAGAGAAGTGTGCTTCCATGACCTCCTTATGTTGTTTAGATATACTAGGGATAGGCAAGTTGTCTAGAAAGGAATGTAACGCTTGTGACTTGTCGGAGCGGGCATCGCTATAAAGGTTTTGAAAGTAGGTTGCAAATCCCTGCAATATGCGTATTGGGTTCTGGGTTTTACCTCCCCCCCCGATGGACATTTTGGGCATTGCGTGGAGTCTCATCCTGGGTCTAAGTTTCAGGGCAAGTAGTGTCCCTATTTTATCCCTCTGATGGTAGAATTTAGCTCCCTGCCATCTAATGTGCTTCTCAGCCGAGCTGGTCAGAGCCATATTGAGGTCAGCCCTGGTTGCGTCGAGAGCCCTCAGAGACGCCCTGGAAGGTTTACGTTTGTGTTCGGCACTTAAAGCCGCAAAGTCCTTTTCCAGGCTCAATAGGTGAGCCTTCCATTCCCTTTTGATATTGGACGAAATCTGTATCAGTTTCCCCCTAATGGTCGATTTATGAGCTGCCCAGAGGGTTTCAGGAGAGATCCCATCTAGGTCGTTCAAAGAAAAATATTCCGAAATTGCGCGTTCAACTTCCGTCACTCGACATGGGTCGCTAAGAATGGACTCATTAAGTCTCCAGTGATATGGGCCCTTAGGGGCGCAGGATCCAGCAATCTTAATTATCACCATCGAGTGGTCCGACCAGACCACATCTTTGATAGATGCCATAACCAGTGAGGGGATCAAGGCCTGAGAGACCAGAACATGGTCTATGCGAGCAAAGGTCTGGTGTGGATGAGAGAAGTGTGTGTAATCTTTCGAGGTTGGGTGTAATTCCCTCCAGCTGTCCACCAATCCCATTTGATTGATCAATTTGGCAATCTGTGAACTACGTTTGGGTGGTTTGACCGTTTGAGAACCCGGTGGTTTGGATTTGTCTAAGCCATAATCAAAAGCCGTGTTGGAGTCCCCCCCAAAAATTACGTGGCCCTCTAGTTGTGGCATAATCCGGCTAAACATATTCTGGAAGAAGTGTGTCTGATTCTGATTAGGCGCGTAGTAGGAGACAAAAGTATACAATAGTCCCCCTATGGTCCCTTTAACAAGGATGAATCGCCCCCCGGGATCCCGTAGTTCATAGTGGGGGGTGAAATTACAAGATTTAGCAAAAAGGATAGCTACTCCCCGCGTTTTGTCCTCTGCATTAGCTAAAAAAAAAATTGGGGTACTTAGCGTGTATAAACGAGGGACAGTAAGATCGGGGAAAGTGAGTTTCCTGGATCATTAAGACCTCTATCCCCCTGCGGTGAAAGTCCTGAAATGCCTTCCTTCGCTTCATGGGAGAGTTGAGACCTTGGGTATTGTGGGAAGCTATTTTGAGGTATGGGGCCATGGTTTTAGAAAGAGACATGAGGCAGGCAGTGTTGGTGCATCTGAAGAATCTTTTCACTCACCCCGTTCCTAGACAATATATCTGGAGTGCAGAGTCGATATTGCATGAGGATCCATTGTAGAGCTGAAGTGGTATGTGATATCCTCCCGGAGACCAGCTGTGAGAAAAGAAGAGAGGCAGTAAGAAAGAGGAACTGGGGAAAATGGGAAAGAGGAGAGAAAGGGAGAGAGAGTGGACCTGCGTCCAAAAAGGACATCCAATGCCGGGTTGAGGTCCACACCAACCCGACAAGGTTAAGTACGGGGTTCCAGCCTCCCGGAAAGGGGGGCTGGAGAGAGTCACGCGAGAAAACCGAAATCCTCTCCCGTGACTGGTGGAGGCGTCATCCGACCACTCCGGCAGGGCTCCCGCCCCATAGAAAAAAATGCTGTAGAGATAAAACAAACAAATGTGGTAAAGCATGCAAAAATAATTGACTGCAATAAACACACAAACCTCAGGGACTCCGCTACCCCCCATCTACTCAGCCGGAAGGGTCCCCAAGAGTGGCGTCAGAGTCCACTGCTGAGTACATAAATTGGTAGTAGGCTCATGTACCGGCTGCGAATTGCCTCGATCAGGGCCCCCCCCCGCAGAGGGGGGACCCGCGCAAGGGGCTGAAACAAAAACAGCAGGCATCCAAAAAAAAAAAAAAGGGGGGTGCAGTACTTGCAGACAAAAGCCAAAAAGTAAACGGAACGTCTGAAGGCCAGTCCAACAGGGTCTAGTCTGAAGAGAAAAAGGAAAATCCATGAAATTCCATAGACATCAATCTCGAACCAGGAGGATGGAGACAGACACATGAGGAGGAACTCCACTGAGAAGGAACTCTTGCTAAAAGCTTCCGCGGCGACGATCAGAGAGGTTTACCATCTTTAGAGCGCTTAAATTTGGATCCATTCCAAAGGGGAGCAATGGGGCTTGATGGGTTAGGGCGTTTTGACGGGCCTGATCCGGAGGAGGATGCCGGGTGATCCGGGGGCTGTGGCAGTAGTTGCAGATGCTGAAGTAGCCTTTCTCCCTCCGTGAAGCTGGAAAAAGTATAGGTCTTATTCCTGTAAGTGAATTTGAGGGCGAAGGGGAAAGCCCACCAATATTTAAGCTCCTTCTGTGACAGAATGGAAAGAAGTGGCTTCAATGTTCTCCGCCGTTGTATTGTAGAGGGGGCTAGATCAGTGAAAACCTGGACTGCGTGGCCCTGACAAGTAAGATTTGGAACCTTCCTGGCTCTGCTGACAATTTCTTCCTTTATCATATAGAAGTGGGGTTTGACCACTATGTCCCTCGGATTACCGTCCCGCCTTGGGGGACCCAGTGCTCTGTGCGCTCTGTCAAGTTCAAGTTTGTGTGCTGGTATATCAGGGATAAGATCCTTAATGAGCCCCTGCACAGCGGTCTGGACATCCGCAATCGATTCCGGCAGACCCCTCAGTCTAAAATTGTACCTGCGAGACCTGTTTTCAAGGTCTTCCACCTTAAGGAGGGCCGAGTCCAGCTGATCCTGAAGTGATTGTATAAGGGTAGTGTGCTGGTTAGTTTTTGTCACTGTCCTGTCAATTTTATTCTCCATGGCTTCCATCCTGTCCCCCAGGTTTTGAAAATCCACTTTTAAGTTTGAGGTAATTTTGTCAGCAATTTGTGACATACCCCTCTCCATCATGATGGACATTTTGAGGAGAAGATCCTCATAATCTGAGTGGGAGAGCCCTCCGGATCCCTCTGTGGCAGGGGGTCTGATGGTGGTTATTGGTGTATAGCAGGCAGGGGAGAAATCCCCCAGCACCCTGCTCAGGAGGGACTCAGTGGAGGCTGGAGAGGGAGTCAGAAGCAGGGGGTTACTCACAGGTCCCTGAGGATTAGTTAGGCAGTGTCCTCTAGTCTGAGTGTCCGAGTGTGGCTGAGCGGAGTCCCCCTCCTCCATCTCCTCACGCTGCGGGGACGGGTCCGCCATATTGGAATGCTCGGCCGCCGGAAAGCCTGAGGTAAAGATCTCTGTTAGGCTTCTTCTGACCCGATCGGCCCGCATGGATCGTTTCCCGCGGGTCCGGTGGAGGTGCGGACCCCGATTTGGGTCTGCTAGTGTGCCGCTTCACCGCGCTGGGCGGGAGACAGTGCCGGGATGGCGCGGAGCTCCGGTCCTAAGCGGCCATCTTGGGAGCTACCGCGCATGCGCCTGCTGAATGAACTTTCTGAGGTAAACTGTACTGTACTGCAGAACAACTTCAGGGCCCTTCCTGGCACCCCCTTTGTTCCTAATCTTCAGGGTCAACTACACGGCACCCCCTTTCACTGATACACTCCCTGTGTGAGCTAGCTCCTTGATCCCATGACTTCTCTGGAGTGGTCCCCTTTTCTAGGCAGATCTCCTGGTACTCACGATACTGTTTTTCCCATGATGATTCTGCCAGCAGCTCCACTTGTCAGCACTCTGGATCCTCTGCAGCTCAGCGGCGAGTCACTCTGACATAGGCTCTTTACCATGTGACCAGCTGTGTCCAATCAGGGCTGGTCACATAGAAAAATAAGAATAGCCGTTGATCGGCTTTCCTCAGTGAGAGCCGATCCGCGGCTCTCCTCACGGGGGGGATGTCTGTGCTGGTAATCAGAGCATTGATTACCAGTGCAGACCCTGGGGGTGGGGTGCCACTAGAACCACCAGGGATGGCAATCAGGGCTAAGGGAGCCTGCCAGTGGTGCCCTCCCTATCAATGCTGCCCACCAGTGCCATCTATCAGTGCAGCAAAAAAAAACTTTTTTGTTTTGTTAATTTTATATTAGGGATGGGAGAAGGGAATGAGTGGGATACTCCTCTGGCTTAACTAGGTACAAAATGGGACACTTGAAGAAAAATGCCTTTCAGCGCTGTCTTGACGCCGGCTGGGGGCTGACCAACGCTTGCTGGCGCTTGAAAAACACTGACTTGCTGTACTGTACTTGACGTCTGACACTCTGGTTAGCTCCAAAGTCCTGGACTGTACTGACTTCTGACACTCTGGGTAGCTCAAAAGTCCTGAACACTGCTCCCTCCAGTCCTCCCTGACTGAGGTAGCTTCTGTAAACTGCTTCTGCAACTCTCAACACTTCAGGGCCCAACTGCTGGCACCCTCTTTACACTTCAGGGTCCACACACTGGCACCCCCTTTACTCTTCAGGGTCCACACACTGGCACCCACTAGTACACTTCAGGGCCCAAACTCTGGCACTCCCGCTACACTTCAGGGTCAACACTGGCATCCCCTTTGCTTCCTGCACCAGCTAGCTAACTCCTGGATCCCATTGACCTTCTCTGGAGTGGTCCCCTCTCACTTGGCAGACACCCAGGGGCAGTTTGCAGTACTCACGAACTGGGAATGCTTTCCTGAAACTGGACCCCCATCAGCTCCGCTGGTCCTCGGCACACTGGATCCTCTCTGCAGCTCAGCCCTCTGTCCCTTCAGGCAAGCCGCCCGGGACACCCGATCCCTCTGACAGGAGGAGAGACAACCATACTCTCCTTCCCGGGACTCTGCTTCCCACCAAAGACGCCACGTCATGCGCTCCCCTCAAACTTATACCTACTCCAAGAATGCTTTGCGGCAGAATCTGCCTTGCTGGGGTAGATACAGGCCTGAGTGAACCATCAGCTGGGTTTCCTCCACTGCCCAATGATAACCCTCTCATTAAGTACAGTGGGGAGACTCCCCAGTCTCAACAGCCACACCTGGGAGACATGACAGCCCAGCTGAAAATCATGGCCCTGATGTAAGCAGACAAGGCCCACTATACTTTACCTACCACCTACCTTGTAGGGTGCTACACTTTTTTTTTTTTTTTTTACTTTTCGGTCTTTTTTTATTTGTGTACCAAAAAAGAAAAACCCTTGCGGTGATCAAATACCACCAAAAGAAAGTTCTATTTGTGGGAAAAAAAACAGAGTTAGACTAACCGGTAGCTCTGTTTCTAGGAGTCGTCCAGGACAGCACAGGAGATATAGGCCCCACCTCCGGAGACAGGAAACACAAAGGATCAGGTGAATAAAGGGGCGGACACCCACCATCTTCCCCAGTCTTTATCCGAGAACTCCCCGGACATGGCATCTGCAACAAGACAAAAAAACACTCGCCCATGGTTAAAACAGCATTATAGGGAGGGAATCCCTGCTGTCCTGGATGACTCCTAGAAACAGAGTTACCGGTAAGTCTAACTCTGGTTTTTCTCCAGTCGTCTGTCCAGGACAGCACAGGAGAGATCAACGAGAACTTACCAGATTAGGGTGGGACTACCGCCTGGAGGACCTTCCTTCCAAACGATTGATCTTGCGCATAGAGAAGGTCCAGTCTGTAGTGCTTGATGAATGTCGAGAAGCTAGACCAGGTGGCTGCTTTGCAAATTTGTTCTGGTGTCGCCCCAGCCCGCTCCGCCCAAGAAGCAGATAATGCCCTCGTGGAGTGGGCTAACAGAGAAAAAGGGCACTCCTTATCTAAACTTCTATAAGCTTCTACTATCGCCTGTTTAATCCACCTGGCTATAGTATTCTTTGAAGCCTGCTGCCCCTTATTTTTCCCTGAATGCACTACAAATAAAGCATTGGATTTTCTAAAGCTCTTAGACAACTCTAGATAGCTTAACACACAGGCCCTGACATCTAAAAGATGAAACTCTGCTTCCCTTGGATTGGAAGGGGAGGAGCAGAAGGATGGTAACACCATTTCTTGGGCCCTGTGGAACCTGGAAGCCACTTTAGGTAGGAATCCTGGATCTGTACGTACGACCAACCTGTCTTCAAAGATTTGAAGAAAAGGTTCCCTAACTGAAAGCGCCTGAAGCTCACTAATGCGGCTGGCTGGCTGTAGAAATTGCTACCAGAAAGGCTGTCTTAAGGGTAATATACTTTAACGACAGGTCTACGTCCTGCGAAAGTTTTATACAACCCTGTAGTACTATTGACAAGTCCCATTTAGGAAGAACCTTAAATGGAACTGGTCTGATTCTGGATAATCCCTTGAAGAACCTTCAAGAATGGCTGGAATACCGACCTCCCTGTTATCGGTTTTTAGCCAAGAACAAAAAATTTTCCAAAACTTAAAATAAATTGCCTGGGTGACCTTCTTTCTACTAGAAAGAATTGTGCGGATCACCTTATCTGAAAGTCCTTTTGACTTCAAAAGACTTTCTTCAGATACCAGGCTGCCAACTTCATTCTCTGAATCTTTGGCAGTTGTATCGGCCCCTGGGATAGCAGGTCTTCCCTCTCTGGGAACATGAGGGGGGGACCTACTGCTAGACACCACAAAGATGAAAACCAAGGCCTGTTTGGCCAAAACGGGGCTATCAGGATTAAGGTGGTATCCTCCTGGATGAACTTCCTTAAAACGAGAGGAATCAACTTGAACGGGGGAAAGGCATAACTCAGCTGAGATGTCCACTCCTGAGCTAAGGCATCCAGCCCTATGGCTCCTCCGCCTTTCTCTAGGGAAAAGTACCTTGGTACTTGGTTATTCGTTCGGCTGGCGAACAGATCTATGTCTGGAAAGCCCCATCTCTGGGTCACCAACTGGAAGACTTCCCTGTTTAGGGACCACTCTGCTTCCGATACCCGATGGCGACTTAGAAAGTCTGCCATCTCTTTGTCCACACCCCTTAGGTGGACTGCGGAAATAGAGCTCAGGTTTACTTCTGCCCAGGAAAAAAGGTTCGCTGTCAGCTGCATCAGGGACGGGCACGTGTCCCTCCTTGTTTGTTGACATAAGCGACCGCCACCACGTTGTCCGATAGGACTTGTACATGGTGTCCGTTCAGGTCTTTGGAGAACACTCTTAGGGCTTCCCAGATTGCCCGCAGTTCTCTCCAATTGGCTGATTCCCGAGATTCCCTTCTGGACCATGCTCCCTGTGCCATCCCCGTTCCCCAATGGGCTCCCCAGCCCCAGGTACTGGCGTCCGTAGTTATCCGGACGGATACTGGGAAGGACCACTGAAGGCCCCCCCAGAGGTTCTCTGCTTTTCTCCACCACCAGAGCGATTGCTTGGCTTTTGGAGATAAATGGATGGTCTTGTCCAGGGATTGTTGTCTCCCGTCCCAAACTCTCAGGATGTTGGCCTGGAGACACCGAAAGTGGGCCCTTGCCCAAGGAACAGCTGGGATTGTTGCCGCGAGGAACCCTAGGCCTGACATAGCTGTCCTGATGGACAGTGACATGTTGGATTGCAGGGCGGCTGCTGTCGCCTTTACCTTTTTCCCCCTTTTCTAGAGTGAGAAAAACTTTCTGCTCTACTGAATTTATCCTGTACCCCAGATAGCACAACTCTTGTGTTGGGATCAGGTTGCATTTGTCCTTGTTGATTAACCAACCCAGGTCCTCCAAGAACCGGGTGGCTACCCGCAAGTCTTCCTGTAACTGGGGAAAGGAATGGGCAAAAAATAAAAGGTCGTCCAGATACGGAATGACCGAGATTCCCCTTAGTCTTAAGGGAGCCAGTGCTTCTGCCAGGACTTTGGTGAAAATCCTGGGAGAAGAACTCAGTCCGAATGGCAGGGCTCTGAACTGCAGATGGCGAACAGCACTCCCCCATCTTATCGCTATTCTTAAAAGTTTTTGAGACTTCTTGTGAATCGGGATATGAAGATAGGCATCCCTTAGATCCAGGGAAGCCATAAAGCAATTTGGGGGGAGCATGGCTTTCACCATAAAGATGGTTTCCATCCGGAATTTCTTGTAGGTCACCCATCTGTTCAGAGGTTTTAGGTTCAGGATTAGCCGAAAATTCCCCGATGGCTTTTTCACCACAAAGATGTGCGAGTAGAAACCCATGTTTGTTTCTTCTTAGGGCACTGGAACAAGAACTTTCTGGTCCACAAGGTCGCCAATTTGCGACAACAGTGCCGACGCCTTTAGGGGATCTTTGGGAGAGGAGGTCAGAACTGTTCTCGCGGGTGGAATACCCTGGAACTGAATCTGATAACCTTCCTTGATAATCCTCAATATGAACCCGTTTTGGGTCACGCTTTCCCACTGTGGGAGGAATTGACCCAACCTTCCCCCCACCGGGACCCGGTCATTGGGGTTTAGAGGTTTCTTTAGGAGAGGAAAAGAGAATACCCTTCTTTTGTTGTCCTCTCCCCCACTGCTTTTTAGTGGCTGGCATTTTGGAAGTTTGCCCTTGTGGTCTTTGGGGACAAAAAAAATGTTGCTCTGGAGCTTTCTTGGGCTTTGACGGAAAAGCTTTCTTCCTGTCAGCTGTTCGGTCCAGGACCTTCTCTAGGTCTGGGCCGAATAAGAGGTCCCCTTCAAAGGGGATACCACAAAGCTTCGTCTTGGACGCTAAGTTCCCTGACCATGACTTCAACCACAAGGCCCTACGTGAAGAGTTCACCAGGGCTGCAGTTCTGGCGGACAACTTGACCGATTCTGCCGAAGCATCTGCCATATACCCGGCAGCTTTTGACAGCATAGGAAGGGAATCCAGAATTTCTTTACGGGAAGTCCCTCCTTCCAGATGGGCTTTAAGTTGGTCCAGCCAAACCTCCAGATTTCTGGCCACCACTGTTGTGGCCATAGCTGGTTTTAGGTTAGCCATAACTGCCTCCCATGACCTTTTAAGGAGAACCTCTATTCTCTTATCCATAGGCTCTTTAAGGACACCCATATCCTCAAAGGCCAGGTCCATAGATTTGGCGCATTGTGAGAAGGCCGCATCCAGCTTGGGAACCTTGTTCCAAATACAAGAGGGGTCCTCGTTAAAGGGAAACCTCCTCTTTAAGCTCTTTGGGAAAAACAGCTTCTTTTCAGGCTCCACCCACTCCTTTTTAATGGAGTCCGACAAGGTGTCATGTACCAGAAATATCCTAGACTGAGTTTCTTTCAGGGTTTGGTACGTTTTGTCATGTAGGGACAGAGAGACCTGCTCTTCCTTAATTTCTAAGGTCTCATAAATCACTCCTAGTAAAGCATCCACTTCCTCCAGTGATAACTTATACCTAGGCGATTTAATCCCTAACTCAAGGACCTCCCTGGAAGAAGCTGCCTCACTAAGCTCTTCAAGGGAATCTGAGTCCTCTGCCTCTGTTTCTACACCCTCCTCTGGGGCTGAAACTAGGGGGGCTTCTGCTGGCTGTTTAGGGGTCTCTATGTTAGTCAGCATAGATTTAATCGCTTTCATCTCCTTTTGGACTCCTGCGATTAACTCCTTGCATGCCCCTGTTGACTCCTTATAGACCAATTTGTCTATACAGGGTTTACAAAGGGGTTTACTCCAGCCCTCCTTAAACTTAGCAGCACAGGCCGGGCATCTTTTCTTCCCTGAAGGTTTCTCTGAAGACGAGAAGAGGGAAAAACAAGGAAATAGTGAGACCCTTAACAGAAAAAAACAAGGAGGGGGGATAAACTACAATAGCCACCCCCTCCCCCTGCCAGAGAAGCTAAGCCAGAGTTCCTAGGTTCATTAGCCCAGACTCAGCTTTGAGGGGGGGGGAGGGTAAAACAAACAGGGGAATCACAGCATTCTGAGGGCCCCTGTACTCACCCCCCCCTCTCCCAGCCTAGTAGGTAGCCTACCCCTGTGACACCTACCTGGGCTGGGATGGCGCCACCACCGCTGGGTCCTGCAGTCTCCATGAGAGAGGCCTCTTCCTCCTGTAACATCCCGCCGCTGCGTTCTTACACAGGGAAGCCTCGCCGACCTGCAGCGGTTTCAGCAGTTTAAATAAACCGCCATGGCTCCGGCGTCATCACCGCTGTGAGAGCCGGAACCGGAAGTGATGCGCTGGAAGCCCCGCCCTCCTCCGATGCACTCCAAAGGCCGGAACTCGAGGCCTGCGCAGGCGCCCACTGCCTGTCGGAAGCCCTCGGAACATCGCTGCGGGCAGTGGACATAGCCCTCCCCGGGCTCCAGGAGGAGATGCGCCGGATACAGCCTCGTCGGCCACCGGGGGCCCCCATCGCTGACCTCCCTCTATGATCAGGACAGGTAAAGCAGAGCTCCACACCTGCCTCTTCCTCCGGGGAGGAAACACAAAAGACTGGGGAAGATGGTGGGTGTCCGCCCCTTTATTCACCTGATCCTTTGTGTTTCCTGTCTCCGGAGGTGGAGCCTATATTTCATGTGCTGTCCTGGACAGACGACTGGAGAAATAACACATTTGGTTTAAGTACAGTGTTGCATGACTGCGCAATTGTCATTCAAAATGCAACAGTGCTAAAAGCTGACAATTGGCCTGGGCAGGAAGGGGGTGTAACTGCCCTGTATTAAAGTGGTTAATAAATGTTTGGTTTTAAAGGGATGGAGTGGCAAACCTTAGTCACATCCCATTGCCGGCAATCGCATTGTTCAAATCGGTGCAATCCCGACTTTGCGGTATAAAAGTAGGACTTGCATTACTTTTGAGTGTGACTTGCAGTGGCGGCCGGTGCGTTGGGGGCGCAGCCCCCCCTATCCATGCGTCCGGCCCCCTAATCTGCATGCAGGGGCGCCTGGAGTTCAATGGGGCTTTTTTTTTTTTTTGCATCCCCTGATTAGAGCCAGAGGCTCTAATAGGGCGATGCATAGGGTGGACCCGGGGCGCAGAGCAGTGCGTCCCAAACCCACCCATTGTGTGACAATAGCGAATGAAAATTCAATATTGTCACACGGATCCTCCTCTTGGCCAATCAGGGAGCGCGTCCGATAAGCGCTTCCTGATTGGCTGCAAGGCAAACCCCATGCCATTGGCCGAGGAGGAGGCGGGAGCGGGAGGATTCGTGGAGACGCCAGGGGATTGAAGAGAAGCCGGCCGCCGGGACACTGAGGAGAAGGCACCGCCGCGGCTGCTCCAGGTAAGTGCACTGGTCTGGGGGGGGCACACTGCATTGAAGGGGGCACACACGCACGCTGGTCTCTGCATTGAAGGGGGCATGTATGCTGGTCACTACATTGAAGGGGGCATGTACGCTGGCTACTGCATTGAAAGGGGGCATTTACGCTGTTCACTACATTGAAGGGGGCATGTACGCTGGTCACTGCATTGAAAGGGGGCATGTACGCTGGTCACTGCATTGAAAGGGGGCATGTACGCTGGTCACTGCATTGAAAGGGGCATGTACGCTGGTCACTGCATTGAAAGGGGCATGTACGCTGGTCACTGCATTGAAAGGGGCATGTACGCTGGTCACTGCATTGAAAGGGGGCATGTACGCCGATCACTGCATTGAAAGGGGGCTTGTACGCCGGTCACTACATTGAAAGGGGGCTTGTACGCCGGTCACTACATTGAAAGGGGGCTTGTACGACGGTCACTGCATTGAAAGGGGGCTTGTACGCTGGTCACTGCATTGAAAGGGGCATGTACGCAGGTCACTGCATTGAAGGGGGCATGTACGCTAGCCACTGCATTGAAAGGGGGCATGTATGCTAGTCACTGCATTGAAAGGGGGCATGTATGCTAGTCACTGCATTGAAAGGGGGCATGTACGCTGGTCACTGTGCATTGAAGGGGGCACGCTGGTCACTGCTTTGAAGGGGTCACGCTGGTCACTGTGCATTGAAAGGGGGCACACTATACCTTAATTACTGAAGGCCCCTTTCACGACCTCAAAGTCACGCAATTTTTACAGCGTTTTTTGCCGCAAAGCAATGCCTATTACATTTTTCTGTTTGCGCCCCACCCCCCTCCCCCAAAAAAAAAAAATTGAGCACCAGCCACCACTGGCGACTTGAATAGACGTATGTCTTCAAAGTTGAACCCGAAGACGCACTGAGATGCGGCTTTGAAATCATACGATTTCCGATCAAGTCGCACAATTTCAAAGCTACTGTTCACATGAACTGGGGCTGATAGCAGTCCAGGCCAGCGGTTGCGTTTCAGTTTGTTCTGATGGTGGATAAGTCTTCCCCAATATGAGAATACAATGGCTCAGCGGGAGGATTCCCTCATCCACATCCAGTGAGCGGAGCGCCTCATGTTCTTTCATTCACCCTGCTGGAAATGATTGGTGTATGGGCGGCCTGTGTGTTCAGTTCTCCCATCTTTAGTGGAGGAAAGCTGTAATAAGAAGGGAGCTCCCGTAACACTTCCAGCGGCTAATGACCGAGCTGTGCGCCTGACATTGGAAACCTGTGCCCGGTGTCTCCCTCCTCGAATCTGCTACCGACCGCTATTAGAACATGTCAGAACTATTCTATACTGCCTTTCCTTCCGCAGCGCCAACATAGCGGCAAAAGAAGGAAGGCGCCGATTTCTGAATGAGAGCAGCCGCGCTGGGATTGGGAGGGATGTCTGTGAAAGGCGCGCTCTGATTGGTTAGCGGGTCACGTGCCTGCTCTGTGTGTGTGTCACGCTGCTTCCGGAAATATTGGTGTTGCTGTATACCTGTGTGGATGTATCGTCCCCTCCACCCATCCCGTGCTGTCAGTGGACGGATCCTGGAGTACACAGTGTACAATGCTGAGCCAGTGCCCGCTATTGATCCCCCAGGACCTGCACGGCCGGGTGTATGATGGATTCATCAGCGCCCAGGTATTGTATTCTATATAATACAGACACTGTTTTCTGTAATAGCTGGAGATTCTTTGTTACATTTTTGAATAAAGCGTGTGTAAATCTTAAAGTGGTAGTAAACCGCATTTAAAAAAAATAAAATAAAATAGGCATCGGGCAGTTTAGGTCATAATGTGCTAGTATGCAGAATAGTTCATATTCCCGTCGCACACCTTCCTGGATGTAGGTACATCAGTTGTGGGTGCTGCAGCCATCACCAGCTGGACGGTGGATCTTTCACAGATACCTACATATGCGCCAGTAGAGATGAGCTCAGGCGTGTTTGCATAGCTGCCAACATTTGAAAAAAAAAAAAAAAAAACTGTGGGCGGGGCATAACCGTACCCACGCTATTGGACAGGAACAGAGGCCACCCCCCCTGCCACAGTTCGTCCAATCACAGGGCGCTCCCGCCGGCCATCCTAAGCATGAAGAAGATCATGACGGCTGGACTCAGCGCAGGGAGATGAGATATAGGGAATAAAGGTCAGATAGCCTTCACTGGCCGGGACAAGTCCCGGGAGTGTAAATTAGCAGGGACAAGGTCCTATTTGGCGGGACTGTCCCGTCAAAAACGGGACAGTTGTCAGCTGATCCCGCCAGGCAGTCGACACTGCAATCCACTAATCACAGGGAGTGAGACATTTCCCCATCTGTCTTTTCCCAGAGAAAAACAGGTAGGACTCTCCTGCAAAGTTTGTTGAAATCCTGTACTTACTGTAGATCATCTAGAGGGGATTTTTTTCTCCCAACAAGAGTTTTCTCTTTAAATTCAGTAGATAACACTCAGATCTCCAGACAGAGTTCTGCTCTGAGCCAGAGCTGTGTAAATCTCAGGACTAAATGAACAGAAAAAACAATCAAGTGACAGTTCAATTCCTGCATGAAACGCGTCAGAACGTGAGCACACCGTCTCCGTGTTTACCCGACACGTCCACCTGCGCTTCCGGATCCAGCCGCTGACTACCGAGAGGGGCCGAGTTGAGCGGAGCGAGGAGGCTGCGTGGAGTGATGTCCGGTATCTACTAGCTTTATGCATGCTATTTATTGCTTTTATGTAAGCAGGATATACAGGGGGAAAGGGGGTGTATCTTTTTGTATTAAAGAGGAAGTAAACCCGTTTAAAAAATGTGAAAAAAAAAAAAAACCTGTAAAGAAAAAGGCATAATGAGCTAGTATGCATCGCATACTAGCTCATTATGAAGTACTTACCTAAAAATGAAGCCCCCTCAGTGCCGACAGGACGGTCGACTGTGCCCCAAAATGTTTTTGGGGGCACAGTGTTGCATGACATTTAAAGTGTGACAACGCTGAAAATTTGGCCTGGGCAGGAAGGGGGTTAAAGTGCCCTGTAGGCAAGTGGGTAAAGTGGAATACAGTAAACAATGGGGTACTTTGACGTAGTGGTGGGCTTGAGCACGATATGGCCATATGGTGGGACTAAATCCCCATTTTTATTTATGGATTGTCTTCATATTTGATCGTCATTTCTTTTTTAATATACATGTCGCTTGGTTCATAGCTGCACCAGCTTTAGAAATACATGTTCAGGGTTTGCTCCCCCAACTTTTTGCTTGTTTAATATGTATTCGGTCTGACCAGACTTCTGAGGTTGAACGAACACACACACACACACACACACACACACACACACACACACACACACACACACACACACACACACACACACACTCACTCACTCACTCACTCACTCACTCACTCACTCACTCACTCACTCACTCACTCTCACACACACACACACACCCCTGTACTCTATCAGTGTCTACTATCAAGTAGATATAGGAGGAGTCCCTTGTGGTGCATTAGCACATCTCTCCCAGCAAGGAGTGTTGTCTCCAAGGGTTAGAAGGGCTGGATTCATCTTTTTTTATGGATAGTGTAGGACCCACTGACAATGGGGTACTTTGACGTAGTGGTGGGCTTGAGCATGATATGGCCATATGATGGGACCAATCCCCATTTTTATTTATGGATTGTCTTCATATTTGATAGTCATTTCTTTTGCATGTGTGCGCAAAACCTTGGATTGCGAGCAACTTGGTCTGCGAGTGTTTTACAAGTTGAGCAACATTTTTTTGATAAATGTTAACTTGATAAATGAGCGAGGTCTTGCAATACAAGTTTCATGTCACAATGTGTATAAGGCTCTGTTTACACTGCCCTGACTTGGGATCCGACTTGTGAGACCCCAAGTTGCATGACTTGTCATTGTAATTTGTCAATGAGAACTTTCTTTATTAGCACTACTGAAGTTGCTCCGACTTTAGAGAAGGTTCCTGTACTACCAAGGCGACTTCTATCTGACTTGTGCCCATGGACTTTAATGGAAGTTGCCTCCAAGTTTGATCCTTATCTTAATTGATGTGGTTTGGATCCGAAATTACAGGAAGATTAACCAGACATTCCCTGAGGTTTTCCTGGCAAAGTCATGCCGACTTTCGGATCACGGCAGTGTGAACTGCCTCTCTTCTCTTTTATACTCCTTAGCTCCTGAAGTGCAGGTTAATTTATATTTTTACAGTACACTTTATACTGTATTTTGTATTGCTGCAACCATTTTTCTATGAATTAATGGTTGTGGAACGAAAAATCTGAGTTTCCATTATTTCCTATGGGGAAATTTGCTTTGATATACGAGTGCTTTAGATTACAAGCACGTTTCCGGAACAAATTATTCTTGCATTTCAAGGTTTTACTGTAGAAGGCAAAAAATGAAGACGAGGCATGCTCTTTATTGTACAATACACTTCTATAGTATGTCTCTTCTGCAATAACTTACACTTTGCGCTAATCAGTGCCTGAATGTACAACACAAATCAAATCAAATATTGTAATGTCAAAATTCCCATAAAGTGATTGTTCAAATTGATGAGAACACCATCCACCACCATGAAGAGTGATCAGATACCGTCACCAATGGATGAAAAGTGCCCTTACCGAATCCTATTGACCCCTCATTACAAAAGGTCAACAATTGCTTGTGACTTCAAATCTAGAAAAGCCTTTGTTCCATCCGTATAGGTCCTCCAATCGGGCTCCACACTCGCTTCAATTCCATAACATGGAGGTTACACAGAATATAAAAAGCGCCACATAGTATAACTTGTATAAAATGTATTACATAAAAGTAGCAATGTACTTACATTAACAAGAATAGTAAAATGCCTAAAATTATGTGTGTCAGCCCTACACACACAATAACCCGTCCTTCCGGGACTCGTGGGATTCATTGACGTCACCCGTCCTTCCGGGACTCGGATTCATTGACGTCACCCGTCCTTCCGGGACTCGTGGGATTCATTGACGTCAGCGCGCGTCGCTCCTCCCTACGCGTTTTATCATACGTTGACGTCGTCCGGGGGCGGAGGATGCACGGGGGTGCTAGTGTGTGGAGAGAAACTTTGGCTCTGCTGCAGTGCTGTGACAAGGTAATTTGGTGCTCAGGGTGAAAATGCCAAACTGGGCCACCCTATTCTTAAGCATTTTTTGTACATCATAAACTATACCTAAAATCCAGGCAATTTGGGTTTATGTTTCAGAGGCACAATAGAGTTTGCTGCACCCACAAAAATCCTACATGCTGAAATTTTAGCATCTTGCTCAGTCTGCCCAGGACTTCCATAGGAACTAAACAGAGCTCTAGGTTGTATATGACTTGAAGTCTTTTGCAGGAAAAGTGTGACCCCCATAAACACTAGCTGAGCATTTTTTTGCATGAAACAGTAACCATAGCAACTTATTTCCTGTACCTTATATCCAATACAATCCACTTCCACGCCCCCGCTGCTCTATCTCTCTGGCTTGGGAAAATCAATTTAGAGGGGCGGGCTGGAACAGACTTTCGGAGATAGCTCTGCCTGACAAGTAGTACAGTTTTCAGGCTTCTTGCACCCAGTCCAGGATTGCACATAGGGCGCAGTCCGCTCCCGTGCAGCTTTAGGCTCCATGTACACGGGATGCTGGAAATGGCCGTTTAGGAGCAGATGGGCGTTTTTTTTAGAAGCCCCTGAACCCATCTACATTTTATCTTATCTGTCCATGTACACCAGGTCTTTTGCGGTCGTTTGCGGGCAGTTGCGTTCAGGGAATTTTTTTAGAACGCAATTATTTGCGTTCGAACGTGTGTTTCCCGGCGTTTCAAACGCAAAAACGCGACCGAACGCGATGACCCGCGTTCGCGTTTTTCCATTTTAAAGGGGAATCATTGTTTTGACCTTTTGGAACGGTTCTAAACGCAAACACCCGCTAAACGCAGGTACAAACGCGACCGAACTGACGTTTCAAACGTCCTAAAAATTCCAGCATTCAAAGGGACTTTTAACAACGTCCCGTGTACATGGGCCCTTAGCTCCCTGGCCTGGGAATGACATCATCTTAGAGGGGCAGTACGGACGTTCTTCTCTCCAGTAGAGATAATTTGGCCTGACAAGCGGTACGGCTTTCAGGCTTCTTGTGCTGGCTGCAGAATCTGCTGCTCGGGCATAAAGTGTTAGGCATCAGGACAGATGGCAGACTTTAGCAGCATACGTGATAGCAATAGGCGTGCCAGTGGTAAGTGGGCTGGCGGAAGCCCAGGTGCCAGGACCCGGTTTCTGGTTGCCATGGCGACCTGGGGTTCGTCGAGCCCTGCTATGACTCATCCTTTCTCCCTTGCTGGCAAACTCTCTCGAGAGTGAGAAAGAGAAAGAGTTGTGCATGATGGCATTAGCCTAGGCTAATTACCAGACAAGAAAGAGGAAGTGGGCTGTATAAGGTATTTACTGGCAGGAAAAAAAATGCTTTACTATCCAAAGCTAAAACCACAAGGGCAAAGGATTTAATAGATGAAAAGATGAAAAAATGACTGTAGGTCCGCTTTAAAAAAATAAAAAAAGAGACATATCTTTTTTCATCAAGTTTTGTTGAAAAAAAATACATATTCCACTTACAATGTATTTTCGCTCTTTAGCAAATCCTCTATAAATACAAGCTCTATCCCCTTTCACTTTCTCATTCAGTAGAATTGTATATTGTGGATCGAGCTCTAACCTTTTTGAGCTTAATGCATTGTGGCATTGTGCACAATGATAAAATGTTCTACGGTAATACATACACATTTATGAATAGTATGTTTTCTTCACCTTTTGTACTTGTATTTATTATTGTTTATTTACAGATACAAAATGCTGCTTGCAACGCTCTATGTTCTATTTACAAGTTCGCTCGTTGTTTTTTTTTTTTTTTTCTTCCCCTCTTTTTTTACTACAGGACATGGACTTTCGGCTCAGGGTCATTTTGCCTTCAGATCTTCAGATGCGAAATGCAAGGTTTGTCACTCTGTTTTCAAATCAAATAATTATTTCCTTTAAAATAGTTGATTATAACAACTGATCAAAAATGCACATAAAAAATAGAATGAGAAGGTTGACTAGTAAAAGAAGGTTTACACTTGGAGAAATCTGTCGGCCAACAAATGCCTAAAGTGAACCTGTGCTTTGCCCATTGCTGACCCCAGGTGTCAGGACAGCATCTGACAACGTGTACATGGACCAATTTACAGAAAAGGGGGTTATTTATTTATTACAGGTACTTGTATAGTGCCATCCATTTACGCAGCACTGAACATATTTATTATACTTTCACGTCAGTCCCTGCCCTCAAGGAGCTTAGAATCGAAGGTCCCTAGCTCCCATTAATACATACACATACAAGTGCCAACTTAGGAGCCAGTTAACCTACCAGCATGTCTTTGGAGTGGGGGTTATTGCCAACCAGTTGCGTGTGCATGCACATTTGTAAGAGAATGCGAATTCATAGGGGTACATAGCACAGACCTATGGGCCTACAGGCACAGTCACACGTGCCTAATCCCAATCTTGGTGCCAGATGGCCTACTTAAAGTGGAGTTCCACCCATTTTTGGAACTTTAGATCTTTGTAATCCCCTTTAAAATGGCTTTTACCAATGGAAACTTTTTTTTTTTTTTTTGCTAGTAAATACCTTAATTTTGGCTTTATTCCTCCTCTCCTCACTTCCTGGTCCGATCGGCGATGACGTCATTCGGCGATCCGCAGTGTCTGCTGGGATGTATTCTACTTGCAGTAGCTGTATCTGTACTGAGCCGTGCCTGCCCCGCCTCCGCCCCGCCTCCTCTCATTGAATTGCATTGTATGAATGTATTAAGGCCGTTCTCTGCCCAGCCTCCGCCCCGCCTCCTCTCATTGAATTGCATTGTATGAATGTATTAAGGCTGTTCTCTGCCCAGCCTCCGCCCCGCCTCCTCTCATTGAGTTGTATTGAGAGGAGGCGGGGCGGAGGCTGGACAGAGAACAGCCTTAATACATTCATACAATGCAATTCAATGAGAGGAGGCGGGGCGGAGGCTGGGCAGAGAACGGCCTTAATACATTCATACAATGCAATTCAATGAGAGGAGGCGGGGCGGAGGCGGGGCAGGCACGGCTCAGTACAGATACAGCTACTGCAAGTAGAATACATCCCAGCAGACACTGCGGATCGCCGAATGACGTCATCGCCGATCGGACCAGGAAGTGAGGAGAGGAGGAATAAAGCCAAAATTAAGGTATTTACTAGCAAAAAAAAAAAGTTTCCATTGGTAAAAGCCATTTTAAAGGGGATTACAAAGATCTATGTATTCCAACCTATTAAAAATGGGTGGAACTCCGCTTTAAGGAACTCAAAACCCCATTTGTTCCGTATATCTACTTACCCGTTGCTGGCTCGGCCTGGACCTGGACTTGTTTCTGCTCTGACTTCCTGCTGTGACCTAACTTAATCCTGATCTTGTCTTTGTTTGCCTGATCATTGCTGACTTGGCCAGCCCCTGACTACGACTCAAATCTGATGACCTCTTTTGTGACCTTGGCCTGCTTCTGGACCACAAATCTGCCTTCTGTCTTGACTACTGTCTGCTTCCTTGGTTGCCGAACATTGTCTATTTCAGACTACACTTTCAGCCTATTGCCTATTTCAGACTACACTTTCAGCCTGTCGTGTGTTCCTGCCAGCTGCTGCCCTGTCTTCTTCGCCAGGATTTCTCCAAATGGTTCTGCCCCTTGATAAGCTTTCTGTCAGTTTGCACGCTCACCTCGCAGTCAAGCCTCCATGGACTTGACTTCTGGCACCTGTGCCACCCTGTGCACTCTCTTCCCCTGTTCTTCACTTTAGAGGTGTTTGGACCGTAAGTGTAAGGGAAGATCTCTTGTCATTTTGGTTTCTAAACCAGTACGTGGTAGGGGATTGAGTCACATTTTGATTCATACCTCTGCTGTTTTCTTTGTTTTGGTGGCAAGAAATATAGGAACGTTGAGTATGTATTGCTAACAGATACTATGGACAGACTGACTGAAGACTGAAGAATTTCTTAAAGATGTTGGGAGGCTTCTGCATCTGAATTCTGGCCAAATCTAACAGCTGCCTTCATGGCAAAATTCTTGAATACCTGGCTTAAATAATAAAACTGCTACCTAAAAGAAGTCACTCTGCTTCCCCAAGGAACAGATGCAGAGCAATAAACTTTCTAGCAGATGCTTCAGCAAAAGCTTTTATTATGTCAGCAAGAGCCAAAGGTCTTCCAAATGCAGCTTGTAAAGCATTGTGGCTAAGAGCCCAGGATGGTGAAACTGGCTCTACAATGATTGCACTTCCTTTTGAGGGGAACTAAGTATTTGTATCTGCTTTATGGGAAAAAATGGGAAAAGTTTCCTAAGGTAAGAGATATTTTTTACTTGCAAAAAGAAAATGCTTGTCCAAAAAATGTTTTGTGGTTACAGAAAGCAGAATAATGGCCAATATACACATCTGTGTCAAGGTCTTACCTTGCCTTCTTGTTGGCAGCCATCTTGGACATGTGCAGACGTCTGTCTCTTATATACTCTGTTTGCATCATCACTTGTCTGCTGCCTGGGCGTTGCTCAGTGGTGATGTTGCACACCTGACTATATAACCTGATGGCTTTCAGACCTTGTGTTTGTGCTCCAAGGTGCATCACTGCTCCAGTCCTCTGGTCAATGTGGTTTCTCCGTGCATGGCTTGGCTGACGACCTTCCTGGCTCTGGATTCCGCATCGGCAGACGACCCCGCATCAGACGACGACCCAGCTTCGGCAGACTACCCGCTTCTGGACTGTATCTCAGCTTGGATGACTATCTGTTCCTGGACTCAATCCTGACTTGGATGACTACCCGCTTCCGATCTTGACCCTAGCTGTTCTTGATTTTGCTCCTCTCTCTACTGTGCGATTATTATTGTTGCCTAAATAAATTGCTTTATTTTACTTTATCTTCGTGTGGGCTGGTTTCCTGGCACCCTGACAGTACGCAAGGGCCATGAATCCTGATGATGCAGGTGCTCCTAAGCTTCCCATGCTGGTTACCAGGCTCGATCAACAAGATCACCTTTTGGGTCAGTTCGCTCAGGCGTTGCAGATGTTGCTTGCATGCACAGCACACTTTGCTCCTGGTGCTGCTATGCCAGTGGTTTTACACCATATAAGTAGCAGCTTCACCAGGTATTTGGACTGTGCCACAGAAAAGGGGAATTCACAAATGTCCTCCTTTTCTTTTGCATTTTATATCTGCCTGGTTTTCAGCTTTAAATTAGCACTACAGATGTATAATTAGTTATAACTATATTGAGTGTTTATGACATTAGAACCCTGAATGTAAAGTGATAATAAAAGCTAAATCAATAATCAGCATCACTAGCATCTCAAATAAAGGTCTGTTGTTGAGATGCTAGTAAAAAGAAAAACTAAAGGAAACCTCTTACATCTTTCGTAACTATCCTTACAAAGGGATCAATTTGAAGCTGTGCTGTTACATTAAGCCTGTGTTACATAAGGTGAGTTTATGTTTACTCTAAAGCTGATGTGTGGGTAAAAACATTATTGGGGCATTGGCTAGATAACAAAAAGTTGTGTGCCCTACTGGTGGCTGCTGCTTCATTCTTGAAAAAGGTTACTTACATGCCGCCTCTGATATCCCTGCTGAAGCTCTGGCAGGTAAACTGACAGTCAGGGCCAGACAGTCAGCACCGCAATCTCACTAGGTCACTCGCTGAGCATCACATCTATTCAGAAAACCTTTCAAAGAATAAAAGGCATACTGTCATTGGACAAGGGTAGACTGTGATGTTCATATGCCCTTTGTCCAATTACAGTGCATCTTGCATTCTTTGAAAGGAGTACAAGACATTTTCTGAATGGAGGAACTCCATGTGATTTCTGTGCTCCAGCCCCCAACTGTCAGTTTCACTGCCTGCACCTCAGCAATTACATCACTGTCAGAGGCTGCATGTAACTAACTCTTTTCAATAAGGAAACAGCAACCAGTGGGTCACACATTATTCAAAATATCTTATTGGTACCTGGCTAATGCCCTAATAAAGTTTTTCCACACACTTCAGCTTTAAAGTGGTTCTAAAGGCTGAAGGTTTGGGTGTGCAGCTCCGACCAAAATACTCACCTGAACCCGATCCAGCAATGTGCACAAGAGTAGAAGCTCTCCCGTTTCTCTGCCTCATCATTGGCTGAGACACAGTCAGTCAGGAGAAAGCAGGGGGTAGGGCCAAGCCACGCTGTGTGTGCCTCATAGACACACAGAGGCGTTTCGGGAACGAGCACGCACGAGTGCTCCCAGAGCAAGTGGCTTGCTAGGAGGGCACTTCAACAGCGACCAGGAGTGCTAGCAGGGGACCCAAGAAGAGGGCTATTGGGACATGTTTGTTATATATATATATATATAAAAAAAAAAAAAAATTTGAACTTGTGTGAAGTCTCTGTTCACACTATGGTGTCCCGGATTGCGGACAGAATCGCCGCAATTCTGGCCTGCGATTCTGAATCGAGGCAAATTGCAGAGCGCCTTTGCAATCCCTGTTTTTTTCAATGGCACTCAAATCGCAGGTCGATTTTGCTGCGATTGTTGCCTGACGAATTGCAGTAAAATCGTGCAAAGAGAATCGCGGGACACTTGTCGCCCGGAGAAGTTCCTCTTCTTTTCGGCGACAGGTGTCCCCCGATTATGTTTGCAAAATTTTACTGCAAAATTTTTGAACCTTTACAAACAATAGGGCTCCGTTCACACTATGGTGTTCTGGATTGCGGGGCGAATCAACGCAAATCACGGGATGTCCTTGTGATCCTCGCTATTTTCAATGGCACTTTGCCGCGATTGTCGCCCGACAAACTTGTGCAAACAGAATTACGGGACACCTGTCGTTCACGATCCAGTACGCCATAGTGTGAACGGAGCCTAAGAATTAGCAGCATACATATATGTAAAGCCAGGCATCCTTCTTTGCATGCTATTTTAGGTAAGGGATACAAAGTAGTGACGCAAGAGGGTAAACATGACAGCCAAGAAACTAGCTTTTGCAAAATAGGAAGCAGCAATGGAGGCCCCCATATCTCACTTAGGAAAGGTTTCCTTTTATTTTCTCCTACATTGTCTTCATGCTGTCTTAGCTTGTTACAGATTCTTTTTCTTTTTCAGATTTCTTCTTTTCCATTATATTGTAGAAACATCTATCATATGTCCTAACAATAAGAACAATGTGGGAAACGGTTTAATTATTTAATTATTTCTAATTTGATGCTCTTTATTGATAGATTGGAATGCAGTTGGAAGTTAACAAAAGCTCTGCATGGATATCAGCATGTTATAAAACAGGTAATTTAAGTATGTTTGCTTCCCCCTTTTTTGCCTTACACATGATCTGTATTGTTACAAGCAATGCATGAGTGTAGCAACTCGCTGCACACTGATTTCATCATATAAAAAGTTTATTAGTAAGCTGATTAGCACATATCCACTGCCTGAATCCTTACCTTTTACCCGTTTCGCCCCTTATGCAGAGCTAAAGTCTTAGAGCTAGCCTTTTTGACCCAATTACATTGTTTAGAATTTTCAATTATCTACACACGAACCTTGGCTGATCAGCTAATTCTTCCATGGGATTATAGGTCTCTTAGTAAAAAGGTGTCATATGGGACTATTTGTTGGAGACACAGGGATTATGATATGAGGCAATTGATAACATGCTACAGAAACTGTTTTAGATCAATTGCCCACTGAGGCTTGTGAGTCTTTGAGAGATTAAGCACTGCATATCAGGGTAAAATGCGTAAGTGGCAGGGATTCAATGGGTGGATATGTGCTCATCGTCTGGCTAATAAACAGATTTTATATATGCTGATATCAGTGTTGCCTTGTTGGAGTTAATCTTACACAGCAGAAAAAGGTTAATTAGTGTAACCAGCATCCAGTAGCTTTGTATGGGAGTCTCTTTTTAGGGCTTGAACCAGTTTCAAATTGTTATTTTGTAATGTATCAATATGGCAGAGGGATGAAAGACAGAGGATCTAAACCATATCTTCACAATGCAGGTTGGGTAGCATATCCTTACTATTCTGCCTGTTGTTATCATTCTACCCTTAATAAATGGAGAAGTGTGTGTGAAGGTAGTTAGATTGGAGAGTAGAAGACTGATTTTTAGTACTCTCTGGATTTGTAGCCCTCATTAGAGATCTTGAATTTGGAGGTTCAGAGAGATATACGGGTGGGAAAGAATCTTCAAACCCTGACTACAGGGACTTTGGTCCTGAAGGGGTTAAACCGGGTGCATCAGAGTCCAGAAAAGGAAGACAGAGAACCTGTCTGTGAGGGGGAGAGCAGAACACACCTGAATGAGCAGGGTGGACTAGCTTGGACCTGAGCCCGGTTGCTGATCTGTGAAACCCTCCTCTTTGGGACTCCCAAAGCAGACGGGGACACCCCAAACCTCAGTAGGGGATGGGTATGATGGTGGTGAGACAACAGTTTTTTGTTTTTCCGTTTTTCTGTTGCACCAGCATTCTCGACTGTTTTGTGTGTGTTTGCTGAAGAAACCTTTTTTTATTTTTCTAGTTTGTTTGCAAGTCTAATTAAGACACTTTTATAAGCAGCTAGCGGTGATCCTGAGCTCCAATCTCACAATATATATAATTTATTTTAAACATTTTGCTTCAAGGACTCTAGTCCACTTGCCAGTTTGCAGTTTAAGGTTTTTTTCTGCCTGCTTTATACTTAGAAAGTTCCTTTTTTAAATCCTGTTTCCTATAGGGGTTCAGCATCACACGGGACAAAAAAAACCCCTCAAATAATTAATAGTCTGCTTGGACCTTCAGGCAGACTATATGGCCCCTTTCACATGGGGTAGACAGTGTTCAGATCAGCAAGTGATCTGTCAACTGATCCCCTGCTGATCAGAGCAGAGCCACCCATGTCCACTCAGTTTCTGAAGAGCGGACAGGAACAGTGCCCGCTTTGCTCTATTGGCGGCTGGGAGTAAACAGACTACACTGTCTGTTTATACCCAAATACCGTCCGAAACAATCTGCCTGGATGGAGGAAAACCGATCCTATTCTGTTTGTGTGTTGTTTTTTTTTGGCAGACTGGATCGAACCAAAGGTAGACAGGCATAAGTGGGCACAGGTAAATTTATACCCACTGGTGCATAGAGGTGAACGGACGGTCCGATCAGGTCTGCCTGAAAAACTGATAGGCAGGCCGGATCGGACCCTTTGTGTCAAGGGGCCTAAAAGTTTAGCCACCCGACTATGGAGTTCTCACTATCTGCTTCTGGGAGCACTGTCTACAGTCCCACTTACTGTATATCGTATCAGATGACAGTCTAAACAAGGTGCCTGTCTATAGGCTTGACAGTCCTACACACACACACAGTGCCTGTACACACCTGCTGTCTTCTGCAGTAAAACCCTAGTGAGGACAGAGTGCCTGCCTTACACCTGGTAAGGGACTGCCTTCATGCCAGGCCTAACATGTATCTCTATACCAGGACAGCCTGCTGTTAGTATATTTCTATAGCATTTTAGTTTATACAGTAGATCGGTCTCCAACAATTGCCCACTGTGTAAGTGAAGATGCAGGGCCATTTTTATGGGAGGATTGGGTGCTGCCTGGTGACACAATTGACACACAGCATTGATGTTTATGTGCTGTTCACAATTCCCTTATTACTATGGAATCCAAATGCCATTTTAAAGATCCCAAACTTGAAAAAACGCATCATTTCTTTTACTTTGCAGGGAAACCTTTGCACTAAAGTTCTTCACCACTAAATGACCTATGTCAATGTATCCAAATGGGCCTTGTACATTATTCTAAACATGCAATTCATATATTTTAGGCTGAAACTAAAACTCCATTTTAGTTTCTGTATTCTTTTTTCACAATCCATACGGGATCATAGTAATGGCCAACTCCATCCTCTGTGCTCTGCTCCAAGTAATCCCTCAGAGGCCTCCCCATTGTTATGTTAAGTTAATACATTTACCTTTCCCTGATGTTTCTGGCTGGTCACATGAACCAGAGTCTTTGTCTACTGATCTTCTCCATTAGTGTGTGATCTTCGGAGATGGAGAGAGCAGTTTCTGCATAAATCCACAATAAACGTGGGCCTGAGATCACACCCTGCATTCACAGTAATATTTTCAGTCTTGTGGGTTGAGTGACACTGGTTGGGAGTACTGCAGGGACAGCTGTAGATTAAAGGTAGGTATTGAAGCCTGAAACATTTATTTAAAATGAACATGTATTACAAAAAGAAAAGATTAGCCTGTAATTGGGCTTTAAAGCAAACCATTCTGGGCAAAGCATCAGGTTTACTTTAAACCCAACCTTTCCTCATCCAAAATGCACTTCTTTTCTTCAGGGCCGGTTCACATTATTGTGAGTGCGGCGATCGCATGTAATTCGGAGCGCACTGCTCCTTCATTACATGCGATCTGATGTGCGGATGCGAATTCAGCCATACACTTTGTATGGCTGAATTTGCACTGTATCCGCACCAAACTCGCACATGACCCTTTTTTTCAGCCGCATCAGGATCGGATCACACAGTGGTTCACACTCGTGCAATCCGATCCTGTGCGAACTGTCAGATCGCACTGCGATATGCGATCAAACTGGGGGTGTCGTTATCATTTAATTGACACCCCCTGCGTATCGCATATGGCAGTGTGAACTGCCAGATGTGCGTTTGCGATGCGGGAACAGGCTGCGAATTCGCAGCCTTCCCGCATGGCACAAGTGTGAACCGGCACTTACTCTGTTTGGCTGCTGGCAGCAAAGAGAATTGTTATAATGCCAAATGTAGAGAATCCCATGACTTATTCCAGATCACTGTACTGGGTCAGTCATAACACTTTGGTGCTGTCAGTAAAGGAGCACCAAATGCCCTGTGTAAGACTGGCCATACATTATACAATTTTCTTCCAGTTTTCTGTACAATTTTCTTTAGATTTACCTTCAACTATGTAATACAAAGGCCGGCCTTATAGGATACAATTGAACGTGTTGTTTTGATTTGACCTCATATTAAATGGGTTTTGGTAAATCTAACAGAAAATTGTACAGGATAATTGAACATGTATGGCCAGCATAAGTTAGGAGTTGAGCAGCAATTAACAACTTTTTCTGATCCTGGTGGGCAAATGGAGTGACAATGGAGGAAAGAAAAGAGAAGTGCCGTTGCGGATTGGGGGTTAAAGTGAAGCCCTACAAAAGCAAAGCTCATGTTAACTTTAAGTCTATTCTAGGTAATCTATTCATTAGGAGTTGACTTTGCATGACCCATTTCTGCATGACCCATTTTTGATGAAGAAAAAAAAAAAAGTAAAAGATAATAAAAGGTGATTTTTCTCTTTCTAGAGATTACAGCACAGTTCCGATCTAGCTAGCTTCATGGTGGAGCTCAAGTCTATATTGGTGAGTATTTATTTAAAGTGCTATTGGCTATGGTTACCTGACCATTGACACATCTGTATTTTTGACAGCAGACATTACATCCTTTCACAAAATTTTCTGTGATTTGTTTTATATAATGTAATCATAGTGATGCAAAATATTTGAGTCCTGCAAATATGAACACACACCTTTAGTAATGACAGCTGTGGATACATTACCCGTAACTTTTTACAAGTCTTTACAATAAATTCTTGACATGTCACAATGGTCCGCAACAAGATAATTGAACTGTATCTTTATCATTATAAAAACAGTTTTTGATCTCATCAAGTTACTGTGCCTCACAAAATCAGAGGTTCAGGGGAATATAAAACAGTGTGCTGTGTATATACAGTATAGCCAACCACTGAAAAAGCTGCTTGTAGTTTATCTAAATAAAATAGACAAATCAAAACCAATCAAGTCCTTCTTATTTCCTATTGCAAACTGACCACATTAGGCATGAGAGCACATCCATCTCAGCGTGGTCCGTTTTCTGGCTGTGGCACTGCCCGCCCGTCACAAGGAAGATCCGTGTACTGCTCTTATTTTGCTTCTTGTTGACACGCCTCTCTAAGCCCCATATGCAGCTAAAGACTGAGGTCATGTGATCACTTACAGTGCTTTGAAAAAGTATTCATACCCCTTGAAATTCATAATTTAAAAAACATTAATTTATATATTAATAATAATAATTAATAAAACATAATTGTGAAATGGAAGGAAAATGACAAATGGTTTTCACAATTTTTTTAAAAAGTGAAAAAAAGTGGCTTGCATTTATATTTAGCCCCCTTTACTCTGATACCCCTAACTAAAGTCTAGTGGAACCAATTGCCTTCAGAAGTCACCTAATTAGTAATTTAGAGTCCACATGTGTGTAATTTTAATCTTCGTATAAATACAGCTGCTCTGTGAAGCCCTCAGAGGTTTGTTAGAGAACCTTAGTGAACAAACCGCAACATGAAGGCTATGGAAAACACCAGACAAGTCAGGGATAAAGTTGTGGAGAAGTTTAAAGCAGGGTTGGGTTATAAAATATATATATATATATATATATATATATATATATATATATATATATATATATCTCTTTTAAGCTTTGAACATCTCACGGAGCACCTTTCAATCCATCATCCGAAAAATGGAAAGAGTATGGCACAACTGCAAACCAACCAAGACATGGCCGTCCACCTGAACTGACAGGCCTGGGCAAGGAGAGCATTAATCAGAGAGGCAGCCAAGAGGCCCATGGTAACTCTGGAGGTGCTGGAGAGATAGATTCACAGCTCACGTGGGAGAATCTGTCCATTGGACAACTATTAGTCGTGCATGCCACAAATCTGGCCTTTTATGGAGTGGCAAAAAGAAAGCCGTTGTTGAAAGCAAGCCATAAGAAGTCCCGTTTGCAGATGGTGAGAAGCCATGTGGGGAACACAGCAAACGTGGAAGAAGGTGCGCTGGTCAGATGAGACCAAAATTGATCTTTTTAACCTAAAAGCAAAATGCTATGTGTGACTCAAAACTAACACTGCACATTACACTGAACACACTGAACACACCATCCCTACTGTGAAATGTGGTGGCACCATCATGTTCTGGGGATACTTTTCTTCAGAAGGGGCAGGGAAGCTTGTCAAAGTTGATAGGAAGATGGATGGAGCCAAATACAGGGCAATCCAAGAAGAAAACCTGTTGAGACTGAAAGTTCACCTTCCAGCAGGAGAACGACCTTAAACATAAAGCCAGAGCTACAATGGAATGGTTTAAATTAAAGCATATTCATGTGTTAGAATGGCTCAGTCAAAGTCCAGACCTAAATCCAATTGAGAATCTGTGGCAAGACTTGAAAATTGCTGTTCGCAGATGCTCTCCATCCAATCTGACAGAACTTGAGCTTTTTTGAAAAGAAGAATGGGCAAAATTTCACTCTCTGGGTGTGCAGAGCTGGTAGAGACATACCCAAAAGATTTGCAGCTGTAATTGCAGCGAAAGGTGGTTCTACAAAGTATTAACTCAGGGGGGCTGAATACAAATGCACGCCACACTTTTCAAATATCTGTAAAAAATTTTGAAAACAATTTTATCATTTTCCTTCCCCTCCATAATTATGTGCCACTTTGTGTTGGTCTATCACGTAAAATCCAAAGAAAATACATTTAACGCTTTTGGTTGTAACATGAAAAAATGTGGAAAATTTCAAGGGGTATGAATACTTTTTCAAGGCTCTGTATAACAGAAACAAATGTGTTTGTGTGTATGTTGTGTTTTTTTTTTGTTTTTTTTTTTTTTTTGTTTTTTTTACTTTATACACAAACATGTTTTGTCTTGCATTTTTATTTTGAACTGAATAGGTTGTTTTACCAGGTAAGGGCTCATATATACTTTAACCACTTGCCTACTAGGTACTTTTACCCCCTTCCTTTCCAGGCCAATTTTCAGCTTTCAGTGCTGTCACACTTTGAATGATAATTGCGTGTTCATGCAACTATACCCATATAACTTTTATTATATATTTTTTTCAGACAAATAGAGCTTTCTTTTGGTAGTATTTATTCATCACTGGGTTTTTTTTTTTTTCTGCTACACAAACAAAAAAAGACAGAAAAATGTTGGTAGAAAAAAAAAACCAAAACTTTTCATAGTTTGTTATAAAATTTTTAAAACAAGTAATTTTTCTCCTTAAAGCGGAATTCCGGGCACAAAAACGATATTTTTTTTTTTGTGCCCCTCCGCTAGGTAGACCTCACCCGAAAAGGAATTGGATAGTTATTTTTTTTTTTTGTTTACTTACCTTGTAATTGGAGATCGAAGATACTCACCTCAGAGTACTTCCTCCCTCGGAGCCGCGGCTCACCCCGTCACTTCCTGTCTCGCTATGATTCCTGGGAGCTGAACGTCATAGCTCCCAGGAATCAATGCGACGGCACCGGCCTCGCTCGTCATTTCCGGGCGACGCCGCATTCCCCTGCTAAACAGCTTCTGGGCATGCCCAGAAGCTGTGGAGGAATGCAGCGTCGCACCGGAAGTGACGAGAGGGGCCGGTGCGGCCCATTCTGGGACAAGAAGACGCGGAAGAAGACACAGAAGAGGACCGCGCCGGCTTCAGCTGCCCACAAGAAAGATGGAAACGCTGTGGAAGAATATAAGTAAGTATTTCTTCTAAAAGGTAAGTGCGAACCGGGACGGATCAGAGGCTAGCCATTGTGGAATGTGCTAGCCCTGACTGTCCCGGGGGTATGTTTATTGAAAAATGACTTCTGTGCCCGGAACTCCGCTTTAAATGATGTGCGCTGATGAGGATGCACTGATAGGTGACACTAAGGAGGAGGCACTGATCAGGCTGCACTGACAATCAGGACACTGATAATCAGTGCCCTGATTATCTGTGCCGATGTCCCTTTATGTCCCGTTTATCTGCTTCCTTTTTCTCTCAGCGTGAGGGGAAAAAAAGCCAATAACTGGCTTATGTTTACATCTTGTGATCAGCTGATATTGGACACAGCTGATCATGTGGTAAAGGGCCGCTGTGATCAGCAGAGTCCAAAGGACTAGGCGATCACAGAGCGCGCTGCACCATGCACGCCTTCCCGTCGAACTAAGCCAGCGCTGTAGCCGTATTTGGGCTATAGCACGGGAAGGAAAAAATATGTAAAGAAGTTACAAAAGTCCGCTAATATGTGAACAAGAGAACAAAAATGTCCATAAATAAAAAATCGAATGAAATGTCCATAAATAAAAAAATCATATGAATCAACAATTTGAAAAAAAGTCTTTTTCATCCAGAGAGAGGTGTTCCCAAGGTGATAAGTGCAGGAAAACCAACTGATGAATGATGGGTGATATGAAATAGGTGAATTAACCTCTTACCAAAAAGCAATCCATAAACGTGACTTTAAACAAAAATACAATCTTGTGATGACACTCAGTGATGTAAATGGACTCTTACCACAACTGAGAGAGAATAGAGCCGCCCCGGAAGTCTCCATTACTAAGCCTTTTAATGAAAGAGATCAGCAGCGTGGCTCCAGCTCCAATCCCAGAAGCCGACTTATCAGTAGAAACGCATCGGGGGGAGCCAGCCGTTTTGCTGCATGTCTCGGATCGCACTGCAGGCGACCGTGACTTTTGATTGAGTATTCGCTGTCTACCACTTTGGATGTATGTAAGTGTTTTTTACCTTTACTTATTTAATAAACCGTGGGTAATGCACTATTAGTCCCTTCCTCTTTTATTGCGGTCTCCGTGTTGGCATCCCTACCTCTGGAAGCCTCTAGACCCCCATAACTGGGAAGCTCTGTTGATCCATCCATCCCACTTGAGATTCCATCGTATCTGGCTGATCTTTTGGATTCCTTGGTACCACAGTACATGCTCCATTCTTTCTCAGTTGTGGTAAGAGTCCATTCACATCACTGGGTGTCATCACAAGATTGTATTTTTGTTTAAAGTCACGTTTATGGATTGCTTTTTGGTAAGAGGTTAATTCACCTATTCCATATCACCCATCATTCATCAGTTGGTTTTCCTGCACATATCACCTTGGGAACACCTCTCTCTGGATGAAAAATACTTTATTTCAAATTGTTGATTCATTTGATTTTTTTATTTATGGACATTTCATTTGATTTTTTATTTATGGACATTTTTGTTCTCTTGTTCACATATTAGCGCACTTTTGTAGCTTCGTTACATATTTTTTCCATTTTATATTCATCACAGTGCTGCTTTTACATTTATTCACATTGGTTCGCGCACCTTTTTCTCCATTATTACTATAGCACGGGAAGGAAGTAGTCAAAGAATCCAATACAGTAAATCAGGGCTCTACTTACTCTCTAAACAAATGACCAGTTACTCTCCTTCTGTTGGTATCAGCGGCAGGAGTTTGCCTCTGTTGATGGTGTCATTGGGAGAAATTGTGCCCCATCCTTGGTATCAGTGGGTGGAATAGTGCCCCTTTGTGTCAGTGGGAGGAATAGTGTCCCATTATTGTTGTCAGTGGCTGGAATTTTGCCCCTGTTGATGGTGTCATTGGGAGGTATTGTGCCCCATCCTTGGTGTCAGTTGGAGGAATAGTGCCCCATTGTTGGTGTCAGTGGGAGGAATAGTCCCCCAAGGGCCGAATAAAGTCAGGCAAAGGGCCACAGTTTGGAGACCACTGCAGTAAATATTTATAATCAAGCCATAGTAATAATAAAGTTGTATGCAATAAAGTGCTTAAGACAATCAAATATTCAGTGTTAATCCTTTACCGGACATTACACCCAGTCCTCACACTTCCCCAAATGTCCAGGAGTTGAGTGTGTTTCAACCAGAATGTACCAAGGTCACTGATTGCTCTTGCGCTGCTCCTACAGATGTCTAGAAATGACAAAACCTGTAGGGTAGAGTCGGTAATGTTCCTATGTTCTGGTTGGAATGCACTCTACTGCCAGAAGATCAGGGGTGTGTGTGTGTATTTGGTGCTGGGATAATGCCTTTAAGTGTACACTGAACATCTGTTTTTATTGCTTTTATTAATAAAGCATATTGCACCATCTGCACCTTCCTCTCGTATGTTTTAATTACCTGAAATTTGATGGGGAGTCCTGAAGAAGCAAAGTTGTTTTGTGAAATCTATATTATTCTGAAGATTAGGAAAAGTACCCAATGACCCTTTGTTTAAAGGTTATATTCTGGTTTTGGTGAGTTTGGTGAGTGTTGGATTTCGGTCAATACATGTCATAGGTGGCCCTGTTCGAATCCACTAGATTGACAAAAGTAGATTTCTTTTTTTTTTCTTTCTTTTGCCAAAGGAGCTGAAATGAAAATTTTCAGCCAAACAGATGCAGGCACTGATCGAGCATTCTGACAGCCACCTAAAGCTAACAACAGGGATTAATAACCTCTAAAGATTTATGAAGGAAAGCAATCTAGACGGTTATGGGCAATGTTCAAAGAGGGTTTTAATTGGGTGGCTGTGAGTCACATTTTATCTTTAAGTAAAAAGCATATTTTGGTAGATCATATATAGGAGGATATTGGAGCTGTAGATTGTTACACTGATAATTTTATACTTGGAATTGATTATTGCTATGCACAACAATGAATTCACACATGTGCTAAGGGCTGGATTGGGGAGATTTACTAATAATGGAACACACAGGATCTGGTGCAGCTGTGCGTAGTAACCAATCAGCTTCTAACTTTAGCTTGTTCAATTAAGCTTTCACAATCAAACCTGGAAGCTGATTGGTTTCTATGCAGAGCTGTTCCAGTATTAGTAAATCTCCCTGATATTTGATTTTAGCATTTTTTCAACTTTTAATATACACCTTTTATCTTCACTATTATTGCTTGTATATTGTTAATACATTATTAGTAGTTTTTTTTTTTTTTTTTATGATAAATATTTAATATTCAAGCTACTACAATAAGTGTCTGTCTTTAGCACCGTGCAATATTTATCCTAGGAGAATGGTCTCATTTGAATCTAGTACAAACAGGAGGTAGTAAAGTTGTTATTCTTTCCTCCCCCGGTGATAACTCACTCAGGCTGTTTAGACACCTCTTGAGCCCCTGTTCACATCGGGGCGATTTGATATGTCAAACTGCATGCCAAATCACAGCCTATTGCCGACAACAGCACCATCCGAATCGGTGTGACGACAACTTTGCAGCGCCGCACTGATTTCCAAAAGTAGTTCCTGCACTACTTTTGGCGACTTTGGGGGCAATTTCAATAGACATCTGTACATGAACCTTCACGGATATCTTTAAAATGGCCCCGAACTCGCAATAAAATGCGGGTTTGAAATCATGCGAGAATGTGAGGGCTGAAGCTGTTTGTCACAATGGAGGAGATTTAATAAAATCTGAGAGTGCAAAATCTGGTGCAGCTCTGCATAGAAACCAGTCAGCTTTCAGGTTTATTGTCAAAGCTTAATTTAACAAGCTGAAGTTAGAAGCTGATTGGCTACCATGCACAGCTGCACCAGTTTTAGTAAATCTGCCCCAGCATGTAAAGGAGATGCACTGCTCAAGAGGGCCGAATTCAGACACCCCGAAAATCAAAGTGAAAAAATGATGCAGCAGGCTAGTCCATTTTGCTGCTCTCAAAAGCAACTCAAAATTGTACCCAGTAGTTTGTATGGCCCCCACTTGCTTGTATGCATGAATGACAACATCGGGGGATGCTCCTAATGAGACAGATGGTTTCCTGGGGTATTTCCTCCCAGACCTGGACCAGGGCATCACTAAGCTCCTGAACAGACTAAGGTGCAACCTGGTGGCGTCGGATGGACCAAAATATTATTTCCGAAATGTGTTCTATTGGATTTAGATCAGACGAGCATGGGGGCCATTCAACGGTACAGGGTTCGTACGGTCATGAAAATCCTGGAAAAGTCATGGGATTTTGACATGACACTTTCCAGGACTGGAAAAGTCCTGGAAAATGGGAAAACTTACTAAGTTTTGGAAAAGTCATGGAATTGTGTTGTGCAACTATTTATTTTTGTCTCGGGGCCCCCTGTATTCTGTGGGAGCGGGGACAGTAAGTGGGACTATTTTCTGTGTTTCGAGTTTAGGCGGATTAATCTGCCGCAGCGCACAGCTGAAGCCTGATCACTGGTCTCTTCAATATGAATAGACCGTGACAGGCTCAGAACTCTGCGGCAGATTGATCCGCTGAAACTGAAACTAAGAAATCGTGGCTATACTGTCCCGCTCTCAGGGACGTACCAGCGGGGGGGGGGGTGCGTGCACTGGGGGGTGTCAGGCCGGTGTCCGCGGGGCCGCCCGCATCTCCGCACTGGGGGGGGGGGGGTGTCAGGCCGGTGTCCATCGGGCTTCCTGCATCTGTGTGAAGAAGGCAGCGGCAGAAGGAATGTCAGTGAGGAATGTCAGGAATGTCAGTGAGGAATGTCAGTGAGGAATGTCAGTGAGGAATGTCAGGGAGGAATGTCAGTGAGGAATGTCAGGAATGTCAGTGAGGAATGTCAGGAATGTCAGTGAGGAATGTCAGTGAGGAATGTCAGGAATGTCAGTGAGGAATGTCAGGAATGTCAGTGAGGAATATCAGGAATGTCAGTGTGGAATGTCAGTGTGGAATGTCAGTGTGGAATGTCAGTGTGGAATGTCAGTGTGGAATGTCAGGAATGTCAGTGTGGAATGTCAGTGTGGAATGTCAGTCAGGAATGTCAGTGAGGAATGTCAGGAATGTCAGTGTGGAATGTCAGGAATGTCAGTCAGGAATGTCAGGAATGTCAGTCAGGAATGTCAGTGTGGAATGTCAGTGAGGAATGTCAGTGAGGAGTCTATTGTGGAATGTCAGTGAGGAATGTCAGTGAGGAGTCTATTGTGGAATGTCAGTGAGGAGTCTCCTGTGCTGGATAGGAGGGGGATGGGATGGGACAGCTGCATAGAGAGGAATTGAACTTTCATATTCCTCATGTCACTGAATGTTGTTTCTCCTCCTCTCAGAAGCTGCACTAGGAATATGGAAAGTTAAATTCCTCTATATGCAGCTGTCCCATCCCCCTCCTATACAACTTCCTTTGCTGGCCCCCCTAAGTGCTCTTTTAGCCCCCTCCGTGCTCTTAGTCTGGCTCCCCCAGTGATCTCCCCCCCCCCTGGCTCCCCCTCAGTGATTTCCTGTCCCCCCCCCCCAGACAGTGCTCTCCAGTTCCCCCCCTCCCCCTGTGCTCTACATCCCCCCTGGTTTTCCCTGCCTGCCCCCCCCGTGCTCTCCGCTCCCCTGCGCCTTCCAACCCCCCTGCAAGCCTCTAACCACCTCATGTATTATGTCCGCAGCCTCTAACCATCTCCTGTACCATGTCCACAGCCTCTAACTACCTCCTGTACCATGTCCGCAGCCTTTGACCACCTCCTGTACCATGTCCACAGCCTCTAACCATCTCTTCTATCATGTCCGTAATCTCTGACCATCTCTTGTCTTTTATCATGTCTGCAGTCTCTGAGGGGGTCTGGAGAGGAGTCAAAAGTGGGAGTGCTGTCGGGATGGGGATCACAGGAGAAGTCAGACGTGTGGACTGGGGAGAGGAAACTACAGGATAAAACCAGAGCATGGTGCACCTAAGAGGAGGTCAGTGACAGTGCTGCCCGGCCAGTCTGAGGGGGGGGGTCACTGATTTAAGGGGGCACTGTTATAAAGGTTCCTCCTTGTATCAGGACCCCCCCCCCCTCCCTTCCTTAGTGCATTCACTCTGTGGAAAGTGGTCTTTGGTCACCAGAGTCCCCCCCTACATCAGAGTTCTCAGCTTTTTCACCCGTGCGCTCGAAGTGACACCAGCTCCCAGCTGCGGCAGTGGTGCTTCCATCTCATCCACTGTAAAACAAGGGACCGTTTTTAGTCGCGCTGTATCCAGAAATGAAACCCTAACTGCAGAGGTATTGTACACTACAAAGATTGTCATTTATTTTAGTAAAAATATGCTGGGTGTGACGGATTTTCTTCTTATTTAACATGTATACATAGACATTTCATGAAACTTTAGGTCATGAATATTTACGTGAAGTCATGGAAAAGTCATGGAAAAGTCATGGAATTTTATTGGTTAAAATGTGTATGAACCCTGACGGTATCAATGCCTTCATCCTCCAGGAACTGGCTGCATTCTCTCGCCACATGAGGTCGGGCATTGTTGTGCACCAGGAGGAACCCAGGACACACTGCATGAGTGTAGGACCTTACAATGGGTCCAAAAATTTCATCCACATGGCAGTCGGGGTGCTGTTGTGTAGCCTGTAGAGGTCTGTGCATGGATATGCTTCTCCAGACCATCACTGATCACCACCAAACTGGTCATGCTGAATGATGTTACAAGCAGCATAACCTTTTCCACAGCTTCTCCAGACCCTTTCACGTCTGTCACATGTTCTCAGGGTGAACCTGCTCTCATCTGTGAAAAGCACAGGGAGCAAGTGGTGGACCTGCCAATTCTGGTGTTCAATGGCAAATGCCAATCAAGTTCCACAGTGCCGGGCAGTTAGCACAGGGCTCAGTAGAGGACGTTGGGCCCTCAGGCCACCCTCATGGAGTCTGTTTCTGATTGTTTGGTCAGAGACATTCACACCAGTGACGTGCTGGAGGTCATTTTGTAGCGCTCTGTCAGTACTCATCCTTCTCCTCCTTGCATAAAAGAGCATATACTGGTACTGATGATGGGTTAGGGACCTTCTATGGCCCTGTCCAGCACTCATAGAGTAACTGGAATCTCCTCCATGCTCTTGAGACTGTGCTGGGAGACACAGCAAACCTTCTGACAATGGCATGTATTGATGTGCCACCCTGGAGGAGTTGGATTGCCTGTGCAACCTCTATAGGGTACAGGTATGGTCTCATGCTACCAGTATTGACACAGACCCTAGCCAAATGCAAAACTAGTCAGAAAAGGCGAGGAAGGGAGAAAAAAAATGGTCAATGGCCTCCACTTGTAAAACCATTCCTGTTTTTTGGAGGCTGTCTCATTATCGCTGCCCATCTAATGCACCTGTTAATTTAATTAACACCAAAGCAGCTGAAACTTGATTAACGACCTCCTCTGCTACTTAACTGACCAGATCAATATCCCAGGAGTTTAATTGACTTAATGCTACACTCTGATTAAAAAGTGTTCCTTTCATTTTTTTTGAGCAGTGTATTTTCACTGCTTTCTCTTTATAGCTTTTCTAAATCTATACATCTCTGTGTGGAGGATTGGTAAAAGAAAATTGGAGTTGGTTAAGCTGCTAGCAGGTAAAAAAAGCCCTATAAGTTCTTCATAAATGCTACACAAATGGTTTTGTAATTTTGGTGGTATTAAAAGCTCCCTTGCTATTTTAGTCTGCAGCCAGCTATAATTTTCTAAAATCACCCCAAAAAGTGCAGATGTTACTGATTTGCAGTATGGCAAACTAGTTGTTCAATAGAGTACAGCAGAAATTCCCTGCTTGTTAGATTGGCTCACTATATTTTCCAGAATTGTTCACAAAACTGGAGGTCAAATTAGATGTTTCTTTGCTAAAGGTATTCAGATGGTGCTTCTTCTGTTACAACAATGAGGTTTCTTAGGTGGACATATTGATGGCTGGTCTTCCCATTTAGCAGTACGTTTTTGAGAAAGGCAAACCTAGGCATAGATGTAGTTGAATATTTCATGTGAGCTTCACATGAGAGAAATGCATAATTGCCAACATTTCCCAAACTTTTTTAGGGACAGTTTTTGGAAGAAAGAGCAGTGTGGTAGGGGTGGTGCATCCATTTTTGTGGGCGTGTCCGGCATTGTAAACAGTTGCCCTGTCAGGATGGGAAAGCCAACGCCCAGGTGTCATTCGTCTATAGGCCGGGTAGGAAGTGGGTAAAACTGCTTCCACACCCTCCTAGCACCTATACTAACTACCCTGTGGAGGAAAGCTGTATATACAACATACCTGTTTTTCAGGCCACTCCAGTTCAGTCCTGTAATACAGTTCCCGGTGTCAGCCAGCAATGCTTCAGGGGAGAGGGGGAGCACTTACAATAGATGAGACATGGGAGCTTATGATTGACATCAGCACTCCCTGGCATTCCCAGCCATTGTCGGAGCATATAAATCTTTCTACCACAGAGTGGTTAGTATAGGTGTTAGGGGTGTGGGAGCAATTTTAAGATTAGTTAGTGATAGCCCAGAATTATACTTGAAATCCGTTTTTAGGATTACAAACATGTAGGATTGAGTTAATGCTATGCCTCTTGTAGAACCATGCCCAATTTAAATGAAAGCTCCATCCCTAATTAAAGATAGTGGATGCACAGCAAAATTGTCTCTCTAAATATTTTTTTGAAATGATGGCAATCATGCAGCTAATGGCTTCCCGGTGAAGAAGAATAAAAAATCCCAGCTGGTGTCCTACCGAGTGTGAGGTGAAGATGAGGACACCCTGGCATGGATGGTGTACGCAATGTTCGACTGAGCCACACCCTCGCTGCAGCCCCCACCCGGCCAGTTCAGGAACCCAGTTTTGGTGCAGCAGGCTCTGTCCAGCCCACCCTGCCCGGTGAGCAGAGAGTATCTGGAGTGGAGTATTAGCCTCGGATTGGGGTTAGAAGGAGGCAGGAAAGAGGGGCTAAGTCGCTACACGATGGGCCTCTGGGTTGTACTTGCCACCTGGGCCAAAAGTTTCCAGTCAGCCCCTGCCCGGGACAGAGGAGAATTTTGGGATTTTTCCCAGGACATTCCCAGCCTGATTTCAGGGATGTCCCAGGCAAATCGGGTTTGTTGGCAACTATGGAAGTGGTTTATGATGCATTTAATCCCTTTTTAAAAACGATCACAGATTCCAAATTTGGCAAGCACATCAATCATACAGTATATGGCCAAAAGAGTCAGTTTGATGCCTCTTTGGTGCATGATAAGTTTTCTATATTTTCTAGTTGGCAAGATCTGCAAAATGTATTGATGGCCTTATGATTTTGCCTGCTTGGCCCTCCTTGATATATACCACTTAATTGTTAATCACAAACCAAAGAATCATACTGTCCACTAGGGCTTTTGTAAATAATTTTAGCAAAGAGATTGATCTTTAATTACTATGCTATAATAATAATAATTTAATTAATTATATATATATATATATATATATATATATATATATATATATATATATATATATATATATATATATAAAATTTAATTATAGCATACAGTCCTCAGTCTGCTTAAATATTACTATTCGGAAGAAATCTAGAAAGATAGCAGAAACAAAATTAACTGTTAATATGGAGCTTAATGCAACTCCTTTTAATAACAATCATGAAGTTTTTCAGTTGGAGGGGTATTTTTACATAAAAGTTAACTTTGGTTAAGCAAATTTTACTTGCTTTGTACCTTTTGCTGATTGTGATGTTAATTATTTTTTATTTTTTTAAATTCTAAATTAAACCACTGGCCGACCGCCCGCCCGCCGCAGATATACTGCGGAAGGCTGGCTCGGCTGCACGAATTGTAAACACGGCGGACCGTTGTTTTGTCAGTTATCACAGAGCTCATGTGTTCCTCCTATTTAGGAACACAGGTCCCCGTGTTGATCCAATAAGCCCACCCCCCTCACAGTTAGAAAACACCCCCTAAGCTCACATTTAACATGTTAATCGGCCCTGGGTTAACCCCTTCCTTCCCAGTGTCATTATTACAGTAACAGTGCATATTTTTAGCACTGATTACTGTAGTAATGTCACTGGTCCCCCCAAAAGTGTCAAAAATGTCAGTTTGGGGGTCCGATCTGTCCGCCGCAATGCCGCTTAAAATTGATGATCGCCGCCATTACTAGTAAAAAAAAAGAAATAAAAAAAAAAAAGGCAATTAATCTTTCCCCTAGTTTGTAGACACGATAAGGTTTGCACAAACCATTCAAAATACGCTTATTGGGATTTTTTTTACCAAAAATATGTAGCAGAATACAAATTGGCCTAAAATGATGAAAAAAAATTTTGATTTTTAAATTTTTTTTTGTGGGAAATTTATATAGCAGAAAGTGAAATATATATATATATATATATATATATATATATATATATATAATATATTTTTTTTTTTTTCAGAATTGTTGGTCTTTTTTTTTTTTGTTTATAACGCAAAAAAATAAAAATCTCTCCACCAAATGAAAGCTCTATTTGTGGTAAAAAAAAGGACATCGATTTTATTTGGGTAAAGCGTCGCACAACCATGCAATTGTCTGTTAAAGTACTACAGTGCCAAATTGCAAAAAAATGGCCTGGTCATTACGGGGGTAAAACCTTCCGGTCCAGAAGTGGTTAAATGTAATAAGGGTTTTTAAATAATTTGTGAAAAATTTAGAAAAGGTGTTATGGTAATAACTTTTATCTTTTAGCCTAATGTTGTCTTGATAGCTGTTTGTTTATAACATTTTGTATTTAAGGCCTCTCTTAGGCTGCATTCACATGTCAGCGTATGGATCGCGGGCAGAATCGCCGCGATTCCGCCCGCGATCCGGAGATTATTGCAAATCGCGGGACGCCTGTGCGTTGCCCGTGATTTGCAATAGCATCCCAAACGCTGAGCGATGTTGCCGCGATTTCCGCCTGCCGAATCGCGGTAACATCGCGCAAAAAAAAATCGCGGGACGCATTACGCCCAAAAAAGTTCAAGAGCTTTTTTGGAGCGTATTGCGTCCCGCAATTTTTTTTGCGCGATGTTACCGCGATTCGGCAGGCGGAAATCGCGGCAACATCACTCAGCGTTTGGGGTGCTATTGCAAATCACGGGCAACGCACAGGCGTCCCGCGATTTGCAATAATCTCCGGATCGCGGGCGGAATCGCGGCGATTCTGCCCGCGATCCATACGCTGACATGTTAATGCAGCCTTAAGGCCATTCAGATGGGCACTGACACCTGTAGTCCATGAAGGAGCTCCTTGTTTATGTGGCTCCAGCTGCCAGATAATGCATGCAGGTTGTCCATTCATGTCTATGCGGACGCAACGGCTTCACTATCACTTTTCCCAGTTTGACCGCTGTGTGGATACTGGTGAACGGCCCTGAACGCAGACTGTCTGTGTTTTGGGGCCACTTACCCTCATGGCTGTCAAATTGGGATGAGTGGCTGTGTCCGTACAGCTGCTGCATCCCTATAAACATGAATGGGCTGCCTACATGCACCACCTGGTAGCTGAAGCCACATAAATAATGTGCTCATCTAGATTAAGTCAACGTGTATCTAAATCCACAATTAAAGGTGTAATAGTGCAGTTTACCATCCCTTACACATGGGGCTGCCTTTGTTTTTATTTTATAAGCCTCATTTCCTTTATTTTTACTAGGTGATCCTGTCAGTAACAATCTTCCTGTTCTAGGGTGACAACGCTTACTGCCTGTATCTATGTAGGAATTGAGTTGACATCATAGGGCAGCATGTTTTTAGGTCTATAGAACACCTCCTGCTTTCCTCTTCTCCACAATCTAGAAGGGAGGCATTCTGTACTTCAGGGATAAACTGGGTAGGGCTGATAACAATACATAGTTAAACAAGAACCTACAAAATTACTGAATTTCAACAGGTTTTTTAACTTATAAATAGGTTTATCAAACTGCTTTCAAAGATAAATGTAACTGATCAAAAAGGGGGGCAGGTACATAAGGGGTTAAGTTTATTGTTAGGCTTTATACACACTTTAACAACCCCCCCCCCCAAAAAAAAAAAAAAAATAATAATAATAAATACATCCAGGCTTAGTATTTAATAAAATACTTCAGGTAGCCTTCTGACTCCAGTAAAATTGGATCTGTTATAGACTTCTAAACTTTTTATGTTTGACCAGTATGTTTTTTTTATGGGGTGATCTAGGATATGTTTATAGGTTTTTAATCTTGCCCACTGTTTTCCAATGTATGCATCTTCTTTTTCAGGATGTTGCTCTTAAAAACCCAAATTCATCGGAAGCTTCACCTGCTCCTCACTATTATTCTTGCCTTGTGAAGGACATTGATAGTTTGGGATGGGATAAGTAAGTTTTAGTATGTATTTCGTTTTTTTTTTTTTAATAAGGATATTAATTGTGTGTTGATTTTTGTTGATTTCAGTTAAACATTTAAATGTAAAGAATACATTTATACAAATGACTGCACCTGTGAAAAAAAAAAAGGAATCAAAAGGTATACAGTTGCCAAATATTTATTTCTGCTTGTATGGTTGTCACTGTTGTCCATTGTTTGCAGTGTAAAGTACTGCCCTCTCACACATGATGAACACTTGTAAGAGTGTGCATGGTTATCAAAGTGATAGGAAGGAAGTACTTTATTGTGCCTACACCAGTTCTCTTATGCACATGTACCTATGCTATTGCTATAGTAATGGTAAGGTTTGCTGGGATAACTGGCAATAGCAGGTATTTAAGTGGTTCTAAAAGGCTGATGTTTTTTTTCCTTCATGTATTTTGTGCATAAAGGTAAAAAAAACGCCCGTGTGCAGCTCCCCCCCAATACATATCCAAACTTGATCTTGATACAGCAATCTGCATGAGAGCAGCTACTCTTCCAGCTCTCTCCCTCCTCATTGGTTCAAACACAATGGCTCCCGCTGCTGTCAACAACAGCAAGTAAGGAGGGAGCAGGGGCGGTACTTAGCCCCGTTCTGTGTGTCAGAGCAGGGCTTTGGAGCGAGCGAGGGCTTGGGAGCGAGCACGCACGAGTGCCCCCAAAGCAAAAGGCTTACTGTGGGGACACTCAGCGGATGGGGGACCCGAGAAGAGGAGGCTCAGGGCTGTTGTGTGCAAAACCATTGCACAGAGTGCGTGAGTATATCATGTTTGTTATTTTTAAAAAAATTACCTTTTTAGTATCACTTTAAGAATAATAAAGACTTCTGTGACATGAGGTGTGTTAGATTTTGCCTGGGAATATTAGGATCATCTTCCCTAATGACATTTGACTGACTTACATTAATTAGCCTTTCCATCTATGATGACTTCAGGGACCAAATTCCTCATGGTTTTAATTGTTTTGCGTTGGTTTACAAGGAATAAGTCCTGCGAGCGACCCTGAGGCTCTAAATTGATCAGTTATCCACTTCTCATAATAGTGTGCTTAATTGAAATAAATATATAGTGTTGCGCAAATAAAAAATTATTAAATTAATTAATTTTTGCTTAAATTATTAAAAATCCAAAATATTTATATGTGACGTACAGGCATACCCCGTTTTAAGTACACTCGCGAGTACGGACACAGCCTGGTCAGCTTGGCATGGCATTACTCCCAGTTTTTAACATTGGCGTCTATGGGAAATCTTGGTCAGCTTGACATGGCACTACTCCCAAACCATAAGTGACAGGGATACCAAAGTTAGGGAGCAATGTGAGGGGACCCAGGACTACTACATATCCTATTTGTGGCCAGCCAGCTTGCCTAGGAAATGAAAAAAGGTATTGCTTTACTTTAAGTACATTTTCATTTTACATACATGCTCTGGTCCCATTGTGTACTTAAAAGCGGGGTATGCCTGTAATATTAAAGTGCCAATAGTGCTAATAAAGTGGTAAATATACTATAATACTCATAGAAAAGAGAAAATATATAGATATAAAAGTCCAGTGTGCAAAGTGCAAAAAGCCAATAAACAAAGTCCAAAATGTAATCCTAAAGTGATCTGTGCTCCCAGAGAGAAGTGACCAGAGTGTCACAGTGGACAGCCAGCCGTGCACCCCCTTGTGAATGGGTGCTCACCTCAAATCCTTAAAAAGAGCGCATAGATTGTTATCCCAAAAAGATCATCCATCCATATCCTTCAGGGCTCCTCTCATTCACAGGAGTTGCAGCGTCAATCAATGCAGTATATATGCAAACAAAAAGACTTGCAATAGTGTATGAAATCCTTAAACAATCAGCTTTTATTAAATAAAGGTGGATAAATCTCACTCACATTTGTAGGTGCAACACATGCACTTGGACAATAGCATCAAGTAAATGGTGGAAATCGTGGTGGTATAGTGGGAGAGACTGCACAGCGCCGCCGGTCTCCACAGCGCCGATAGCTGACAGCCTCACCTAGACAATAGTGTATTGCTCCGTCCGTCCTTGCCCTTCCCCTACGCGTGACGACACAGGGATCACGTGTCTTCCTCAGGGGGAAGGGCAAGGACGGACGGAGCAATACACTATTATCTAGGTGAGGCTGTCAGCTATCGGCGCACGCTGTGGAGACCGGCGGCGCTGTGCAGTCTCTCCCACTATACCACCACGATTTTCACCATTTACTTGATGCTATTGTCCAAGTGCATGTGTTGCACCTACAAATGTGAGTGAGATTTATCCACCTTTATTCAACCACTTAAGCCCCGGAAGATTTTACCCCCTTCTTGACCAGGGGGTATTTTGCGATTCGGCACTGCGTGACTTTAACAGACAATTGCGCGGTCGTGCGACGCTGTACCTTAATGAATTTGACGTCCTTTTTTTCCCACAAACAGAGCTTTCTTTTGGTGGTATTTGATCACCTGTGCAATTTTTTGATCATGCGCTATAAACAAAAAAAGAGCGACAATTTTGCAAAAATAACAATATTTTTCACATTTTTTTATATAAAGTTCCCAAAAAAAATGTAAAAATCAAAATTTTTTAACATTTTCGGCCGATTTGTTTTATGCTACATATGTTTGGTAAAAAAAATCGCAAAAAGTCTATTTTGATTGGTTTGCGCAAAAGTTATCGCGTTTACTAACAAAAGGAAAGATTTTTGTAATTTTTGTTGTTGTTTTTTTTAACGCGTAATGGCGGCGAGCTGCTTTTTTTTTTTTTTTTTTTTGCAGGACTGTGACATTGGGGCGGACAGATCGGACCCTTGACTGACATTTTTGACACTTTTGGGGTTACCAGTGACATTTCTACAGTAATCAGTGCTATACATATGCACTGTTACTGTAAAATGACACTGGTAGTGAAGGGGTTAACTTTTTTTTGAGAGGGAGGGGTGGTGTCCCTAGGGGCGTGCTTCTAATTGTGATTGGCTGTGGCTTGAGCTGTAGGAACAGTGATCAACGTACATAGTAGAACCGTATGATCACCATTTCTACACAGGGGAGAATGACAGGCGGCTTGTTTACATTAGCCGCCTGCCTTTCTACTTCTCCACCAATGATCGCCGAGTGACCGGCGGACATCGGGTCCGCCGGTCACACGCGCGGGGGGATCCGTGACCGCGCGGGAGCGCGCCTCCGGCGGCGCGCGCTCGCTCCCCAGAGCCTCACGGTCGGCAAGTGGTTAATAAAAGCTGATTGTTTAAGGATTTCATACACTATTGCAAGTCTTTTTGTTTGCACATAGACTGCATTGATTGACGCTGCAACTCCTGTGAATAAGAGGAGCCCTGAAGGATATGGATGGATGATCTTTTTGGGATAACAATCTATGCGCTCTTTTTAAGGATTTGAGGTGAGCACCCATTCACAAGGGGGTGCACGGCTGGCTGTCCACTGTGACACTCTGGTCACTTCTCTCTGGGAGCACAGATCACTTTAGGATTACATTTTGGACTTTGTTTATTGGCTTTTTGCACTTTGCACACTGGACTTTTATATCTATATATTTTCTCTTTTCTATGAGTATTATATTATATTTACCACTTTATTAGCACTATTAGCGATGGTTTACGTTTTTTGCATAATCTTCTCTCACCTTTGCAAAATTGGTATTTGCCTTGTCATTTTGGTAGCAAAAAAAAAAAAAACTACTGCCTTAGAGTACTGGCTCCTTCAAGACCCTTTAACATGGGTGGCCTGATCAAATCCTCCCATCAGTTTTTCAGGCAGATCTGAACAAAAGATCTATGTTAGTCTATGGTCAGGTGAATTTAAATGGACTTGCGTCTGTTTACATTTGATCACTTCCAAGTCCATCTAGGACAGATAAAACTGGAAAGGTCTACTTCCTTTTCTGTTTTAGTCATGAACATGACAGATCAGAGCTAGCTGGAAGTAAACTGACCCATGTTTGTTTATGTCCGCCTGCCTTTAGACCTAATGTTGGTTTGTTAAATTCCAGTAGGGCAATACTGAACGGGCACAGATGTCACAAAAGTGACATTTGTACCGTTTTGGCTTTGATTTCTGCTCCATCACTAGTCACACCATCATGTTCAACATGCATTTTGACAGTGACCAGCATTAAAAAAATGTTTCTCTATCGTTCATCGACAGACGCAGCTCCATCTAGTCAGAGACTATACCTTATGCTCCTCCTATCAGGAATAGGCACTAGGCAGGAAAAAAGCTTAACAATGCTTTGGGACATCCAATTGGTTAATAATGACAGAGGTTGTGTTCGTCAATGAACCAAAGAGAAAACAGGGATTTTTCACTTACCGTAAAATCCATTTCTCTGATGTTCATTGATGGACACAGCACCCACCCCTCTGTAGAGTTATAATTCTCCTGACATTGCTTGTAACAAAGCGAAATGACTATAGCAGGGAGAGGTAGTATACCCTCTGGGAATGCCCATGGGTGTAGCCAGAACTTTGCCTAGTGTCCTACTCCTGCAGGGGGAATCATAACCCAATGGTCAAGAATGACAGGAGCTGTGTCTGTCAATGAACATCAGAGAAATAGATTTTGTGGTAAGTCAAAAATCCCATTTTAGCTGTAACACTGCTGTTATTTTTCATCTGTTTTTGAGAAGAAATTCAGTGGCTTGATAGTAACTACAAGTCTGCTAAATGCAAAGTTGTTGTCAAGCCAGGGTGGAAAGAAGTCCTTGTTATCTAGGTTCATAGCAGAGATTAACTGCGCTATACCTCTTGTGGGGTGTCCAACATGTGGGCACCCAATATATCCAGCTGGCTGTGCCTATAAGGGTACCTAATGCGATAGTTACCTATAACATTATTGGTACTATACCATGAAGAAAGTTGCTTAAATCATATATAGGTATGTATTGCAATGAAAAACTTCAATATGGTAACATTCCAATAAATTATCAATAAATACAATATGATATATATATATATACATATAACTTATCATAGTTATTTAAACGTGCAGCATACCAAACGCAAATACCAGAGGCGCGTACGTTTTTTCTATATATCATAGCAGAGATTATCTGCACTCACAAGTCTGACCAGCGATGGAGGCAGAGTGTCCCAATCCTCCTGGGGTTTTGCAGCAGTGACAGAACCAAAAATGGGACCAGAAACTGGAGGTGAATTGAGAACCTCGATCAGTGATGATGGTTCAGGGCAATCCATGTAGGCATTTTTATGTTTTGCAGGAACAAGGAGGTGGACTTGGCGGCAGATGGGAGTCCTATGGAAGGAATGAAATGTGCCATCTTCTTGAATCTATCTACTACCACCATGATGGTGTTGTGTTTGTGTGATAGGAGTAGATCCACAATAAAGTCCATTGCTATGTCGGTCCATGGCCCTTGAGAAACTGCCGGAGGTTGTAGAAGGCCCACTGGTTTTATTTTTGGGGTCTTTGCCCAGGCACATACATCGCACCAGAGGACATAATCCCTGATGTCTGTCTTGATAAAAGGCCACCAAAAATAACGGCTAATGTTTTCAAGTGTCTGAGTTAACTCCTCCATGACCCGCTGAGAGGGTATCATGGAACTGGCTAATTACCTCAGACTGGAGTGAGGGTGGTACATACAGCTATTCGTTGTGGTACCACAATCCTTGTTTCTGGGTCAGAGGAGGTACAGGAACCGGTGGTTGGACCGCTGAGTTGCGTTTATGGTCTAGGAGTGAGACCTCTATTGCTAGAAATGGGTGTGGGTTAGAATGGTGTCTTGGGTGTGATCTATCGAGTCTGTTCTTTCATTTTTCTTTTTTTTTCCAAAGGTGTTCTTTCATACATGCATGACAGGGCATCCGCCTTTTGATTTTTTGACCCAGGGTGTTGGGTGATCTGTAAGTTGAATCTGGAAAAGAGCAAGGCCCAGCGGGCTTGACGGGGACGTAGTCCTTTGGCAGCACGTAGATACTCTAGATTATGGTGGTCTGTAAATAGTACAGTTACAGGTAAGGGTGCTCCTTGGAGTAAATGGCCCCATTCTTCTAGAGTTCCCTTTCGCCCACATCGTAGTTCTTTTCAGCAGGCAGGAGTTTCGGAGAAAAGAATGCCACGGGATGGAGTCGGTCATCCTTCTCTCCTCTTTGGGACAGGATATCTCCAATGGCAATATCAGAGGCATCTACTTCAAGGAAGAAGGCTGAATGAGAATAGGAGCTTGGGTAAACAGTCTCTAGTTTTTCATGAGCTTGGCTGGTCCATGTGAACTGGTCGTGTTTCTTAGTCAAGTCAGTTGCTCTGATAAAACGCCTAAAAAAGTTGGCGAATCCCATGAAATGCTGTACAGACTTCTTGTCTTTGGGTATAGGCCATTCCAGGATAGCTGTGATCTTACGAGGATCCATTTGTATTCGCCCCGGAGAGGTTATGAAGTCCAGGAATTCCACGGATTCGGTATCAAATAGACATTTCTCCAATTGAGCATAGAGTCCATGCTCATGGAGACGGAGAAGCACCTGCCTCATGTGCTCGTTGTGTTAAGCTGGAGAAGACCAGGATGTTGTCTAGATATATTACAATGAAAGAATCTAGTATATCACGGAAGACCTCATTTAGGAAGTGTTGGAATGTCGCCAGAGCATTGCAGAGCCAGAAGGGCATTATGAGGTTTTCAAAATGTCCATAACGTCCTGAATGCTATTTTTCACTCATCTCATTTACAGATATGGACCAGGTTATTTGCTCCTCATAGATCTAATTTCAAGAATATTTTAGCTTTCCTTAATCTATCTAGGAGCTCAGGTATCAGAGGTAAGGGATATTGGTTCTTAATAGTGATGTTGTTCAGGGCACGGTAATCAACGCATGAGCGAAGACCTCCATCCTTTTTACCAACAAAGAAAATGCCTGCTTCTACTGGGGATGTGGAAGGTCTGATGAAGCCTTTGGCGAGGCTGTCATATATATACTCCTTTAGGTGTGTGAGCTCAGCTTCTGAGAGAGGGAATATGGGTCCAGAGGGAATAGGGGCGCCAGGGAGCAGGTCGATTGGACAGTCATATGGACGTCTTGAGGATAAGTGGAAATATAGGTGAAGGTACAATATCCAAATTGATAGTCTTTGTGGTGACCAAGGAGGAGGCAGATGGGGCCTGTTTCATGTAGTACAGGTCCTCTCTTGATAGGAGTCCTATCTACCACGTACAGTGATAAAGGGTGTGACTTTAGTTGCATAGGCAGATGATGGAATCGTACCAAGGTCTGATCTATGAAACAACCGCTGGCCCCTGAGTCGATGATGGCCATGATCCGGTGATTTCTACTTCCCTACTGGGGAGAGAGAGAGGAACAGATAGTTAAGAGGAGGCGGATGGAACAATAGAAGTCCAGGAAGAAGGGGCTATGGATTCCTTACCGGGTGTGGTTGCAGGTCGGACCGAGCATGACCGTAGTTGGTGATTGGCTCTCCCACAGTAGAGACAGTGTCCTTGAGAGCGACATCTCTTGTGTTCCTCCTCAGTTAGTGGATGACGGACCATGCCTATTTGCATAGGTTCCTCAGAGGAGGAGGTGGAAGGTGGGGCAGAAGCCACAGGACCTGAGAGATCCAAGGACCGGAAATTAGCTGGGAACTGTCTTTTACTTCTTCATTCATGGAGGCGTCAATCTAATTGGGTGACCAGGAGGATCAGACCTTCCAAGGAAGTGGGTACCCCAACTCTGGTTTGTTCATATTTTAAGGCCTCGGATAGGCCTAGTTGGTACTGTTATATCAGGCCAGTTTCATTATAACCTGTGTCAGAAGCCAACTCCCGAAAATCTGTGATGTAGTCCTCAACGGGTCTTCTTCCCTGCTGGAGGGAACAGAGGGCAGTGAGTGCAGAGGAGAGTCTCAGAGGGTCATCATATAAAGTGCACATGGCTGCATAAAATTAGTCCAGTATTGGACTATTAGAGTGCAGGAGATGGTGTGCCCTGGTTTGGGGTTGACCTGACAGCAGGGTAATTGTAGTGCGGACCTTCACATAATCATTGGGGTATGTGCAGGGTTTTAAAGTGAAGAGCAGCTCACAAGCCGTGATAAATGATCGCAGTTCAGTCCTTTTTCCAGTGAACTTGTCAGGCATTGGAATGGCTGGCTCTGGTGACATAGGCGGCATGTGGACAGCGGCTGGGGTGAATCTGGAAGGGGTACGGACTGAGCCCTTCTCTGTTTGCATTGTAGAATGCGCGATGTTACTGGCTTGCAGATCCTGAACTGCTTGGGCCAAAGCCATCATCTGTTGGGTCAGGGCAGTAATTGCTTCGGCTTTTCCTGTGGGTTCCATATTTTGGCTTGGTTATTATTTCACAGCCCTCCTGGGGTTTTGCAGCAGTGACGGAACCCAATTGCAGCGGAACAGCACTCCCTACAATCAGGACTCTCAGGAGCACCTGGAAGTGGGGACAGGGTCCCGAAGGGTCTGTGGTGGCACAGAGGCCTTTAATGGGAAGAAGCAGAAAGTGAGGTCAGTCAATCCGAAGTCAGGGAAGGCGGCTGGCAAGAGAAGTTGATCAATCCAGAGTCAGGTCAGGCGGCAGGCAAGGAGAATCAAACAGAAGGTCAAGGGTCAGGAACCAGGAACACGAGCTGAGAAAAAGAACAAAAGGCATGTATACTAGAGCAAGGAAAATAACCAAGTACTGACTGGAAGGCGTGCCAGGATCACATGACCGACCACCTCCCACCAGTAGGTGAGGCACACAGGAGCTATAAAGGGAAGTCAGGGACCTGGCGCCATCTTGATTTGCACCATAGTCCCTAACCTTCTCTCCCCTATCAGATTCTCAGCCCTCCATCTCTTCTCTGTGCAGAACGCCAGGTCCGCATGGCAGCTGCCATCTTGCCGCGACGGCATACTCGCTGCGGACCTCGGTGGCGAGAGGGAGAGAGGGAACTGCTGCAGAACCGGGAAAGAGATCTCTGAGAGCGGCGAGTGCCAATTGCACATATGACATGCCAATGGCCAAGCAATCTAACCAATCCACAGAACATTCATAATGTCCTCTTGGGTAGAAGCCTTTGATTGTACAAGCACTGTTACAATCATTGTTGAGGGTGGCAAAGTGTAATAAAGGTTGCAAGTGCTCTTTTAAGGTGGGTTAGGGGGTGCTGGCTTGTTAAAAAATGTTAGCTTCTCACTCATTTAAAAAATATAAAATTTAGGTAGAGGACTTTGACTTTTACAGTAAAAGGTCTCATTGAACAATAGGTTGTTTGGAGATATACCAAAGAATTTTTGTATGGATAGTGACATTTTATAACATTTGGTATCTAAAAAAATATATTTATGTTTTTTTAATATGTTTGTCGGAAACAACAAACAAGGCTTTCACATTTAAAATGCAAATATGTCTGTCAAAGTTTAATCCAATTTAAATTACCTCATATGAAACTTAATTACATTGTTCAGACTTGGGCAAACAACATGGAAATCTCCTGATACAGGGCATTTAAAATAGCTGCATCAATGCAACATATTTAAGCACTAGTAGATGTACACCTATGAATTGATTGTGTTTGGTGTTTACACGTGCCAGCTTTCCATTTTCAGCATAGTTTGAGTAGCTGTGTATACGTTTGTGTGCTGGGAATAGTAAGCAAACAGGTACAGTTGTGCTGGAAGTGGAAAGTTGTGCAAAGTTCCCTTATCTCATATGGACTTTTTTTTTAATGCATATAGCGTATTGCTCAGGATTTATGTTCTTGACCTTCAAGTTGTCAGTGTACATTTATTTGGGGCAACCACTGTGGGAATCAGAGGATAAGGTGTGCACATAGTGAAAGTTACTGAAATGCAGTTGTTTGCTTGCTATCTCTACATATAAAAGAGGGAATAAATTAATAAATGAAAAAAAACCCTGTAAGACAAAGGCATAATGAGCTAGTATGCATCGCATACTAGCTCATTGTGAAATACTTACCTTAAAACGAAGCCCCCGTAGTGCTGCCCGCTCAGCTACAGGACGGCCGACATGTCCGGCCGTCCTGCTTCCTGGTTCGTGTCCTCCGGGCATCTGATTGGCTGGAGGCGCGATTACATCACTCCCGCCCATGCGCGCGGGAGCCGCCGTTCACGGCACAGGGCTCTGAAGGAACGGCACGGGTGGCCGTTCCTTCAGAGTGCATGCGCCGATGACGTCATTGGCTGCATTAACTGTAAATATCTCCTAAAAGGTGCATGTTTAGGAGATATTTATAGAACCTATAGGTAAGGCTTAATATAGGCTTACCTACAGGTAAAAGTCTTTAAAGTGGGTTTACACCCACTTTAAATGTCTCGCAAGAAGGCATACGAACTGGCTTCGGCCTGAGTCGCAGCATTTCCTCCTGGCAGACAGCACCTACATTGCGATGGAGCGGTGTCCTGTCCGGAGCGGTTCCCACCCTGTTCCTGGTGTGGTAAGTAGCTGCCCCTCCCTTGGATGGTCAGACCCCCCGGGTTCCCCTCCCTTTCCCCCCTAGCCCCTCTAACGTTATGGTCACTTTGAGTCTTTCAGCCCCCCTGGGTGAGGTTATGAGCTGGCTGTTGCCACATGCTCTTAAGGGGGTCTGGTTGAAGTTGCTGCTGACCCAATGCGTGAAGCTGAAGCCCCCACTCTTCCTTTGCGCTTCTGCCAGGCTGAGGATCAGTGCAATCATGGCTGGGCTCCCACAAAACTTTAGGCTGTGGCTTGTGGCCTGCTGGGCCATATGGTCAGCTTGGCATCTCCCTTGGACCGGGTGGCGCCATGGGGGCGCTTCATTTTTAATTACAGTTTTGCCGCCATTGTGTGGGGCACCTGCCTTTACTTTAGTGAGGGTATCCTGCCTGCGCGTCCGCGTCACGGCAGGTGGCCCCCTTTTAAGTAGGCTATGTCCTATTATGTCCTCTATGGAGGGCTCAGAGGGCGGACCCCCCTTGTTTTCTGTGGGGTCCAACAATAGGTGGTCCATTTGTGGACCCTTGGCCGGCGTCCCCTTGCGGGATCGCAGTCGGTGGCCTCCCCTGATTGTTATGTTTTCGGGGTGAGCTCAGTATATAGCGACACTATTGGGTCTGCGTCCACGCACCCTGAATGCTCAGATAGTGAGAATGATTCCTCAGCTCCTCTTATGACCAGGTCTCGGCCCGAGTCACAGTGTTCCCCTCTTGGCCGACAGCCCCCCATTTCAGTGTTGGGAGGTACTGTCTAGAGCGGTTCCTGGTATGGTGAGTAGCTGTCCCCCTCTCCCCCTGGAGGATTTTGGGATGGATGCGGGCTCCTTCTTGGGACAGTCGGACCTCTGGGTTCCCCTCCTTCCCGTCAGGCACCCCCTTTCATCAGTCCCCCATCCTACCCCCCCTCCACTTATGCTGGGGCTGTGTGGGTGGTCTGGTCCACCTCCTGGGGTGGGGGCAGGGCACTATGCTGGCGATGGGGGGCCGGGGGGGGCGGCACAGGCGACCGGACGCTGTGCAGGGGGAGGGAGTTTACCTGGTGGGGGCTACATAACTTCTAGTGGTTCTCGAGTGTACCAAGTAAATTTTCAGTACCAAAAGCGGTAACCCCGAGCCATACCCCGCAATGTTACTCACCTTCCCTGCAATCCCCCGCCATCCTCCCCGCCGTCCTCACTGTCTCTCCCCGCTCTGTGCACGGCCGATTGCTGGCACTTGCCTTCCAGTTCCCTCCCTGCGAGCGTTGCGATGCAGGGGGGTGGAACTAGCGGCAAATTCAAAAGTGTAAATGCACAAATGACATGATACAAAGCTATGATCCTAACGGATTTAGCCATTTCAGCATAGGATTGCACCTGGATACTTTTCCAGTGCCCTGCCTGTGCTTTTCCATTGCTTTGTGCCTGGAAAAATGAAAATGACCATGGCGTCCAAAAAGCGTTTTTTTTTGTGCAAAAGCGCTTTTAGACAAACTGGAAAACAACGACAGCAAAACTGAGTTACTTGAAGAACTGAGCGATAGCGATTTGTGGGAAAATTCGTCATCGGGTACAGAAAGTGATGTCAGTGACGATTCTGATGTCTCTTTCTGGCACAATAGCGTTTGGAATTTGGGAAGTATATCAAATGATTCTTCTGAATTTCCAACGTGCCAGAAAGAGACATCAGAATCATCTCTGTCGACACTTTCTGTACCTGATGACAAATTTTCCCTCGAATCGCTATCGTTTAGTTCTTCAAGTATCTCCATTTCCCGGTCGCTGTTTTCCAGTTTGTCTAAAAGCGCTTTTGCGCAAAACGAATGCTTTTTTGATGCCATGGTCGTTCTCCATTTTCCAGGCACAAAGAACTGGAAAAGCACAGGCAGGGCACTGTAAAAGTCACCAGGTGCAATCCTGTGGTGAAATGGCATGATACAGTGTAATCCATCAGGATCACAACTTTATATCATGTCATTTAGTGTATTTACATTTTTGATATTGCCGCTGGTTCCACCCCCCTGTGTCGCAACGCTCGCAGGGAAGGGAACCGGAAGACAGGTGCCGGCCTCGGCCGAGCACACAGCAGGAGGACAGCGGGGGATCGCAGGGGAAGGTGAGTTTTAAAATGTAAAGCAGATTTCCGTGCCTCGTGGGGCCACCATTTTACTGTAGCCTGTGTTTCTATGCATGGCGGCCATGTTTGTGTAGGCTGACTACCATTTTGCAGTTGTTTTCCATTGAAAATAGCGGCGGCCATAACAGTGGAGCCCTGTGGGAGGCGATTTCGGCAGCGAGAGCCTCTCCTCAGCCCCTGGTGCTAACTCCTGGATCTTTTCATTTCCTGATTGACGCACGTGGAGTGCAGATTATCCTGGTGGCTGCAGGTGCCTGTTTCTGCTTATGGTGAGTCTGGTGGGGTTCTCACTCTCATTGCTGAGTTGGACTGAAGCAACTAATCAATTAATCGAAAATGAAAATAGTTGTCAACTATTTTCATAATCGATTAGCTGGTTAGCTGATAAGTTGGCCTGCTTACAGAATGCATTATTTATTTACATATCAGGAAATACAGTGCAGCACACATACATGTCAGTATACACAGTGCAGCACACATACAGCTCAGTACACCCTCTTTATATGTCAGTATACACAGTGCAGTGCACCTACAGCTCAGTACTCCGTCCATACATGTCAGTATACATAGTGCAACACACCTACAGCTCAATACACCCTCCATACATGTCAGAATACACATTGCAGCACACATACAGCTCAGTACACCCTCCATTAGAGATGGGTTTGGGCGTGTTCGGGATCCAAACTGCATTTTCAGAAGTCTGCTCTGGTTTCGTCTACAAAGCTGGACTATCTGGGTCTGACTCTGGACTCGGCCTAAGCCAGAGTGCTCCTTCCTCTGGACAAACTCCAGAAATTGCTGGCTGCAATTCATCTGCTGCTGTCCAGCAGATGGTCGTCCCTCTGGAATTGCATGCGGGTGCTGGGCCTGATGGTGTCTAACTTCAAGGCGGTTCTGTTTGCACAGTTCCATGTGAGGTCCCTCCCTGGGAGATTCAAGAACAATAGGGTTCCCCTTGGGGCGGGACTTTTAAGGCACTATGTAATACAAGATACACAATTTATTTAGAAGCTTTATTGAAAAATATAAATACAAAGAAAATAGTTAAAATGATTGGCAAGTTATACAAACATTACATACACAGTGAAAATGCACCACATGTAACCCACGGGTATTCACCCGACGCGTTTCGGAGAGGAACCCCGAACTCCTTCTTCAGGGGTGCCCGCAGGGGGTGGTCTAAAGATAATTAGTGTGTAAATAATATGTCATCCAACAAAATGTCAAAAACATGTACATTATAATAATTTAACAAAATTACAACCGAGCACTTACATGTTCACTGTAATGAATGGAGGAACTTGCCTGCCTGTGAAGGCTAAAAACAGGAGATCAGTGTTCCGACAGGCGCCAAACTGGAATGCCGTGTAAAAATGCTAGATGTTGGACCCAAAAGAGAAAATTCTCTGGATGTCACAGATGGTTGAAACTGCTTGCAACCCGAATTCCCAAAGGGAAAAAGGGGTAGGAATAGCTGGAACCCCCAGAAGGCAGTCCTGCTGAGCAAAGGCCAAATAATTAAAGTTGAAAATCCCAGAATTAGACAAAAAAATTAACAATAGTAACAATTATTTGTCTAGAAGAGATCCAGACAAGAGTATTGTTTTGATTTCTTTTACCTGGAAAGAAAAAACTGTCCATTGCCAAAACAATATGAAAAAGCAGGTTATTTGTTGGCAAAAAACTGCTTGGGGACTGGGAGATTCTGCCCAAATTGGACAAGACTCTGCAGTCTTTGGAAATCAGATCCGGCTGAGCCAGGAAATGAAGGAGTCTCTGATATGGTGGCTTCGTTCTCCAGCTCTTCGGCTGGGAAATTCCTTCCTCCCCTTGTATTGGACAGTGGACACGACGGTTGCCAGCCTGTCCGGCTGGGGAGGCGTCCTCTGCAAAAATTCTGCTTGGGGGATCTGGAGTCCAAACTACCAATCAATGTCTTGGAACTCCGAGCAATCAGATTGTGCCTAGATCATTGGATGTCTTCAGGGATGTCCAGTGCTCATTCAATTAAACAATGTCACGGCCGTGGCTTATGTCAATCACCAGGGGGACGCAAAAAGTGTCCTGGTGGCTATGTAGGTTGGCGGCATTCTAAGGCGGGCAGAACGGTTCGTTCCAGCTCTCTCCGCCATACACATTCCTGGGGTGGAAAACTGGCAGGCGGATTACCTTAGTCGGCAAGCGTTGGACCAAGGGGAGTGGTCCCTTCATCCGGAGGGGTTTCATCAGTTGTGTCTCTAGTGGGGCATCCCCAAGGTGTATCTGTTGGCACCTTGGCTCAACAGAAAGGTGCATAGCTTTGTGGCTTGGTCACAGGATCCTCTGGCGGACGCCACAGACATGCTGGTGGCCCCGTGGGGTTAGTATTGTCTGATTTTATGCCTTCCCTCCTCTCAAGCTTCTGCCAAGACCTCTATGCATGATCGAGGCAGAAGGGATAACGGTCATCATAGTGTCCCTGAACTGGCCTCGCCGGACATGGTACGCCGATCTGGTGCGACTGGTCGCCGACGTTCTTTGGAAGCTTCCTCCCAGAGAGGATCTGCTGTCCAAAGGACCAATTTTTCATCCTGCTTTACAGTCGCTGGCTTTGACAGCTTGGCTGTTGAATGCCAGGTACTGATGGATTAAGGTTTATCTGATTCAGTGATTTCAACACTGTTAAAAACTAGGAAATCTACTTCTAGGAAGGTCTACCATTGTACGTGGAAGACATACATTGCATGGTGAGAGTCTCTTGAGGTTCATCCTCGCTTGCCTCATCCTGGCATCCTGGCTCAGATTTTGACCTTCCTTCAATTGGGGGGGGGGGGGGTGTTGAACAGAAATTCGGTCTTCTTCCAATGACCCTTGGCCACACACTCCCTGGTGCGTACCTTTCTTCAGGGTGTCCGACATTTTGTTCCTCCACTGCGGTCTCCGTTGCCGCCATGGAATCTCAATTTGGTGCTTTCGGTCAGAAGCCTCCCTTTGAAAATCGTCAGGAGATTCCCTTGCTTACGCTGTCTCAGAGGGTGGCTTTTTTTGGTGGTTATCACCTCTGCACGCAGGGTGTCGGATTTGGTGGCGTTATCCTGTCGTTCACCTTATCTGGTGATTCACAGAGATTAGGTGGTTCTTCTCCCTTGTCCGTCGTTACTCCCAAAAGTTGTCTCTGATTTTTCATTTGAATGAAGACATTGTTTTGCCTTCCCTGTGTCCCAAGCCAAAACACCCAAAGGAAATTGCCTTGCATACCTTGGATGTGGTCCGGGCAATTAGGGTGTACCTAGCAGCTATGTAGTCTTTTTAGGATGTCAGACTCACTATTTGTGCTCACGGATGGGCCTCGGAAAGGGTTGTCCGCTTCCTCTGCGACCATTTCCAGATGGATCAGACAGACGGTTATTCAGTCCTATTCCTTTAGGGGTCAGGTTCCTCCTTTCCCTGTCAAGGCCACTCTACTTGGGGATTAGTGCCTCCTGGGCCTTCTGTCTTCATGCATCCGTGACACAGGTTTGCAAGGCAGCCAACTGGTCGTTGGTGCACACTTTCACAAAGTTCTATAAAGTGGATGTGTTGGCATCTGCGGATGCCTCTTTTGGCTGCAAGGTTTTCCCACCCCTCATGTTTAACACTGCTTTGGGACGTCCCAATGGTTATGAAGATTAGGAGCTGTGCCCGTCAATGAACAAAAGTGAAAATGGGATTTTTAACTTACCATAAAATCCATTTCTCTTATGTTCAATAACAGACACAGCACCCACCCCTCTGTGGAGTTGTAATCCTTCTGACATTGCTTTTAACAAAACTGCGTACCTATAGCAGAGAGAGGGAGTATATCCCCTGGGATTGCCCAATGGCGTAGCCAGATTCTTTTGCTGCCTAGTGTTCTACTGTTGTAGGGGGCAGTATAACCCAATGGTTATAAAGGTCAGTAGCTGTGTCCGTCAATTAACATCAGAGAACTGGATTTTACGGTAAGTCAAAACTCTCATTTTCATGTCATAGGGTATCCCATTTGTGATATCCATTCTTTCCGTGTAGGGGGATCAGTTGATTTACAGTGTCTTAGAATTAACTTGCGGGCCTGAAAAAGGGCCCTAACTATGGCTTGTTTGGGTGTATCATCAGAGAGATCACATAGAATACCCAATGGATATTGTTTGGGGTCTTCACGTACTTGGACCTGAAAAACCTGGTTGCACTACTATTTTTAGAAGGAATTAAAACAAACAAATAAAACAAACAAAAGGGAATTGCATAGGCACAATTTTTTTATTTTTTATTTCAGGGCCACTTTTAAGCCTTATGATGTTCCTGTCAACCAAATCTTAACCAAAATCTTCAATTCATTTTACAAACTCCATTCCAAAATATTTGCTTAAATCATATTGGTTGCCTTTGGCAAAAAATATACTTTTCCCTTTGTGTAATGTGTAGAGACATAAGCAAGGAAAGGCTGGGCTTTAGTAATGTGTGATGCTGTTGCCTTTCCTCTTCACTCTGCAGCAATGTCATTTTCTGTAATGTGCAATATGGCTACCTGGAGGGGTTCTGTATACAAAATATGTACAGAACGCCACCCAGAAACATCATTTTCTGCTTGTGTGATTGGCTCACTGATTTTCCCAGAAGTCTACACTAAGATACAAATCAGATTTCAGGCATTCTCTGCAACAAAAACTTCATTTTTGGTGAGATACTGCCAATAGGAAATCACATCTAAAGGGATCCAGACCCTGCAGTATATTCCTCATTAAAGCTTTGCAGGTGCAGAAGCTGATTGATCTATAAAACCACTCCCATTAGATCCACTTTCAACATGGACACAGACAAACACACAAGGATTTCTTCAGAATAACAAAAGGTAGGAATCTGCAACAAAGTTTGTCAATATCCTTGTAATGTACATAGATCACCCATAGGAGAATGTTTGCTTTTTTTTTCTCAACAGAAGTGGAGTAGGTTGACAGAGGTGCGATGCAGGAAACCCTGAGAATCCAGTGTGGGTTCCCACATCCCACCTGAATCACCAGAGGTTCACACTGCCCTCTGCGAACCAGTGCAGGTGTCAATACAAAGTGAATGTCAACCCCAGATTGGTTCGCAGATCGCAATACAAACTGTGAATTCCGTCAGGAATCTGATCGCATGGGTGTGAATCGGAACCCATGCAATCCGATTTTGGTGCATACAAAAAAAAGGGGTACTGCACAAGTTTGGTCCGAATGCAATGGAAGTTCAGCCATACAGTTTGTATGGCTGAATTCGCATCTCACAGGCATCGCATGTGATCTGCACAGCAATGCAGTGCGAATCACATGCGATGTCTGGCATCGCACCAGTATGAACCGGAACTTACTCTTAGATAGTACACCATTACCTTGTTCTTTACAGTTAAACCAAGTGGTCTGAGATGGTGTTAAAACTGTGCGGTAAGCTCTTAAGTCCAATTCACAAATGGACCATGTAACGGATCAACCGGCACCCCGACTGGGTACCTCCGTTGACGGATGCTCCTAGTGCTTCCCGAGGGCTCCAAGCTCTCCACTAGACACCATAATTACCTCAGAACCCACGAACCGCCGCAGCTTGGTTGGTGTCTCGCCGCCCCCCACCGACCCAGGACCCACAACAAGGCTCCAGGCTCCAGTGGGTGAACCTCTCTTTCCCCAGAGAGTGCAGCAGGAGCAGGAACAAGCTCTTACACAAACTCTTACAAGAGCTTAGTGATTATCCAAGGGAGTATGAAGAACATAGCAATCCCTTGTAGCATATTCCCCCAATAGGAGACAGAACTCTAGATTGAGGGTGACGTATATATCAAACTTTAATGGTACAGCTGCTCTTTTATACAGTTTTCCCCCACAAGATTACCGCCCAGTTGAACCTTGTTGGGGACAGGACATGACATTCACAATCCAATAGAAACAGGGTTTTACATTCCCATACAGTGTACAAAATCCCTCCCCTCTGGCTGATTACAGTATTATATGCAGATGAAAGTGTATACAGGAACTAATTATCTAGCCATCTGGACAGAACAATGTGAGGTCATTAACATCTAACAATGGGACAGACATGATCCACATTCCCTCCCAATACACAAACAATAGGGAAGTCTGCCAATGACAGTCTGTGTTTCTATCTCACAGACAAGCACATAGAATACACATTATCTAGAAGTCAGACTTCATGGCAATGGTCTATAACAGTCTAAGTTTCCCAGTGTAAAGTGGGAATAAATCTTCATATTTCTATATGAAGATATTGTTGACAAATATTACTGTCCAATCTGAAGCAATTCAAACCATTAATTATCTGCTCCTCACCTCCCAGTGACAGTGAATACCGTTACATTGACTATCATTTTTCCTATCATTTTTCAAAAGATATTTGTAACTGTATTTGTAAACTGTTTTTTCTTTCTTCTAGGTTAGTATTTGTTGACAATGAGTTCAGTACCCTCAAGCTGAAAATAGAAGATTCTACAGCACGAGAGCATGTTATCACTGTAAAGCTGGGAGCTAGAGTTAGTACAATTTTTACTTTTTGCTTACACTTTCTATGCTGCATTTATGTAGTTTGTAGATTCATGAAAATTTCACAGCAATGCCCATGTCTCTTCTTGTTTTATATCTCTTGAAGGCCAAATTTCAAAGGGCAGTTTCACATTTTTGGTGGCAAATGTAATGTCAATCCTGATCATAAAATTAAATTTTACAGCTTGTTCTGGTTGGATTCAACACCAGTTCTTTACAGCTGTTTGGAACTGTAGTAGTAAATGTGGGTAGAAATATTTTTCAATAAAATGTGTTTAACCGTTTATGATTTGCTTTTATGCACTGTATTTGTATCGATGGGGAAAGAGGTAGTTGTGTGAAAAACAGCATGTCCTCCACCGGCCTCTGTGGTACCCACCTCCAACCCACAATAGTGTAGCGGGGAGAGAGGAATTACAGCAGTCCCCTTATGATGCATTATTTAACACTCCCAGAAGTTGCAAATAGTGTGGACGCTAGAAGTTGTTCAAGAGAGCCAGGTCTAAATACACTGGTTGCCAGACAGGCAAGTATATAGAATCTTTTACATAGTCTGCAATACGTTTCTCCTGATTTATTTCAGGTAATTATATAGCGCTGTCAATTTACGCAGCGCTTTACATATACATTGCACATTCACATCAGTCCCTGCCCTCAAGGAGCTTACAATCTAAGGTAATCCTGATAAGGCTGATAAGGTTGACAAGGCTGCTGAACACTGAATTAGGAACTACAGTATGACCTAGAGAACTAGTGAACTAGTGTCCTTAGGTGGTGTGACCCTTTTTTAGCCCTGCTGAGAAAAGTCTATTTTCTTTCTCAGGCAAGCTTTTTCCTTGGAATTTTTCCTCAGTGACTTCAATCAAGTTTTCTTGTTACAGTCCTGAGCAGGTATCTATATAACTGCTATCCAGATCAAAGTTTTTTCATTAGCTTTGCAGGATGCTGTAACCGGACCCTGTCGGAATGGACATGCAGGACTAGCCTAGGATGTGACAGTCAGGCACTGCTTGGCTCTGCATTGTGGCACTTTTGAGACCTTAGTGTACTGTGTTAGCAGCGGAGAAATTTCCTGAGTCCTGAGATTTATGTGGTAACTAGGGCCATTTGAGCTGAATCACTGGGAGCTACCTCTTCTATTACACCTCTAAGCACCTTTTTAAAATCCGCCAGCCCCCCCCCCCCCCCACCACCACCATCACCAATTTCACAATGTAATGCTGAGGGACCGAGTGTGGATGTCTTACCCTCCATTCAAAATTGGTAGTGACTTTAATCTGTCAGACTGTGTCAAAATGAGCAGATTCCCTCAAAAAGGACCACTTCGCTATCGTCTCCTTTTCTTGAAACACATGGTACACATCTTTGGAGCTTTGTGCTTAAGTTTTGATTGCTTATTTCAAGCATCTAAACTGGTGTCTCGCATGGGCTGCTGTCCATACAGATGCGCCGAAATCTGGCTCTGTGCTTGGGACACTGATGCTACATCCAAGGGAGGGAAGGGAGAGGTTCGTGGACCTGGGTCAGTCTTATGCATGGCAGACAAGTACCAAAGGTGGAGGGCTCTGTTACTCCCTAAATTGGCAGCTTGTAATGGACATGTTGTACATCATATTTAGATTTTTTTAACATGAAAACAACAGTTTAATATATATATATATATATATATATATATATATATATATATATATATATATATATATACAGTTAATTATTCTGTATTTCATATACATCACATGTAAGGTAGGATTCACTTTAAATCCTAATAACATATTTGGATATATATAATGCTTATTGTACTTTTTTCGCACTCAACTATATAACAATCTTTTGGTTGAATGACTTTTGGGAAAGGAAAAAGAGAAAAATTTGGAACAGACTAACAGATGTATTACAGAGTAAGCAATTAACACACCATAAGAAAAGGCATTTAATTTTGTTACCCTATCAGATTCTTGTAGTCCTCAGATAGGTAGAAAAGGTACCAGGGTTCCCACAAATTGTGAAACTGTGAGGTAGAGGTCCTGGTTTAGTGGATAATTTGTGGATCCTTGCAATTTTAAGAAAAATATTCAATGTTGTATTTATTAGGGTATGTTTCTTGATTATTGTTGGGTATTTTGGGGGTCTGTCCATGGATGGTAATGAGTGTATGTGTGGCCATGACCTTTCTAAGTCAACCCAGTTTTTATTTTTTGAATGGTAATGCCAGTCTATTATTCTGGCAAGATGAGTCACATAAAAGTATTTCCTAAAGTCAGGAAGGCCAATTCCCCCTTTCATTTTTGGAAGGATGAGAATTTTTTGTTGGATTCTTGGGTTTCTGTTTGCCCAAAGAAAGTTTCTTTGGATTTTTTGTTTGTTTTGTAAAGAAGGAGGGTGGTATCTCAATTTTTAGCGCATGTAACAAGTATATTAGTCTTGGTAAAACTGTCATTTTTAAGATAGAGGCTCTACCAAACCATGGGAATGACTTAGTATTCCAATTTATAAGATCAGTTTCTATTTTTTTGAGTATTGGTTGGAAATATGTATTTGAAAAGTTACTCTAGTTTTGGTGTCAGTTTAATGCCTAGATATGGGCAGTTTTTAATTGATAGTTCTATATCTTTGAGAGTGTAAGGTTCGAACCATTGCTTTAAATTTGCTGTGATTTTTCTTGAAAAAATATTTAATCAGCTGGAAAGTTTTATTTAGATTTGGAATTGAGATATGTGTTTGGGTAACAAAAAAAAAATAGAAATCATCTGCGAAGGCTGCGACTTTGTAGTCATTTGTAATTTATTTGGAATCCATGTATCACTTTTTGCATTTTAATAGTCCTAATTCCAGGGTTAGGATAAATAAAAGGGGAGATAGGGGGAAACCCTGTCTAGTTCCATTTTATATACTTATTGGTTCAGAATAGACTTCATTAACTTTAATTCTCGGTTGTGGTTTGTTGTATAATGATGTTATCCACATCATCATTATGTTTCCTAATCTAATGTGTTTGCAGTTAGAGAACATATAGTCCCATTCTACTCTATCAAAGGCCTTTTCTGCGTCAGTTGACAGCAGAAGGCCTTCGATTTTTTTTTTTTTTTGGTGTACCGTATGTACAGTTTTAGAGATTTTTATTATTTTGTCTCCTGCCTCCCTTCCAGGCAAAAAAAGCCTACTTGCTCTTGGCCTATCAGTTTTTCTAGAAGAGGTCTGATCCGGTTAGCTAATGTTTTGGTCAGTAGTTTTAGATCGATATTCAGAAGGGATATTGGTCTGTAGTTTGGACACTCAGTGGAGTCCTTGTCAGGTTTTGGTATGACCGAAATATAAGCAAGCAGGAATTCTTTGGTCGTGTTCTTTTCTTTATTAAATTAAGTGCTTCTGTTAGAGGTTTAGTAATAAGGGGTGCATATACTGTAGTTTGTATTATTGTGATGTGAAGCCATCTAGTCTGGGGCTTTTCCCTGTTTTAAAATCTTTAATGGCAGCAGCTAATTCTTCATTGGATATAGGTTTTTTAGTTTATCTATTTGTTTTTGGGATGGTGTAGGCATGTTGCATTGAACTAGGTCAGTGATGGCGAACCTTGGCACCCCAGATGCTTTGGAACTATGATGCTCTTGTACTATGCAGTGTATTGAGCATCATGGGAAATGTAGTTCCAAAACATCTGGTGTGCCAAGGTTTGCCATCACTGAACTAGGTAGTCTCTAAGTATTTGTTCTCTGCTAAGTTTGCTGGTTTATTTTGTGGTGGTTTGTTATAAAAAGTTTAGAATAATAATTATTGAAGAGCTTGGCTATTTTCAGCCCTATATCGGTTTTCCTTCTTTGTTTTATATGCAATGAATGTTGCTGCCCATTGTAAGTTGGATTGCTTTTTGAAATCCTGACTGTGGTCAAATTATTGTGTCCCTTAATGGATAAGAAATAAAATATGCTTTTTGGACTTGCCATAAAATCTTGATCCTGGACCCCGCTGAGGGATACAGATGCCAACCTTTTCTTTTTTATCCCATCTAACAGCAGTTTTGCACATATTTTTATTTTTCCCTCCCTCATGCCACGTCTCTCTAGCAATCCCTACATAGCAGTTGAGTCAAGTTTTCAGTCTTTTTGGATCAAATGATGTCAGCCCTCCTTTCCTAATTGGTTGAAGTTTCCTTTTTTAATGGCTGAAGTCAGCAAATTGAAAAAATTAAAAAATAAATAATCCTAACCATCAGGGAAAGGAGGGATAAAGGAAGCTAAAGTGAAGAGAGACCAAGTAGATTTCTCTATCGTTCATTGACAGACGCAGCTCCATATCTTCTTGACCATTAGGGTATGCTGCCTCCTACAGGAGTAGGACACTAGGCAGGAAAAATTTTGCCACGCCTATGGGGCAGTCCCTGCAGGCATACACCCACACAGTCTGCTATAGCCCTCAGTTTGTTTCTGCCTAGTTTAGAAGTAGGACCTAGTTCTCTGCTGGAACTTTGGTCTTAGCTGTTTTTTTATTGGGAACCTTTTTTTGTAAGACTTTATTTTTTAGTTAGTGTTCCTGAGAGAACTACAAGCAACAGCCAGCTGGGTTTCAGACTGGATATCCTAGATCCTTACGGTCTCCCAGCCTGGCCACTGAGCATGAGCAGGTTAAAGTCCAGCATTAGGCCTCGCCACGACAGAGCCCTAATGGACGTGGGCGGGCCCGCGAGTGAAACGCCTCACCAGGACGCACATCACCTGGGATGTGCTGAGTCCCAGCATACCCCCCTGACTGTCAGCACCCCACCCAGGGTAATAATGAAAAGAAATGGCTGCACTCAGATGTGGTCAAAATCCAGGTTTATTGGACATCCCAATGTGGCAAAAAAGTGGCAAGGTAGATGCGTTTCAAACACTAATATGTGTGCTTAATCATTAATGATGATCATGATTAATGGTAATGATTAAGCACACATATTAGTGTGTGAAATGCGTCTACCTTGCCACTTTTTTGCCACATTGGGATGTCCAATAAACCTGGATTTTGACCACATCTGAGTGCAGCCATTTCTTTTCATTATTGACTGTCCACGGAGGCGAGCCGGGGTGAGCACCGCTGTTGGTCATCAAGCTTCCCATTACCTTGAGCAGTGTATCTCTTTCCTTTGTATACCCCACCCAGGATGGAGAGGTAGTCTGTTCGGAGTGGCGCCCACCTGATGCCGTGGTATGGTGAGTAAGTGTCCCCCCAAATCTCTGGTGGTTTTGGGGTGGACGTGGGCCCCTCCCTGGGAAAGTCAGAACCTTGGGTATCCCTTGGTTCCCCTGGCCTCTCTGTGATACCAGACCCCCCTCGGCTGTCCCCTCCCCCACAAACAAGTTCCTACCCCTGGGGGGGCAGATGTATTGTGGCAGCTGTGGTGGTTCTGCAAGGGGGGGGGGGTTTTCCTGGTGGGGTCTCTTCCTGGGGACCCCCTGATGCCTCTGGACTCTAGGATGCCCTGGGGGGTCCTAGAGACCGCATGGCGTGCCTTTGGGGCCGCCATTTTGCTGTAGTTTTTCTGCTCTGCATCAATGTAAAAAGTCTCTCATTGAAATGCATGAGCCGCCATGTTTTGGTAGTTCCCCATATGATTGCATGGGGCGGCCATTTTCTTGAAGTCCACGTTCGCTGGACAGCAAGTGAGGCATGACCCAGGTGTTTTTCTGTTTCCTGCGCCAGATCCTTTCTATTCTCTGCACAGAACATTCCTGAAGCCTCCAGGCCGTTTTGGTGGTATGTTCCTGGGGTCCATGTAGGTATTCCCCACTCACCCTGCTGCAGGCTGTGTTAGGGCTGGGATTTGTGGTACCGCTGATGCAGCGGTGCGGAAAGCGTTTTTTGCAACTTCTCTTAAAGTGACATTGCCTTTTTTATACTCAGTGCTAATGGAGTCCCAGTGTCAAATCTCGTCTATAGACCCCCTCAGTGTGGTTGCGGGAAAGCCTGGTGTCAAAATTGGATTTATTTTTAAAAAAATGCCACTAGCCGAAAGTGCCCTTTGCCTTCACCTGCCTCTTTAGTATCCTCAGATTCTGAGATAGATGTGGCCACACCGGATGCATACCATCCTGGTGGATCTGTGTCTTCGCATTCTGATGGCGAAGAGGACATTTCCTCATCAGCTGCTGCGCGCTGATGGAGGCACTTATAGTGTCGGTGCAGGAAACCTTAAAAATGGCAGATGGGTCTACAGCGTCAGGGTCGCATGTGTCTTTTGGCACCTGCAAATCCCAGAAGTCGGGGAAGGTGTTTTCCTGTCTAGAACTTTTTGACAACATTGTCAATGAACAGTGGGGGCGCATCAAACAAATGTTAGTGGTGCCTAAGCACTTAAAGGGCGTTACCCCTTCTGGGATGCGGTTTCCACTAGGTTGACCGTGCCACCAAAGGTGGATCATCCGGTTTCCAAACTAAACAAGTCTACTGTGGTCCCGGTGGAAGAGTCCCCAGTATTTACAGACCCTGTGGATAGACAGATTGAGTCTCAGTCCCGCCATTTGCATGTGTTAGCGGGCTCAATACTAAAACCGGTCTTTGTGATCACTCTGGTGTCACATACCATCACAGAATAGGCAAAGTTGCTAAAAGGTGACTTAGAAACAGAGCAGCTCTCACCGGGCCTGATAGAGCTAACGGACCAAATGGTTCAAACCCTTCTGTATATATGTGATGCGTCACTGGTTACGGCTCCACTGGTAGCCAGAGTGTCTGCGGTGGGGATTGCTATTAGACGCATGGTGTGGCTGAAAAGCTGGTCTGCGTACCAGGCTTCCAAAAAGGCTCTTTCTGACCTTCCCTTTACGGGGGACAGGTTGTTTGGATCCTCCCTGGATGAGTTGATCAAAGACCTTACGAGTGGGAAGAGTACTCTTCTACCCCAACCCACCAAGGGCAAGGCACCATGTAATAGACGGGGGCCTTCATTTGCTGCTCATAGGCGGCCCTTTTGTGCCTCCAGGTCACAGGAGAAAGGAGCTATGCCATTCAGGTCTTCTGGGGGTACCAAGAAGACATGGTCGGGTAATCTGAGAACAGGCCAATTTGGATCTGCTGACAAATCCTCGTCTGCATGAAGGGACGCCCTCACCCATTTCTGCGGTGGGGGGACATCTTTGCTTCTTTCCGGAACCATGGATTTCCTTGATTCAGGACAAATCAGTCGACAAACTGATCTGATCAGGTTACAAGATTGAATTCTAGTCTCGATCGTCAGGACAGGTTCTTCCCGTCCAATCTACGCCTATCCCTGGACGGGTAAGGGATCTAAGAGAGGCAGTACAAGATCTGCTGTCGCAAGGGGTGATTGTGTCGGTTCCTTCTCGGGAACGCTTTCAGGGGTTCTATTCAAACCTGTTTACTGTGCCCAGGAGAGAAGGCAAAGTATGTCCAATCCTGGAACTCAGGGCTCTGATCCGGTTTGTACGGGTACAGATGTTTCAAATGGAGTCCATTTGCACAGTAGTGTGGCGTCTCTACACCATAGTGACATTTTGGCCTCCAAAGATATCAAGGACGCATATCTCCACATCCCTGTTTTCTTCGCTTTGCTGTAGGAGAAGAGCAATATCAATTTGTGGCGTTACCCTTTGGTCTCTCCTCCGCCCCCAGGGTCTTCACCAAAGTGTTGGCTCTGATGTTGGCATTACTGCGACAAAGGGAGATTACGGTACTGGGGTACTTGGATGATCTCAGAGCGATAAAGCTTTGCCTGAGTCACTGGACAACTAGTTTACAGGGTTGTCCAGTTTGGATTCAATCGGACAATGCCACATCTGTGGCTTACATCAATCATCAAGGGGGCACCAAGAGTGTCTTTGGCGGCCTGGGAGGTGGTTGAGATCCTGGAATGGGCGAAAAAGTTTGTTCCAGCCCTTACTGCAGTACACATGCCACGTGTGGAAAACTGGCAGGCGGAATACCTGAGTCATCATGTGTTGGATCAGGGGGAGTGGTCCCTGCACCCGGAGGTGATTTGCCTCCTGTGTGTCTGGTGGGGGACTCCCGATGTCGACCTGTTTACTTCTCGACTTAACAAGAAGGTTTAGAGGTTTTTAGCCAGGTCAAGGGATCTTCTGGCCGATGCCTCAGAAGCACTGGTGGCTCCTGAGGGTCAGTATCGGCTGATCTATGCGTTCCCTCCGCTAAAACTCCTGCCGAGGCTTCTGCGCAGAATAGAGGTGGAGGGGTTTCCGGTCATTCTGGTGGCCCCAGACTGGTCTCGTTGGTCTTGTTATGCAGATCTGGTAAGGTTGGTCGCTGATGCTCCTTGGAGACTTCCTCTCAGGGAAGATCTGCTGTCTCAAGGGCCGATCTTCCATCCTGCTTTACAGTCGCTGGCTTTAATGGCGTGGCTGTTGAAAGCCAAGTATTGAAGGATAGAGGTCTTTCTGATTCTGTGATTCCTACACTGTTGAAGGTCAAGAAGTCTACTTCCAGGAAGATTTATCATTGTACGCGGAAATCGTACATCTCATGGTGTGAATCGCTGAAGGTGCATCCTCGCCTGTTTTTGGTGGCTAGGATTTTGACCTTTCTTCAAAAAGGAGTTGAACAGCTGTTGGCTTTGGGCACTATCAAAGGCCAAGTGTCGGCTTTAGCTGTATTCTTCCAACGCCCTTAAGCTACACATGCCTTGATTCGCACTTTTATACAAGGGGTTCGCCATATGGCTCTTCAGAGGCAATCCCTGCTACCTCTGTGGGATCTTAACTGTTCTTCAAAAGCCTCCTTTTGAGATCATTAGGGAGATTCTTCTGCTTGCACTGTCACAGAAGGTTGCCTTTTTGGTTGCTATTACTCTTGCCTGCAGAGTATCTGAATTGAACCTGCCGTTCACCTTATCTGGTGGTCCACAGAGATAAAGTGGTACTTCAACCTCATCAGTCGTTCCTTCCTAAGATGGTTTCTGATTTTCATCTGAATGAAGACATTGTGCTGCCTTCACTCTGTCCTTAGCCCAAGCATCCCAAGAAAATTTCTTTGCATTCTTTGGATGTGATTCAGACAATTCGAGTTTACCTGGAGGCTACTGAATCTTTCAGGTAATCAGACTCTCTTTGTCCTCCCCGAAGGACCTCGAGAAGGATTGGACGTGTCTGCTGCAACTATATCCAGATGGATCAGGCAGACGGTTGTTCAAGGCTTATTCACTGAAGGGTCAGGTTTCTCCTTTTCCTGTGAAGGTGCATTCTACTAGGGTGCTGAGTGCCCTTTTGGGCTTTTCGCCATCAGGCATCTGTGATGCAAGTTTGCAAGGCAGCAACTTGGTTGCAGGCTGCTGTTTAAAAGAGAAACAATTCTTTGAGGGTGTATGTTGTTTTTAGGTGAGCTCCGGTTGTTCCTGGTTGAGCTCCATGTTACCTGGTTGGCTAAGTTTAGCCTTTGGGGAATTACGTTCTTTCTTTGCATTGTTTTTCCCACCCCTCATGCAAATAATGCTTAGGGACGTCCCAATGGTCAAGAAGATATGGAGCTGTGTCTGTCAATGAATGATAGAGAAAACTGGATTTTTGATTTTTGACTTACCATAAAAACCTTTTCTCTGAAGTTCATTGACAGAAGCAGCACCCGCCCCTCTAATTATTTTTTCTTCTAAACACTGCTTGCAATGAAACAAAGGCTATAACAGAGTGTGTGGGTGTATGCCTGCAGGGGCTGCCCCATAGGTGTGGTAAAGTTTTTTTCCTGCCTAGTGTCCTGCTCCCGTAGGGGGCAGCATAACCCAATCGTCAAGAAGATATGGAGCTGCGTCTGTCAATGAACTTCAGAGAAAAGGATTTTACGGTATGTCAAAAATACAGTTTTTTTGCACTAAATGTTTACAGCTATTATCTAGGCATTGTTGGAGAACTGTGACAAAAAAGCATTTGAGGGGAAAAAAAAGAAAAAACTTACAGCATGCTCTGTTTACTTTAGATAGCATAGGATTAAGGATGACATGAGTTATGTTACAGACAAGCTGTCCTCCCCCCCCCATTCTTCTTCTCCTTCATTTATATTAAAGCTGAATTGCAGGCGCAGTAAAAATATTATTTACTGAAGTTGAATTTCCAGTCATAGATGCTCCAGATTTTTTGCAACATCTCCAGTAACAGAATCTCCCAGTTTTTTTTTTTTCTGCTCCAGAGAAATGCATTTTGCATTAAATAACTGTCTTCTTCCCCTTTATGCTTCAACCGTCTGACCACTCTATTCCCCTGGTTCCTGTCATTATTGCCAGCTAAGCTTCCCACATATGTCCCAGGGCCACATGAGAAACTGGGACTGTTGTGAAGGGCCTAACTTCATACTGCTTTATGTTAATTTTTGACTTGGGAAGGTCCATAAGTACGTAAACATATAGAAGACAAACACCTGGCACTAGGAATAATAGGTACAACTGCTCATGACCTAAATCTTTAGATGGGTGGTTGGTAAAAACATGTGCCTAAGCCACAGTTTTACTCATTCAGTAAGGAAACTGACAGTGAAGGCATCGAGGGCCACATAGGGACAGCCAGAGGGCTGGATGTTGCCCTGGGGTCACAATTTGCCCAGGTCTGCTCTAATACCATGAAAAGAATCATGGGACGCACATTTTAGACTTGGCTTAAAATGTACAGGATATACTGTATCGCCAAAGCGTTTACTTTTGAAGACAGTGGGAAAGGATTAGAACCTTTTGTCAAGTTGTATTACTTTCTCTTTACCCAGTGGATTCACCTAATCTATTTGCCCTGGTGACCATTGCTTCTGAGACCGAACGTGATGAGATCCAGAATCGGAGTTTTTACCAGATCAAGAAGTATGAAGAAATCTTCCCATGCAGACACCTATTTCAGTGACATTTGTATAAGAGGGTAATTACCACTCTGTAGGGATCTCCCCTCTCTGCCTGTTGTGCCTCTGGGACAGGAAGTTAAGACAAATTTCTCCAATGGGATACAGTCAGTAAAAAATAATCTTGACAGATGGGGTTTTTAACTGTTCTCTACCCTATCCAAAAATAAAATAGAAAGCTTGGACTATGCATTCACTTTAACAGTAAAAGTCATACAGGTTAGGATTTAGCGAGATACTTAGGATTATACAGTGTGAACTACCTCTCATACATTGCAGTGTCAATCTTCACCCAAAAGGGGATGTCCCAATATTCCTCATCCTCTCTCTCCCCGGGCAGTTTCCTGGTTTTGACAGGTACCTGTCCCACTCCTGCTTGGATCGTCTAGGTAATCCGAGTGGAAGTTCTCCCAGTTTTGGGAGCACAGTTTTTGTAGTTGCTAACTTTAAATTTTCAGAAATATGACTGAAGCTCCTCTTTTTAAATGAAACTTTGCTTACTGAAAATCTGCAGATCCTTTTTAAAAGTAAGTCATCCAAGCTTCAGAGACTCATTACTGCAGTTAAAATCTAAAAATGTTGGATCTTCTGCTGCATTCAAAACTATTATGGCCAAAATGACATCTATAAGAGTTCAAGTGATATTAAAGCTCAATTACTGTAACACTACTGTCCATTCTCTGCCACCATATAACAGATGTTGTATCCCTGCTTTGCAGAAGTCTATTATTATTGGTGTAGCAGCAAGGGTAGCAAAAGTTGCAGTCGCATCTTGGTCTCTAGAGCCTACCTAGCCATGTGTAGGTTTTTTTCGCCATGCTTGTCGAGACACATGCACAGCTTTCAGTGGATGGTTGTACTTCCCGTGGATGGTTTCAATACTTAGTCACTGACCCAGAACAATTTTGTGTGTGTGTGTGTATGTATATATGTGTGTGTGGGTGTGTATAATATATACACACAGTGCCTTGCGAAAGTATTCGCCCCCCTTGAACTTTGCGACCTTTTGCCACATTTCAGGCTTCAAACATAAAGATATAAAACTGTAATTTTTTGTGAAGAATCAACAAGTGGGACACAATCATTAAGTGGAATTAAATTTATTGGATATTTCAAACTTTGTTAACAAATAAAAAACTGAAAAATTGGGCGTGCAAAATTATTCAGCCCCTTTACTTTCAGTGCAGCAAACTCTCTCCAGAAGTTCAGTGAGGATCTCTGAATGATCCAATGTTGACCTAAATGACTAATGATGATAAATAGAATCCACCTGTGTGTAATCAAGTCTCTGTATAAATGCACCTGCACTGTGATAGTCTCAGAGGTCCGTTTAAAGCGCAGAGAGCATCATGAAGAACAAGTAACACACCAGGCAGGTCCAAGATACTGTTGTGGAGAAGTTTGAAGCCGGATTTGGATACAAAAAGATTTCCCAAGCTTTAAACATCCCAAGGAGCACTGTGCAAGCGATAATATTGAAATAGAAGGAGTATCAGACCACTGCAAATCTACGAAGACCTGGCCGCCCCTTTTAAACTTTCAGCTCATACAAGGAGAAGACTGATCAGAGATGCAGCCAAGAGGCCCATGATCACTCTGGATGAACTGCAGAGATCTACAGCTGAGGTGGGAGACTCTGTCCATAGGACAACAATCAGTCGTATACTGCACAAATCTGGCCTTTATGGAAGAGTGGCAAGAAGAAAGCCATTTCTTAAAGATATCCATAAAAAGTGTCATTTAAACTTTGCCACAAGCCACCTGGGAGACACACCAAACATGTGGAAGAAGGTGCTCTGGTCAGATGAAACCAAAATCAAACTTTTTGGCAACAATGCAAAACGTTATGTTTGGCGTAAAAGCAACTCAGCTCATCACCCTGAACACACCATCCCCACTGTCAAGCATGGTGGTGGCAGCATCATGGTTTGGGCCTGCTGTTCTTCAGCAGGAACAGGGAAGATGGTTAAAATTGATGGGGAAGGTGGATGGAGCCAAATACAGGACCATTCTGGAAGAAAACCTGATGGAGTTTGCAAAAGACCTGAGACTGGGACGGAGATTTGTCTTCCAACAAGACCATGATCCAAAACATAAAGCAAAATCTACAATGGAATGGTTCACAAATAAACATATCCAGGTGTTAGAATGGCCAAGTCAAAGTCCAGACCTGAATCCAATCGAGAATCTGTGGAAAGAACTGAAAACTGCTGTTCACAAACGCTCTCCATCCAACCTCACTGAGCTCGAGCTGTTTTTTCAAGGAGGAATGGGCAAAAATTTCAGTCTCTCGATGTGCAAAACTGATAGAGACATACCTTAAGCGACTTGCAGCTGTAATCGCAGCAAAAGGTGGCGCTACAAAGTATTAACTTAAGGGTGCTGAATACTTTTGCACGCCCAATTTTTCGGTTTTTTCTTTGTTAAAGTTTGAAATATCCAATAAATTTCGTTCCACTTCATGATTGTGTCCCACTTGTTGATTCTTCACAAAAAATTACAGTTTTATATCTTTATGTTTGAAGCCTGAAATGTGGCAAAAGGTCGAAAAGTTCAAGGGGGCCGAATACTTTCGCAAGGCACTGTGTGTGTATGTATGTATGTGTGTGTGTATATATATATATATATATATATATATATATATATATATATATATATATATATATATATATATATATATATATACACACACAGTATCTCACAAAAGTGAGTACACCCCTCAAATTTTTGTAAATATTTTATTATATCTTTTCATGTGACAACACTGAAGAAATTACACTTTGCTACAATGTAAATTAGTGAGTGTACAGCTTGTATAACAGTGTAAATTTGCTGTCAAAATAACTCAACACATAGTCATTAATGTCTAAACCTCTGGCACCAAAAGTGAGTACACCCCTAAGTCAAAATGTCCAAATTGGGCCTAAAGTGTCAATATTTTGTGTGGCCAGCATTATTTTCCAGCACTGCCCTAACCTTCTTGGGCATGGAGTTCACCAGAGCTTCACAGATTGCCACTGGAGTCCCTTCCACTCCTCCATGGCGACATCACGGAGCTGGTGGGCGTTAGAGACCTTGTTTGAGGATGCCCCAAAGATGCTCAGTAGGGTTTAGGTCTGGAGACATTCGCCAGTCCAACACATTTACCCTCAGCTTCTTTAGCAAGGCAGTGGTCGACTTGGAGGTGTGTTTGGGGTCGTTATCATGTTAGAATACTGCCCTGGAGCCCAGTTTCCAAATGGAGGGGATCATGCTCTGCTTCAGTATGTCACAGTAAATGTTGGCATTCATGGTTCCTTCAATGAACTGTAGCTCCCCAGTGCTGGCAGCCCTCTGAAGCCCCAGACCATGGCACTCCCCACAATGCTTGACTGTAGGCAAGACACATTTGTCTTTTTACTCCTCACCTGGTTGCCGCCGCACACTCTTGACACCATCTAAACCAAATAAGTTTATCTTGGTCTCGTCAGACCACAGGACATGGTTCCAGTAATCCATTTCTTTAGTCTGCTTGTCTTCAGCAAACTGTTTGCGGGCTTTCTTGTGCATCATCTTTAGAAGAGGCTTCCTTCTGGGACGAGAGCCATGCAGACCAATTTGATGCAGTGTGTGGCGTATGGTCTGAGAACTGGCAGGCTAACCCCCCACCCCTTCAACCTCTGCAGCCATGCTGGCAGCACTCATACGTCTATTTCCCAAAGACAACCTCTGGATATGACGCTGAGCATGTGCACTCAACTTCTTTGGTCGACAATGGCGAGGCCTGTTCTGAATGGAAACTGTCCTGTTAAACCGCTGTATGGTCTTAGCCACCATCCTACAGCTCAGTTTCAGAGTCTTGGCAATCTTCTTATAGCCTAGGCCATCTTTATGTGTAGCAACAATACTTTTTTTTTTCAGATCCTCAGAGATTTCTTTGTCATTAGGTGCAATGTTGAACTTTTAGTGACCAGTATGAGAGAGTGAGAGTGATAACACCAAATTTAACACACCTGCTTCCCGTTCACGCCTGAGACCTTTTAACACTAACGAGTCACATGACACTGGGGATGGAAAATGGCTAATTGGGCCCAATTTGGACATTGTCCCTTAGGGGTGTACCCCCTTTTGTTGCCAGTGGTTAAGACATTAATGGCTGTGTGTTGAGTTATTTTGAGGGAACAGCACATTTACACTGCTATACAAGCTGTACACTCACGACTTTACATTGTACCAAAGTGTAATTTCTTCAGTGTTGTCACATGAAAAGATATAATAGAATATTTACAAAAATGGGGGGTGTACTCACTTTTGCGAGATACTGTGTGTGTATGTATGTATGTGTATATATATATATATATGTGTGTGTGTGTGTGTGTGTGTGTGTGTGTGTGTGTGTGTGTGAATACAGTGGGGAAAATTAATTATTTGATCCCCTGCAGATTTTGTAAGTTTACCCACTGAAATGAAGGGTCTATAATTTTTATCATAGGTGTATTTTAAATGACAGAGACAAAATATCAACCAAAAATCCAGAAAAAAAAAACACATAAAACAAATGCTTTAAATTAAGTTTCAGTTCAGTGAGTAAAATAAGTATTTGATCCCCAAGCAAAAACATGACTTAGTATTTGGTGGCGAAACCCTTGTTGGCAAGCACAGAGGTAAGACGTTTCTTGTAGTTACCAGGTTTGCACATATCTCAGGAGGCCAACCCAAAAGAGTTAAAGCGGTTATAACTTCAAAGGGTGGGCCAGCTCCATATTGAACCCTACGGACTAAGACTGGAATGCCATTAAAGTTCATGTGCGTGTAAAGGCAGGCACGCCCAATACTTTTGGTAATTTAGTGTATGTATGTGTGTATATATACACTGCTCAAAAAAAATTAAAGGAACACTTTGAAAACACATCCGATCTCAATGGGGAAAAATCTCATGCTGGATATCTATACTGATATGGACTGGGTAATGTGTTAGGAATGAAAGGATGCCACATAGTTTGATGGAAATAAAAATTATCAACCTACAGAGGGCTGATTTCAAAGACACCCCAAAATCAAAGTGAAATAATGATGCAGACAGGCAAATCCATTTTTCTGAAATTTCATTGCAGCAACTCAATATGGTATTCAGTAGTTGTATGGCCCCAACGTGCTTTTATGCATACCTAACAACATCATGGCATGCTCCTAATAAGACAAAGGCTGGTGTCCTGGGGTATTTCTTCCCAGATCTGAATCTGGGCATCGCTGAGCTCCTAAACAGACTCAGGTGCAACCTGGCGGCGTCACCAGGGTTGTTTTGGCATCTTCCATCAGCACCTTGGCCCTGCATCTCCAGGGTTGGTAATAAATGTGGTTTTAAGAGGTAACACACTACCAGCGTCTACATTCATTAACATGAGAGTTCTGGATAGCCCTGGACGTATAAGAAGTATCCCGATCCATGGACCGCCGGACTCCAAAGGATTTCATCTTCCGTTGGGACCAGTCAAAACCTTGAGTGCATGTTAACTACAGGTTTTCAGATTATGTTTAATTGCTTAATTAATTGTGTGAATCCACATATTATCAAGGAAACATTTGCTGGATCTTATTTTTTATGGCTCCATTGACATGAAACATTTTTTTCACCACTGACTTTTTCTTGAAATAATTTGTTTCATTTTTATGCACGTTTGCTTCATTGCCACTATATTCATGGTAATTTTTTATGCAACCACATTTGTGGTTTATGGACAATTTCTAAGGACAATTTTCTTTATATGTTTCAACATTGTCATAATTTATTATGTTCTTTCATTCACATAGTTTTTATAGCGCACTAGTCTTTTTCACTTACCAATGGCAGGTATTGATGTGCCGTCCTGGAGGGGTTGGACTGCCTGTACAACCTCTATAGGGTCCAGGTATTGCCTCATGCTATCAGTAGTGACACTGACCCAAGCCAAATACAAAACCAGTGAAATAGTAAGAAAAAATAAGTAGGGAAAAAACATTCAGTTGCCACCACTTGTAAAACATTTCCTGGTTTGGGGGTTGTCCATCAAGTGCACCTGTTTTTAATTTAAATAACACCAAAGCAGCTGAAACAGATTAACAACCCCCTCCACTACTTATCTGACCAGATTAATATCCCAGCAGTTTATTTGACTTAATGCTGTACTCTGATTAAAAAGTGTTCCTTTAATTTTTTAGTAGTGTACAGTATAACATTATGGTCACTGATCGTTAAAGTGAATAACATGGATTATTTTGTTACAATGACACCTGAAAGTCTTATCATATGCAGGAAGTGAACATGTTGTCCTTGAAGTTGATGTTTTGAAAGCAGGAAAAATGGGCAAGCATAAGGATTTGAGCTTTTTGGACAAGGGCCAAATTGCAATGGCTAGATGGTTAAGTCAGGAATTCAAAAACTGCAACTGTTGTGGGATGTACCCAGTCTGCAGTGGTCCAAGGAAGGAAAATTGGCAAACCGGAGACAAGGTCATGGGTGGCCAAGACTCATTGATGCACATGAGGAAGAAAGGTTACTGAAGCTCAAATTGCTGAAAAGTTAGGGTCCATGTACACGGGACGTTGTTAAAAGTCCCTTTGAATGCTGGAATTTTTAGGACGTTTGAAACGTCCGTTCGGTCGCGTTTGTACCCGCGTTTAGCGGGCGTTTAGCGGGCGTTTGCGTTTAGAACCGTTCCTAGAGGTCAAAAAAATTATTCCCCTTTAAAATGGAAAAACGCGAACGCCAAACGCGGGTCATCACGTTTGGTCGCGTTCGGACGCATTTTTGCGTTTGAAACGCCGGGAAACACACGTTCGAACGCAAATAATTGCGTTCTAAAAACAGTCCCTGAACGCAATTGCCCGCAAACGACCTGGTGTACATGGACAGATAAGATAAAATGTAGATGGGTTCAGGGGCTTCTAAAAAAACGCCCAACTGCTCCTAAACGGCCATTTCCAGCGTCCCGTGTACATGGAGCCTTAATGCTGATTCTGATAGGTGTCAAAATGCATAGTGCATCACAGTTTGTTGCTTTGTATTATTTTATTATTATACAGGATTTATGTATTTATCAACAATGTTAGGGCAGACAGTACAGTCACAATACAATTCAATACAAGAGGAATCAGAGGGCCCTGCTCGTTAGAGCTTACAATTAAAGCGGAGTTCCGCCCTGGAATATTTTTTTTTTTAAAAATACCCCCGGGACAGTCAGGGCTGGTGCATTCCACAATGGCTAGCCTCTGATCTGTCCCGGGTTGCACTTACCTGTTAGGACAAATACTTACCTTGAAAACGTCTTGTCCAGCGCTGCCATCTCAGATGTGGGCAGCTTGAAGCCAGCGAGATCCTCTTCAGCGTCCTCTTCCACCTTCTTCGGTCCCAGCTGTTTAGAAGGGGATGACGCGCCCGCCCCGGAACTGACGTTGGGGCCGTTGCAGGCGCAATGATTCCTGGGAGCGATGACGTTCAGCTCCCAGGAATCATTGCAGAGCCAGGAAGTGACGACGGGCCGCGGCCGAGGAAGGAGGAAGAAGGAAGTAAGGTAAGTATATTTTCTTCGCTACGAGGTAAGTAAAAAAAAAAAAAATGCGATTATCCATTTCTTTTTCAGGTGACCCGGAGCGAGAAGATGGAGGTAAGTATAAAATTAGGGTGGAACTCCACTTTAAGGAGGGAGGGTTAAGTGATACAAAAGGTAATAACTGTGGGGGTTGAGCTGATTAAGAAAATAAAAGAATCATTGTTAGGTGGGGGCAAGATAGTCTTCTCTGAAAAGATGTTTTCAGGGATCGCCTAAAAGTGGATAGAGTTGGAGATAGTAGAATTGTGAGCATCAAAACTGGACCACGGAGCAATGGAAGAAGGTTGCCTGGTCTGACGAAATCAAGAATGGTTTGAGGCACACAACAATGAGTTTGAGGAGGCCTTACCTTGCAACTTACAAGACTTGAAGGATCCGCTACTTATGGCTTGGTGCCAGATACTACAGCTGTCCTTTAGAGATCTAGTGGAGTTGATGCCTCGCTGGATTGTGGTAGGTGGTCATAATGTTATGGTTGATTGGTATATACACTGGCCGGCCAAAAAAAAAAAAAGTTGCCACCTGGAGTTACATAGTTAGTCAGGTTGAAAAAAGACACAAGTCCATCCAGTTTAACCCAAAAAAAAAACAGTATTGAAAACCCAACCATACAATCCCATATAATATACACAATCCTATAGCCGCTGTTGATCCAGAGGAAGGCGAAAATAAACCCCAGCAAAGCATGATCCAATTTGCTACAGCAGGGGAAAAAAAATTCCTTCCTGATCCCCCGAGAGGCAATCGGATATTCCCTGGATCAACTTTACCTAAAAAAAAATGTAGTACCCATTTATATTATGTACACCTAGGAAAGAATACAGGCCTTTTTTAAAGCAAGCTAGTGAGCTAGCCAGAACCACCTCTGGAGGAAGTCTATTCCACATTTTCACAGCTCTTACGGTGAAGAAACCTTTCCGTATTTGAAAACGAAATCTGTTTTCCTCTAAAGAGTGCCCCCCTGTCCTCTGTGTTGACCTTAAAGTGAACAACTCAAACACCAAGTTCACTATGTGGACCCCTTATGTATTTATACATGTTGATCATATCCCCCCTTATCTCCTCTTCTCAAGAGAGAATAAATTCAGTTCCTCTAATCTTTTCTCATAGCTGAGGTCCTCCATGCCTCTTATCAGTTTGGTTGCCCTTCTCTGCACTTTCTCCAGTTCCCCAATATCCTTTTTAAGAACTGGTGCCCAAAACTGAACTGCATATTCCAGATAAGGTCTTACTAATGATTTGTACAGGGGCAAAATTATATCTCTCTCTCTGGAGTCCAAGCCTCTGTTAATACAAAAAAGGACTTTGCTTGCTTTGGAAACAGCAGCTTGGCATTGCATGCTATTATTAAGCTTATGATCTACCAGAACACCCAGATCCTTCTCCGCTATGGATTCACCCAGTTCTACTCCACCTAGTATGTATGAGGCATGCATATTCTTAGCCCCCAAGTGCATAACTTTACATTTATCAACATTAAACCTAATTTGCCACATAGTTGCCCAATGAAACAGTGCATTGAGTTCAGCTTGTAAGTTGGAGACATCCTGTAAAGAAGTTATTCCACTGCATAGCTTGGTGTAATCTGCAAAGACTGAAATGGTACTTTTAATCCCAGACTCCATTGACATGAAATTTATAATTTATAAAGATATTAAAAAGTAAGGGTCCCAACACTGAACCTTGGGGTACACCACTGATAACTTTAGACCATTCAGAGTAAGAATCATTAACCACTACTCTCTGAATTATATCTTTTAGCCAATTTTCTATCCAATTAAAAAAACGATCTTTCCAAGCCGGTGGACTTTACCTTACACATTAGCCGTGTGTGGGGAACTGTTTCAAACGCTTTTGCAAAATCCAAGTATACAATGTCCACAGCCACCCCTCAGTCCAAGGTTTTACTTCCCTCCTCATAAAAAGAAATCAGGTTTGTTTGACAACTTCTGTCTCTCATGAATCCATGCTGTCTGTTGCCTAAAATATTTTTTTCCATCAAGAACTCATCTATGTGGTCTTTTATTAAACTCTCCAATATCTTCCCGGCTATAGAAGTTAAACTAACAGGTCTATAATTACTTGGCAAAGACTTTGATCCCTTTTTAAATATAGGCACCACATTGGCCCTGCGCCAATCCAGTGGTACTATTCCAGTCCTTAACGAGTCCCTAAAAATTAGAAACAAAGGCTTAGAAATTAGAGCGCTCAATTCTTTTAGGATGTGTGGGTGAATGCCATCTGGTCCAGGCGCTTTATCCACCCTTATTCTGTCTAAATATTTCTGGACTTGTCACTTTTGAGCCATTGTGGATCATTTGGGGCTGTGTCAATACCGTCCTCATTATGGTCATGAGCTCCCCCATGCTCCTTTGTATATACAGAGCTGAAGAAAGTATTTAATAATTTGCCTACTCTTTGTCCCCAGTCACCCACTCCTGATTATTTTGTAAAGGGCCTACATGCTCAGACCTAACCTTTTTTACTGTTAATATATTTGAAGAATTTTTTGGGGTTTGTCCTACTATCTTTTGCAATCTGTCGTTCATTTTGAATTTTTGCGTCCCTGATTTTCTTTTTACATATTCTGTTATATTCTTTGTAACAATTAAACAATGATAGTGTTCCCTCTTCTTTTTTTTTTTTTTTTTTTTAAAGCTCTTTTTATCTATAGCTTTTTTAACTTTGCCGTCAACCACATAGGTTTTATTTTTAGCCTTTTAAACTTATTACCCATGGGAATATATTTTGCAGTGAGTTTGCATAAAGTATTTTTGAAAAATTCCCATTTCTGTTCTGTGCTCATCGATGCCAATATTCCCTCCCAGTCTAAATCCTGGAGAGCAGCCCTCATCCTTGGAGAATTTGCTCTCTTAAAGTTAAGTGCTTTTGTATTTCCTGTATGCGTTTTTTGCTTACAGCTAACATTAAATGAAATCATGTTATGGTCACTGCTACCCAGATGTTCTTTTATATGAACATTGTTAATAAGCTCTGCATGGTTTGAGATTACCAGGTCCAATAGAGCATCATTTCTAGTGGAGGCCTCAATAAACTGCACCATAAAATTGTCTTGTAATAGGTTTATAAATTTTCTAACTGTTCCAGCAGTGCCATTACTCCAGTCAATGTCTGACTAGTTAAAATCCCCCATTAGTAATACTGTCTCAGCCCTTGCAGCCCTTTCTATCTGTGCCAGGAGCTGAGTCTCCACCTCCTCATTAATACTGGGAGGTCTATAACAAACTTCAATGATAATTAACTAAGCAACTAACTAAACTAAGCATGCAGGAACTATCCTATTGCATAGTTACTGCATGTGCCCAAAGAATGAAGCCAGCTGACTACCTAAATCTACTGAATAACCAGGTTATTCCATCAATGGATTTTTTCTTCCCTGATGTGCCGGGCATATTCCAAGATGACAATGCCAGGATTCTTCGGGCTCAAATTGTAAAAGAGTGGTTCAGGGAGCATGAGACATAATTTTAACACATGGATTGGCCACCACAGAGTCCAGAACTTAAAGTGGAGTTCCACCCATTTTAGTGACTTTAGATGTATGTAATCCCCTTTAAAACGACTTTTACCAATGGAAAGTTTTTATTTTTTTTATTTTCTGCTTTATTTATCCTCTTCTCACTTCCGGGTTCGGTCGGCGATTACGTCATTCGGCGATTCGCAGTGTGTGCTGGGATGTATCTCAGGGCATGAAATCTCGCATTATTACACAGGAGATGAGCTGTACTGCGTGCTCTGCCCCGCCTCCGCCCGTCTCCTCTCAGTGAGCTGTATGTATGTATTGTATTGAGGCCGTACTCCACACCGCCTCCTCTCAGTGAGCGAGGACTGAAAGCATTATATCCTCACTGAGCTGTGACATTTCAGAAGCTTATCGACACAATGTCACAGCGAATGTGTGTCGTAATCAAAGCTAAAGGCGGTCCAATTTTAATTTAATTTTTTTTTTTTTTTTTTTTGGGTGGCGGCATTTTTTTTGACCGGGCAGTGTATCTATCATGAAGATAAGAGTTAGGTCAAATGGCTCAGGTTAGTGATTCTAATTGAAGCCAGTAAGGTAATTACTTCCACCCCCTCAAGCAGTTTATGCTGCACTTTATGCAATATCCAATCGCTCTGCTCAGCTCCTAGGTCTTAACCCAACCAACATCTTGGAGCTCAAACAGGGTTGTGGAACCATGTAATAGTGGTGGGCAGAAGGCACCTAGCATTGGAACATGCTCATGCCAGGTATTTTTCTTTGCTACCAGCAGCTGAATGTAATGCCACACGATTGAGAAAAGGGGTGAATGAGCTGCTGTTCCTAAATCTTTTTACAAACAAATGAAAAGTCAGAAGCTACAAATACTGTAGCTGCTGACTTTTAATAAAAAAGACCCTCACATGTCTAGGGGTCCAGCCCTGTGCTCATCTGAACTGCTTCTTTGCTGGTCTTCAGGTGCCCAGCACCGGCATGTTTACTGTGGGTAGTTAGCTGTGACTCCTTGCGACATCACAGCTGGCTTCCCGCTGTGTATGCACAAGCCACACTACACTTTGAATGATCTTACAGTCTTTTGGGACCTATAATGTACCCCAGAAGGTTGCAGACGGGGGGGGGGGGGGGGGCAACTTCTAGTAGATCACTGCAGCCCTTTGAAGTGAGAATGGGTACCTGTCAAAACCAGGTACCCTCATCCCCCCCTTCAAAAAAAGTGTCACAATTAGAAGAGTAGTGAAGGAGGGCGTTAAGTGGAACTTCCCTTTTATAGGATGAAGTTTCGCTTTTATCTGCACCTTTTACTTTGCTCATCATGAACAAACAAAAGGTTCACTTTAAGGGCCCATTCAAAGCATAGTGCTGTAATAATGTGTACTTTATGGTAACATGAAGCCCATGTTAGTTTGGTGATGTGCTATTCAACCTGAACTGCACCCCCAAGCACCTTGCCAATGGATGTGCACCGCAGCAAAGTAACACACTACCGTGCATTGCAGTGTGTTGTGTTACAAAAACAGTACATACACCTCTTTTGACCCATTAAGCGGCCTATATAAATAGCCACACTAATACAGCGTAATTGTATGCTCCATTTAATGTGTTTAATACAGCATAACCGTACAAAGGTTTTAAAGATGGCTACATCACAGTGCTCATATATGTATTCTATTTACAGCAATGCTATTGAAAAGTCATGAAACATGACTATGGAAAATAAAATATAAAAAAACAAGGCTTGTACAAGACCTATCAAAAAAGAGAGCAAAAGCAATAAAGAAATGTAATTCTTTTGTAGCATAATAAATCTGTAAAGGCTCAGAAGAGTGAATTAAAAAAAAATATTAGAAGTGGAATTACCGGTAATACTTTTAACTGAATATTTGTTTTCTGTCCATTTCAGTCCAACAAAGCAGCTCTTTTGTATGCGTATTTATATTTGATATCGGATAATTAAAACCTCCATGCCTAAAGTATTAATCTCTTGTGCATGAATTTCACGCAAGCATTAAGAGCCTCCGTCAATGCTGCACTTATTTCATACATATAAAAGTGGATATTTTAATGAATCTGTATCGTTGTTAGTAAGGACTACTGTAAGTTCTTAGAGCTTAAGTTATTAAGTAAATTGTCTGAAGAATTGTTTTCTTTTAAAGCCATTTCACAGTTGGTGAAATGACTGTTTCAGTTACTAGTCTGTTAAGCAATGCTATAAAGGTGATTACTATGTGCCTTCTTCCTTGGAAGGTATCTCTCTAATTTTACCCTACATCATTAAGTTGTTGAAGCAAAGCCTGTGCTTTCCCCCACGATAGACTACAAACGCCATTTTCTTTATTTTTTTTAATCCTTTCGTTAATCTAATCTTGCTTGTTTTTACTGTTAAATGCAACATCCCCATCACAGCCAAAATCCAGTTATAAAGCAAGCGGCATTTTTTAACAGCTTATTTTGTTTAGTTCTTACCGACGTATATAAAATAGCAGCTGGTACATTAAGTGAGGAAGTTAACGCGCCCGCATTAACAGAGAGGCTCTCATTATTTAAACCTAGGTTTTCTGAACTGTTTGTGACTTTTTAATAATACCCTTTCTTGCCTGCAGCCATTCAGACTTCCCTAAGCTCACAAAGCTAAGTAGTTCAATTTTTCAGCTTTTATCTTTGCCCAGGAGAAGATAAATGAAAACGGGGGCAAAGAATATTTGTGGTGGTGGGAGCGTAATCCTACGGTTGGTGTGAAGGGATAAGAACACTTTCATTTAGTATGCAGAAACAATAGCCCATATCGGTGTCTATTGAAGCTATACACATGAGTCACGTGTAAAATAATCTGGTCTTGTGATGGCCTAGTATTAAGGTCAGGGATCTTATTTCTCAACTGCTATAGGCTTATTTTGTGGTTTATGTAAAATCTGATTTAACTGCATTGAGCTGGCTCTAAGGTTAGAGATTAAGATTTATTTGCTCAAAGGCAGTTCAGCTAAACAATTTTTTTTTTTTTTTTTAATGTTTGGTTCCTTCATAAAAGCATAGAATGTGAATAGATTTTCCTGAAAGAGCACATACCATAATTGGACTATATAGGTAGGAATTAAAAAGACAAAAAAAAAAACGTACTAAATAGGTAGTGAGGAATAACAGTATCAAATTGTGCTGACTTCTAACTGATGTACAGTGAACATGACACTGATTATCTAAAGCAGGGTTCTCATGGGATTTTAAAGAGGAATTCTAGGTATGGCATTTTTCACATTGATCCAGCAGTCAGGCCTAACATTATGACCACTGATGAGTAAAGTAAATAACTTTGGTTGTCTTGTTACAATGGCACCTAAATGTCCGTGGGATATATTAGGCAGCACGTGAACATGTTGTCCATGAAGTTACTGTGTTGAAAGCAGAAAAAATAGGCAAGCATAAAAGATTCAAGCTACTCTGGCAGGGGAAAAATTGAAAGGACTAGACGACTGGGTCAGACCAGCTCCAAAATTGCATCTCTTGTGAGATATCTTGGCTCTGGCACCATTCAGTAAAGGCTTTGCATTTTCTTAATACATACAATGTATTCTCTTAATGGACAAGATGGAAAATCTGATGTCACCGCCCTAACTCTCCACCTTGTCTAATCAGAGAGCACTTTGCATTCATTGAGGAAATGCAAAGCATTCTCTGAAAGGTGCTCATGCCGAGCGGCTTACCTCCTACATTTACGATGAGGGCAGCTGGTCGGTACAGGACCTGAAAGCTAGTTTAGATCACTTTAGTAATGATGCCTACTACAGTGATTTCCAGGTTCCAGGAAAGGGATCCCACAGGTATGGTATATGCATAATTACATTGGTCCAAGCTGGTTACATGGGCCACCTTGGTTATAGGGATGCTGAAATTCACGATAGTAGTCTGTGCTACATACAGGCAGCGCTGTCCAGTTTCGGGTGCTGCTGGAGCAAATTGACGCCTGTATACTGAATACAGGGAGGCACTCTCTCACTTACCTCTGCCATTCAGTAAACTTCTTCTGTTATTTATTTATTTTTTCAGTGAATACAAGATGTTTTCTAATTGAACGATGTGTTGATCAAAGCATATTTTCCCCTCCTCTGTATCTCATCCAGCGTGCTCACTATAAGGCTCCGTTCACATGTAGGCGTTTTTGGGCGTTTTTGGAGTGTTTTTCTGCTCACTGATCAGCTCTCAAAACGCCCAACAAGACAAATCCCATTCATTGCAATGACCCCTGTTCACATCTGAGCGTTTTGACGCCCTAAGGAAAACGCCCAATGCTCAAAAAAGTACTTGAGCTTCTTTTTGGGCAGATCACAGGCGTTTTGTCCCATAGACCTCAATGTAAAGTGATATTTGGCGTTTTACAAGCGTTTAGTTGCTCCTGATCAGCTCAAACAGCACAACTCTCCACCCAGCTCTCCACCCAGCTCTCCACCCAGGTCTCCACCTCCTTGGCATGCCTCTGCTGTGAGCACATTTTCCTGAAACATGGAGAACAGCTTAGGCAGTTTAGGTGACCAGACCCTGCCATACCAAGGTGACCGTAGCCTGCTGCCATACCAGGGTGACCGTAATGTAGTTTAGGTGAACTGACTCTGCTATGCCAGGCTGACCAAACTCTTCCATGCCAAGGTGACCGTAACGAAGTTTAGGTGAACTGACTCTGCTATGCCAGGCTGACCAAACTCTTCCATGCCAAGGTGACCGTAACGAAGTTTAGGTGAACTGACTCTGCTATGCCAAGCTGACCAAACTCTTCCATGCCAAGGTGACCGTAACAAAATTTAGGTGAACTGACTCTGCTATGCCAGGCTGACCAAACTCTTCCATGCCAAGGTGACCGTAACGAAGTTTAGGTGAACTGACTCTGCTATGCCAAGCTGACCAAACTCTTCCATGCCAAGGTGACCGTAACGAAGTTTAGGTGAACTGACTCTACTATGCCAGGGTGACCAAACTCTTCCATGCCAAGGTGACCGTAATGTAGTTTAGGGTAAATTGACTCTGCTATGCCAAGGTGACCGTAATGTAGATATATATATGGAATCAAAAAACACCATTTTGAAGCCCTAAAACCCAATAAATGCCCCTAAAAAGTGCCTAGGGTTCTGGATCATGCCCCAGGGACTATGAATCAGGCAAAAAAAAGTTCTTAAAAATTGTCGTTTTTGATAGAGAGCCAATTATTGAAAAAAATAAAAAAAAAATAAAAAAATAAAAGATTTCTTTGGATTTAGTTTTAATTTTAGTGTCTGGGGGGGTCTAAAAAGTGTACCTGTGAAGTTTCAGCTCTGTAGCATGTCCAGAACCATTAAAAAAAAAAGATCATGCAGAAGAGGAGGTCCCTGGGAGGTCCAATGCAGAGGAGGAGGTCCCTGGGAGGTTCCTTTGCAAATGTTGTAAAAAAACCACTCTGCTTTTCCATTGGTCACCAAAAACACCTGTTAAAAACGCCCAAAAAAACGCCTGTAAAACGCTTGCAAAAACGCCTATAAAAACGCCTGTAAAACGATAAACAAACGCCTGAAAAACGCCAACGCCTACATGTGAACGGAACCTAACTCTTAGCAGACAGAAATGTCTCTTCTGTAATTCACATTGTTACTGGGGTCTGACTTTGCTTTAGTGCTAATCCTTGCCAACTGCCACCCTACTGTCTCTGTTTATTTTTATTGACTTCTACGAAACATACAGGCTTTGTAAACATGTCACCCAACTTTTTAATGAGGGTGCACTTACTGACCATTAGGGTAGTTCCATTGGACCGTTAGGTTGAAGCCATGAGGTTTGGGAAAGTTGGGCCTAAGTAATAAAAGGAGACTAAATCAGAGGGGAGCACAGAAAGAACCTTTTTTTTGAGCAGTGACCAGCCTGACCTAACCCTTTTCGAATGCCAGATTGCCTCAGTTCTTTGCTATTGTCTTCAGGGGCTGGACATTTCTTTTTTTTTTTTCTCCACTGAGAAAAGTTCAGCCATTTTAATAGCCTTTTTTTTTTATTTATTTTTTTTCTAATGAATACTTCATGTGTGACAAACCCAACTCCTTTAATCGCTTACAGGCCAGTCTGTATCCTCTTTGATTCCATGCAGTCAGCAGGTTACCAACGCCCTGGAGTCTGTTCTTGCTCAGCTGTAGTCCTCCATCCTAATAATAGGCCACACACTTAAGACGTTCAACTCCAGCCAAGATGCATTGCAATGACAGCACACCACTCACTCCCACCCAAAGCCACCCAACATGTTTCACCCACAGTGGGGCCTATTCATGGCTTGGCTGTGGCTGAATGTCTTCAGAGTGCAGCCCATTATTTGGATGAAAGACTTCATGTGAGCTGGCCTCTTATGGATCGGTGTATATACAGAACAAAAAATTTGGATGCCTTACTCTGAACCCTTAGACTGGACATTTATGGGGCCTCCCTAGAGTGTGATCTTTTGGGTTCTCTGCTTTCTTGTGGCGTTTTTCAGACCTCTGTGTACTCTTTTAGTTAGCCGCAGAATGCTTTCCAGGCCCAGGGTCATGTCTCAGCCTCTGATGTCACCCAGTTCCTGAAGTGCTTTTTGGGCGCTATTATTAGCATTTTTTTGTCTGGTCTTCATGCAAGTGATTAATAGGCTGGCAAATTAGGTGCTGCATTTCTAGCTGGAGTGTCGTATATGTGCGTTTTCTTCCATTCAGCATGAGGTAGAACCTTCTTACCACAGATCCTTATTACAGCAGTTGGTCTGTGGGTGCTCAAGGTTTACCTGGAGCGGATTTTGCTTGTTTGCGTTGAAATGTGTCAGATCCTAAACACAAGGGGAGCAGTCCTGCTGTAGTGGATCCCTCTGGGTTTCCAGGGTGAATTGCAGTGTTCCCGGTTAGGGAACTGACAACAACAGCCTGGAACATTGTCCCCTGCTTGAGCCCTTAGAGTCTTTGGCTTCTTTGAGTCTGGTGCCTTCCTTAGTTTTAACCCAGGAGAATTTTACTGTAGAGGATTTTATTAGCTAAATCACAATTTAAATTGCTGGCTCTTATCACAGAGTACATAAGCATATCTCATTGTCTTCTCAAACAGAATAAATATCTCAATTGTCTGCAGCCTCTGAGTCTTTGGTTGAGGAGTCTCTGTCTGATAAAGAGTCTTAAAAATACTTGCTAGATGAGGTTGTTCCTGAAGGAATCACAAGCAGGCCCCATACCTTCAGCCCTAAAGAGAACATCGATGCAGTGGGGTTGAATTACTGAAGGCAAACATACTGTGCACTTGCTCCAAGATCATCTTAAATGAGGTAAAGCTTCACTTTGCAAAAAATACTCAGTTACATGCAAGGAAAAAAAAAAAAAAACTTAATTTTTGCTTGAAAATAATTGCATGATAGACATTAGCAGAGCTTCCCCTCAGATCCAAAGAAAATGCACTTGCAGTGCACAGTATATTTTTTTGCCTTTAATAAATCAGCCTCTCCATGTGCCAACTTATAGCAGTATAAAGTATACTGCTCATGTGTCTATCAGGCCCTAAGACTACTCGTCCCTACCTAGTTCTGACAGGTACCCCCTCCCACTTTCAATGCCATGGCTTTCCGAGTAGAATTTGCCCCCCCCCCCGCCCTCCTTTCTCCACAGCCTTCTGGGACATGTCATAGGTCCCAGAAAGTTGCGTGACCATTCACAAAGTGCAGCGTGGCTCTTGTTTGTGCAGTGGGAAGCCGGCTGTGAAGCTGCAAGCAGTCACAGCAGGCTTCCAATGGTAAACATGTAGCTGTCGGGAGACAAAGACAGACGAAGTGCTGGCTCAGGTGAGTAACTCATTGGATCCCTGGACAGGTAAGTGTCCTATTATTAAAAGTAAGCAGCTTTGGTATTTGTACCGTAGCTACTGAATTTAAATTTTTTTTGTTTTGTTTGTAAATACCCACTTTAGACCCGGTTCACACTGCCACGACTTGTCGGGCGACTTGGTGGTCTGACAAATCGCGCTCCATTCTGTGCAATGGAACCGTTCTAATCAGAGCGACTCAAGACGCTCCGACTTAGAAAAAAGTTCCTGCACTACTTGGGGGCGACTTCGGAGCGGCTTGCATTGACTTCTATTAGAGAAGTCTTTTGCAAGCCGCGATGAAGTCGTGCTGCACGGGGCAGCTTCAAAGTCGGGGCGTGTGAACCGACTCTTAAACTAAAGACGTTTCCATGTGTGTTTCCATTTTATAGTTGTTTGTTAGTGTTTTGTTTGCTGTGTTGCACAGTTCTCAGTTGGACTGCTTTTGGACATCCCGGATGTCTCTATAGTTGTTTGTTAGTGTTTTGTTTGCTGTGTTGCACAGTTCTCAGTTGGACTGGTTTTGGACATCCCGGATATCTCTAAATTGTTAACATTGTGTCTCTCAATGAAAGAGTTTTAAACTCTCTGTAAAATTCTTGGAAGTTTTATAAAGGGGCACAGGCCACATCCCTCTGTGTTTATTGTCTTGCTTTCAGTACTGCTTGGGCAAATTGAGGCATACTGGGAGTGGGAGGAGTTCTACAAGGCTAGTCACTTTTTATTGTTTGCCAGTTACCAGATCCGCACATACACGGCAATATAACCCAAATGTATATGGAGCCTGTGTCCTGCCCTGCAATGACTTTCAAAAAAGGATTTTACAGTGAGTACAAAGATGCAATTCTCCCTTTAACTGCAAATGGAGCCAGGCATTTTATTGGGGCTTTTTTGCACTAATTATGTGTCTTCTTTTTTTTTTTGTATGTGTGTGTTGTGTTGTGTTTTTTTTTGCTGTTTAAGAGACAAAACCTAAGGACTACACAGAAAGGAGTTCGTTCATTCATAGAGATCCTGTTTGTATGCACAGAATCTGAATGATATGGGCAAACAATAATGCTAATTTATGGGAACATTGCTGCGTTATTATCAGTGTTGGTCATGTCACTTAAAAAAAGTAATTCGTTATAGTTACTAATTACTTCTCCCAAAAAGTAACTGAGTTACATCAGTAAAAAAGTAACTAATTACCAGGGAAAGTAACTAATGTGTTACTTTAAAAAAATAATCAAATATATTAAATAACTTGTATGAGTGGTATTTGCTAAGTGATACAGGTTTGCTGCGTGGTACACTGCCGGTGTATAGGGTGGGTGGGTAGGTGTATATAGGGGTCAGTGGGTGTATAGGGTGTGTAGGTAGGTGTATAGAAGGGTCAGTGGGTGTATAGGGTGGGTAGGTAGGTGTATATAGGGGTCAGTAGGTGTATAGGGTGGGTAGGTAAGTGTATATAGGGGTCAGTGGGTGTATAGGGTGGGTAGATAGGTGTATATAGGGGCCAGTGGGTGTATAGGGTGGGTAGCTAGGTGTATATAGGGGTCAGTGGGTGTATAGGGTGGGTAGGTAGGTATATAAGGTGGGTAGGTAGATGTATATAGGGGGGGGGTTGGTGGATGTATAGGTACAGTGCAGGGCTCTTACAGTTCCCCTCGGCCGGTCCGCTCTCCCTCTCCGCTCTCCTCCATGTCACACATGCCAGTACCGCAGACAGCGCCGGCTGGGTCATAGAGGAGTGAGGAGGAATTACACTACTGCCATCTAGTGGCGGTAGATGTAATTGCGGTAACGCCGCTTTAGTAATGGGAATGGCGTTACCGCAGGGGGAAAGTAATCAATTAGATTACTAGTTACCCGCAAAAGTAACGGCGTTAAGTAACGCCGTTTACTTTAACGCCATTATTCCCATCACTGGTTATTATAGATGTCATACAGTATATCTATTTTACCACTGTCTAGAGCAGACATCCCCCAGATTTTGTCAGTTGAGGAGTGGCATTTAGACATTTTAAGTGGTCATAAGCATGAAAAGATTTCATTATAACTATATCTCAGTAAGCAGGTCTCCAGTTGTATGCTGATGCTTAATCCTGAGACCTTGTCAAGAGTTTGGAACATATGAGATAGTTAAGAACCAACTTGATTAATAGTTTGCAGATAACCTAGTACTCATGAAAAGCTCCAGTGCTGGTGGTTAACATTTGGCACCAGAAAAATCTTTTCATTCAGTTTTGTTATTTCATATGTACAGTATTTACCTTTCATTTTGTTCAAGAAGCATTACAATGATCTAACATAGAGAAATTGGAAACTTCATGCAAGGCCTTAAGAGCCGGTTCACACTGAGGCGATCCGACTTTGGGGGGCGACCTGTGAAGTCGCGTGCACCGCTGTGCACCGTGACTTCGGCGCGACTTGCAGGGACTTCACATAATGAAAGTCTATGCAAGTCGGTCTATGCAAGTCGCTCCCAGGTCGCCCCAAAGTAGTACAGGACCCTTTTTCTAAGTCGGAGCGACTTGTGTCGCTCCTATTAGAACGGGTCCTGTACTACTCAATGGACCGCGACCGACCGCGACTTGTCAGGCTGACAAGTCGCCTGGCAAGTCTCGCTAGTCTGAATGGGCTCTTAGAGTACAATATTTTTTCCAACTTGATTGATACATCAGCTACAAAAATAAAACAATCTAAAGCAATAAGCCAGAGAGTAATTCTGGGAACACTTTTTAAATTTTATGTAATTCTTGTGATTTGCTATTACTTTTTTTTTTTTAAGTGTTACTAAACCCATAACCTTCATTCATTATATCTGGTCTCCCTGGGCAAATAGAACATGGAAATGCAATTGTTTTAGTAAATATTAACTGCTAAATACCTTTTCTCATCAGCAGTATATAGCAGTCTTGTGACTTTTGTATCAGTTCCTATTAAAGCTTATAGGAGGAATTTTCATTCTCCCCTGATCCTCTGTATGGACATTGCTGATTTGGCCCTGTGCTGATCACATGCACCTTCCCAGAAAAAAAAGAAAAATGCTCTAGCAATACACACCAAACTGAACATGTGCAGAGTGACCCCTAATTCTCTGTTCTATCACAAGATGGGTTGAAGTCAGTTAAAGAAGGGGAGGATCAGAGAGACCATATCACACAGCCTTTATACACAATGCAGAGGATTAACCCCTTAGGTTTCACAGACAGTATAACAAGCATGCTTTACTGCATATACAGACTGATTTTACAGTTGTGGGTTTAGTAACACTTTAATTATAGATGTACATAGGTCCCAATTGAAGCCTGGTATTACAGTTCAAATAAAGAATATAACCTTATTTCTCTTACGTCCTCTGACAGTTGCCGCCCCTCATATAGTCTTCACCAAAGGGAGCAAGGAGGCATAACATAAGGAGGCACAGGAGCAAGCTAGGCATAACACTTGTTAAAAACGCAAACAATTTGCATAGACACACCTGTAGGGGGCTGTCCCACTGGTCCAATACCCCCCTGCTATCAGCATTCCCAATTCAGTTTGGTAGCAAGCAGTAGATAGTCCAAAAACCCCACAAAAGAGGGGCGGGCGGCGACTGTCAGAGGACTCAGAGAAAGGAATTTTACGGTAAGATTTTACAAAAATTCAGTTTTTTTTTTTATTTGTACTATGTGTATGTGCTTAGAACTGTAAGGCTTCATTCATACAGGTGAATAGCACCAGAGCGAATGACAGGGCCATAGCTGCTGCATTAAATTTGTATGCAATCAGAAGTGATCATCGCAGGTAAATTCTGGCTCTGTGAACAGCCACAGATGGCTGCGGGTGCTGCCAACTTGTCATTGAAGTGTACAGGGCTTGGCGGCCATAACTAGCTGCTCACAGGTGGAAAAAACACCTGAATGAATCAGCAGATTCCTGCCATTGCAATTTGCACCGCTGCTTGTCGGCCTTGTGAACGTAGCCTAAAGGCTGTGTCTGCAGCACATTGGAGAGCTGGACTGTGGAGTATAGGTCTGGGTCTCCAGCAGTCCAGCACTCTCTCTGCACAGTACTCCAACAATGCTGCTTAGAGAGCATGAGCATTGTTGAAGCTTTAAAGCTGAAGCCCCAATACAACAGCTTTTAAGTATATTCCTCAATAGCCACACATTCACTTTGCCTTGACTGTATCACTGATCTGCTCCTAGGCTGTTTAGAATGGTGAAAGGGGTCCAACAAGTAAACCCACTACAGGAGGGGGCAGATACAAGACCAATCATACTGCACAAGGAGAGCGAGCAGAAGTGACCGGTCTTAATACAGGAATCTCCTGCATGGACACAAAGTTTATATGCTGTATTACTGCACAGTACTGAAAGAAATACACAAAGCATACCAAGATTCAAGTAACAATACACTTGCTTCTTGGATTCGGACAATATTTTCCGGAGTTCAGCTTCAAAGTACCAGACTTCCTTTGTTATTGCTGTGAAAAACCATACACACTTATTAAATATTCCAAAATTCCAGCGTGTATTACCTCCCTTGTTGACCAATTTAAAGTGGTTGTAAACTCACTTTGATGACTTTTACCTAAAGGGAAGCCTAAAATAAGGCTTACCTATAGGTGCTGTAAATATCTCCTAAACTTGCACCATTTAGGATATATTTACATTGCATGCAGCCGATGACGTCATAGGCGCATGCGCTCTGAAGAAATTGCCGCACGTGCCGTTTCTTCAGAGCCCTGTGCCGTAACTGGCATGCCACAGACCTGGAAGGAAGACCGGTGAAGATGGATGCGGCCAGCAGCAGGCACAATGCAGGCTTTGTTGCAGGTAAGTTTCACATAATGTGCTAGTATGCAATGCATTTTACTTTTCAGGGGGGAAAAAAAAGAAAAAATGTTTTGAAGAGTTTACTTCCTCTTTAAAGTGGGTGGTGTCTGAGCAAGATCACTTCTTCCATAGCTTTTGGTTCGTTTCACAAAATAGGGAATCAAGTGCTGTTTAAACTTCACCTAATTGGGATACATTAGGTGTAAATTTTCCTAACTACCGCCTTCAGTTTTTAGTATTAAATTAATATGAAATGCACTTTATTCTACCTTGTTCTCTTGTAATGTTTACCACTTCTGTCATTTGTTTCAGTATCCATACAAAGCTCCAGACTGCTGTATTGACTTACCAGTACCGTTTTCTGTGTCATGGACACCCCAGGTAAAGATCTTCTGCACTTGTATATGTATTTGCATCTTTTTTTTATTTTTTTGTTCTGGCTTGGTTGTTGCTGGAAACTGATTCAAGTTCTGCAGCAGGACTTAGTAGGATTCTATTCCTTGCTGGAAAATATTTTGTAGTAACTAGATACTAGATATTTGTCATTGGGCTCTGCGAGAAGTAGTTTAATTGGTCCAAGAAATTACAGAAATGAACTAAGAAATATATTGATACTCTGAAAACTGTTCATTTCCTCCAGAGTTTAATGCTTTCAATGGTGTGTACCAAAGCAACTCTGTTGTGTTTAAATGCTAATATAGCAATACCCCTGCAGGAGCTACTGGAAAAGTTGGGATCTCCTACCATTTCCATTGATAACCTGCCCCACAACTGGACGTGACAATACACAAAAATACACACCAGTGGAAAAAAGAGGGCTTTACCAAAGTAATTGTAAACTGCTAAAATGAAAAATGAACAAAGCATATCCTCATATAGTGTTCGCTTGCCACAGTCTATAACATTTAGTGTGGATTCTGTCAGCTCTCTCGTTACTTTGCTATCTGTGTGAGTCATTTCTGTCTGTGAGACTGACATATGAGACTGTGTAGAGGGGTTTCTACGCTGTCTCTATGCTGTGCAATGTATAATATCCGATTCCTATCCCCTGTCTCCTCGAAGGTAACACAAATACCATCTGATCTGTGTACTTTGGAAGGCTGTGGAGAATTGAGGGCTGTAACGGGCTCCGTTGAAAGATGCTCCTAGTGCTTTCCGAGGACTCCAAGCACTCCACCAGACACTGTAACCACTTCAGATCCCACGAACCGCCACAGCTTGGTTAGGGTCTCGCAATCTCCTACCCACCCTGGACCTACGACAAGGCTCCAGGTTCCTGTGGGTGAACCTCTCTTTCCCCAGAGAGTGCAGCAGAACAAGCTCTACACAAGCTCTTAAAAGAGCTCAGTGATTCTCTAAGGGAGTATGGAGGTCCATAGCAATCCCTTGCAGCATATCCCCCAATAAGAGACAGAACTCTAGATTGAGGTTGAATGAACTCTCCACAACTTTATTGAACACGACTTATATACAGTTTTCACCCACAAAGTTACCACCCAGATGGACCTTGTTGAAGACTGAACATAATATTCACCATCCAATAGGAACAGAGTTTTACACTCTCATACAGTGAACAAAAATATACAATGTGGGACAATCCCCCCTCCCTCTTAGCATCTAATCAACATTCCTATAAGTTTCTCTTAAAGCAGACAGACAGACAGACAGGTGGGCTCATTAGCACAGTTAACAATAGGTGAATGTAAAAGGTGTCTCAGACCCTATTTTAGACAAAAGCACTTCAATGATTAGCAGCCATGCTGTCTCTACCAGTTCCTGGATGCCCATATTAGGAGTGGACTTCCTGTACCTTACAGTTTACAGGAATAAAGGTTTAGCTTCTAGGATAGAGGCAAGACTCCATTAGCCCCATGACTTATCCGTCTTTAAATTCCAGTGACGGTGAGTCCCGTCACACATGCATATAAACAGGTACAGCTTATTAGATGGACTCCATTCTGATTCAGCCATTACGCACTAATCTCTGCTGTACCCTATCTCCTTCTCCTGCTTGTACTAAGAATCAAGGCTTAGTGCAGCTGCTAATGCAGCCAGTCAACATCCTTCTGCCCCTTCTGGCCTGTCAATCAGTGGCTAAGGGAATTGCATTTTGCGGCACAGCAGTTAAAGAGGTTTCTGGACAGGGTCATATTTTTTTTCTTGGCTGTCACACTGATGCTTTGGCTTCAGTAATTTGAGTCACTGATGTGTGTGTGTATATGTATATATATATATATATATATGTATGTGTGTGTGTGTGTGTGTGTGTGTGCACTAATCCGCCATTAACATTTGGATCACTGACAGATAAACTGAATAACATTGATTATCTCATTACAATGGCATCTGAAAGTGGGTGGGATATGTTAAGCAGCAAGTGGACATGTTGTCCCTGAAGTTTATGGATTGAAAGCAGAAATGAATGACAAGAAACGTTGACAGTTGCAATGGCTAGATGTCAGAGCATATACAAAACTGCTGTTTTTGTTGGATATTCCCCATCTGCAGTGGTAAGGACCTACCATAAGTGATCCAAACAGAGTGGATAAAAATCGATGATTAAAAAAAAAACTTTTTTTTTTATTGATTTAAATCAGATTTTTTTTTTTTTTTTTTTATCAAATTTATTTTAATGCTTTTGGAGTAAAAATCTATTTAGGATACATTATTAATTTAGTTTATTCAGCATGAAATGAAGCATAGTTATGTAACAGATAGATAGATAGATAGATAGATAGATAGATAGATAGATAGATAGATAGATAGATAGATAGATAGATAGATAGATAGATAGACACTGCTAGCTACATGGGGCTGAATTCAAAGGCACCCTGAAAATCTAAGTGAAAAAATAATGTAGCAGGCTAGTCTGGGGTATCTCTTCCCAGATCTGGACCATGACATCACCGAGCTCCTTAACAGACTGAAGTGCAACCTGGCGGCATCGGATGGACCTAAAAATAATGTCCCAATGTCATGTACAAGGAGGAACCCAGGACCCACTACACCAGCGTAGGGTCTGACAATGGGTCCAAAGATTTAATCTCCATACCTAGTGGCAGTCAGGGTGCCATTGACTAGCCTGTAGAGGTCTGTGCGTCCCTCCATGGATATGCCTTCTGAGACCCTCACTGACTCACCACCAAAACCGTTCATGCTGAATGATGTTACAGGCAGCATAACACACGGCTTCTCCAGACCCTTTCACGTCTGTCACATGTGGTCAGGGTGCACCTGTCCTCTGTGAAAAGCACAGGGCACCAGTGGTGGACTTGCTAATTCTGGTGTTCAATGGCAAATGCCAATCGAGCTCCATGGTGCCCGGCAGTGACATACGGTCTGCTAGAGGATGTTGGGCTCTTAGGCCACCCTCATGAAGTCTGTTTCTGATTGTTTGGTCAAAGACATTCACACCAGTGGCCTGCAATTCTCCAGATCTCAATCCAATTGTGCACCTGTGGGATATGCTGGAAAAACAAGTCTGATCTATGGAGGCCTCACCTCGCATGTGCCACATACCACAGCATACCTTCAGAGATCTAGTGGAGTCCATGCCTAGATGGGTTATGGTGGATAATCATAATGTTATGGCTGATTGCACACCTCTGACCTTAAAGTGATCTTGTTAGTATGCTAAATGTTTTAAATCAAGTCATAAAAGCCTGTAAAAAAAAGACTGTAAATGCCTTTCCTGCTGTCCGTGCAGCCAAATGTTGCTCTGATCGTAAAATATTCATGTGAACTCTGCAGGTAAACCAACCCTTGCATGGGTATCGATCTTACTCCCCCACATCTGTGTTTCCTCCTGACACTCGCACATTATAACACACAGTAGTGATGTGAAGGCCATCAATTCTTTGCTTCTTGGAAACTTTTTACATTGTACACTTGCTGATGCTGTATGTTCAAGCTATGGGCTTTTACATTGTTTTGGAATCGCATGGTCTGCACACACACAGGGCAGGTCTCAGTGAGATAAACCATGTTGAGTCTACGCGTTCTGGTATGCTGACCCCGCCGGTCCTCCTCTCTCTTATGATGTCACCCACAAGCACACCCACTTGAATGAACTGGAGAGGAGGGCCGGCAGGGTTCAGCACACTGCACTCATGGGGATAAAAGCCCAAACTTGCCTATAGTGAATCCTAGGCAGCAGAGGCATTCCTCACCCCATAGCCAGGTGTGAAAGGGGTGTGCTGCAGGGTAGGGAATGTCTCTGCCTAGAAATGGCTTTGACTGCTTCCCAGCTTGAGAGCTCAGGCAACAAGACACCTGAGCTCTTCCCTTCTCTGCACTGTTCTGCCAGTCGGTGGGGGGAGGTGCACTTACAGGTCGGCAGGGCAGGGACTTGATTGCAATCTACCGGTTACCTGCCCACGGTCAACAGGTATCACGATGGAGGGGTTGCTGACCCCACCCTATGATCTCCTAGGACAGTATAAGCTCATATGCAGAAACACAGGGCCTGCCCATTCATCACAGTTCCTAGTTTTTTCTTGGAACAGAAGTTGTAAGGAAGATTGTTAATGGCAGGATCACAATGTAAAAATAAAGGGAAACCAAACCTACAGAGAAATAGACCGACTATGACTATTGCAGAGTAAGCTACCATACAACCTTTTTTAAAATTTTACATACTCCTTAAAGAGGAGCTGAACTTAGTATTTTTGGTAACCCTACCTTAAAAAGGGAATGCAGAGGGCAAGGGACCCATCACCAGTATTGCCTGTATTCCCTGCAGCTGATCTTTTCCCCATTAGTGACCTAAAATGCCTTGTTCCACACCGGGGGTTATTTACTAAAGCTGCAGAGCGCAAAATCTGGTGCAACTTTGCATAGCAACCAATCAGTTTCCAGGTTTTATTGCCAAATCTTCCTTGAACAAGCTGAAATTAGAAGCTGATTGGCTACCATGCACAGCTGCACCAGACTCTGAGTGCACCAGCTTTAGTAAATCTCCCCCACTGTGTCTTTGTGTAGAGGCAGGGTTTTGTGTCCTCACCTCAGAGCCACTAGCAAGCAAAACTGTGAGCAATACATTAGTGACATCACAAAAAATGTCACTCCAAATCTCATAGGGCAGCAATGCCTTAGATCTCTCATTGCAGATATACAGCTATGAGGCTGTAGACACAGGAGTGCCTAGGCACACTTACATACCAGGTAGTGCACTACTTTTTTTTATCTAAAAGAACTTTATTGAGCAGTAGATCTTCTTTTTTTTTTTTTTTTTTTTTTTTCATGGGTTTTTTAACTACCTCAATACTGGGCACTTAAACCCCCTTCCTTCCCAGACCAATTTTCAGCTTTTAGCACTGTTGCATTTTGAATGACAATTGCGCGGTCATGCAACATTGTACCTAAACCAAATTTGTGTCATTTTTTCCCCACAAATAGAGCTTTCTTTTGGTGGTATTTGATCACCGCCAGGTTTTTTCTTTTTTGGTGTACAAATAAAAAAAGACCGAAAAGTTTGAAAAAAAAAAAAGTTTTTTTTGTTTAGGTTATAAAATTTTGTAAACATATACGTTTTTTCCTGCACTGATGAGCACTGATGACGCCACACTTACAGGCACTGATGGGGTGGCACTGATGGGGTGGCACTGATATGCAGCACTGATGGGCAATGATAGGTAGCACTGATATGCAGCACTGATGGGCACTGATATGTGGCACTGATAGCACTGATATGCAGCATTGGTGGGCATTGATAGGCAGCGCTGATGGGCACTGATAGGCAGCACTGATGGGGACTGACCGGCGGCACTGATGGGCACTGATAGGCAGCAGTTAAGGGCACTGATAGGTGGCACAGGATCTGTCAGGAGGAGAAGAGATCGAAGCCGTTACAACGGCTGTATCTACATTACATGACGGCTGTGATTGGACACAGCTGTCATGTGATCAGGAGGGCCAATCACAGGGCCCTCCTGCCGCATATTGTCGCTCTGTGTCCGAGGGACACAGGCACATCGAGATCGTGCCGCTGCGCGTGCCCGCGGCGGCGCGATCTCGCTCCTTCTGAAGGACGTTCCGGAACGTCCGATCAGAAGGACGAGACTCCCACCCGGCCGTATATGTACAATGGCCCGGGTGGGAGGTGGTTAACCACTTCCTTACCGAGTCATGTAAAATGACGTCGGCAAGGTGGTTGTCTAGATCCGGGCCGCCGTCATATGACGTCGGCCCGTTCTAGCTGCTACTGCGCGCCCCCGGCGGCGCGCAGCGGCGCGATCAGGGATGAGGCTCGTCCCTCGGACATAGCCCATCACTGATCAAGGTAAACAGCCAATAGAAATTGGCTGTTTACCACGTGATCGGCTGTGTCAATCACAGCCGATCACATGAGCGGCTCCAGCACGAGCCGCTCGTTCTCTCTGCAATGCGCGCCCCCGGGGGCGCGCAGAGCAGCGATCGGGGACGAGGCTCGTCCCTCGGACAGAGTCGATCCCCGATCTAGGTAAAGAGCCAATGAAATTGGCTCTTTACCACGTGACCGGCTGTGTCCAATCACAGCCGGTCACAAATGTCAACAGAGAACACGGTAACTAGCTGTCACCGTGTTCTCCTCCTCACACACTGATCCTGTGTGAGGAGGAGATTGTGGTAACAGCTAGTTACCAACTACAGTGCACCCCAACCACACTGATTGCCCCCCCCCCCAATAAAGAGCACCTGTCACTAGCCCATCAAAGTACCCGAGTACCTGTCATCAGGTACTCAGATGACAGGTACTCGGGTACTCTGATGGGCTGGTGACAGGTATTCGGGTACTCTGATGACAGGTACTCGGGTACTCTGATGACGGATACTCTGATGACAGGTACTCGGGTACTCTGACGGGTACTCGGGTACTCTGATGACGGGTACTCGGGTACTCTGATGACGGGTACTCGGGTACTCTGATGACAGGTACTCGGGTACTCTGATGACAGGTACTCGAGTACTCTGATGACGGGTACTCGGGTACTCTGATGACGGGTACTCGGGTACTCTGACAGGTACTCGGGTACTCTGATGACAGGTACTCGGGTACTCTGATGACGGGTACTCGGGTACTCTGATGACAGGTACTCGGGTACTCTGATGACGGGTACTCGGGTACTCTGATGACAGGTACTCGGGTACTTTGAGTACCTGTCAACGGAGTACCCGTCATCAGAGTACCTGAGTACCTGTCACCTACCCATCAGAGTACCCGAGTACCTTCCACCTGCTCATCAGAGTACCTGACGCCTGAAGTACCCAAGTACTTGCCGCCTGCTCATCAGTACCCATCACTACTCATCAGTACTCATCAGTACCTATCACGTATCAGTACTGATCATCAGTACCCATCAGTACAGTATCACCTATCACCTATCAGTCAGTGAGTACTACTCATCAGTACCTATCACCTGCCTGTCACCTGCCCATCAGAGTACCCGAGTACCTGTCACCTGCCTATCGGAGTACCCGAGTACCTGCCACCTGCTCATCAGTACCAGAGTACCTGTCACCTGCCCAACAAAGTACCCGAGTACCTGTCACCCTTCATACAGCCACCATGTCCAAGTCCAAAAAGGTTTATATACGTCGTCCGTTTAAACCTAAATACCGGTGTTATGGCAGCAGATAGCTGCCATAACCCTGGTATTTTTTTAAACGGTGGACGGTTGGCTTTCCGATAAGGGTGGTCCCAGCGGCGGATTCGCCGTGGGATCACCCTTCCGGGATGGCGGAAGAGGCGCCCCCCCCCCTCCCGACGCGTTCCGGTCCTTTTCCCCGCTTACCGGACCCGCCGGCAGCGGGGTAAACGATCCGGTCCCGAATCCTCACAGACAGGATGTCGAGTGAGGGCAAGCTTGCCCTCACTTGACTCTATGGTCTTGGAGGACCGGAGCTACGGAAAATGTTGTTGCCTAGCAACCAGTTTAAAGGTCCTTTTTTTTTTTTTTTTCATTTTATATTATAATTATTTTTTTTTTTTTTTTTTTTCTATCTTTTAGTGTACTTGTGAGATCTGAGGACTTTTTGACCCCAGATCTCACAAAAAAGAGGTCCTGTCGTGCCTATTTCTATTACGAGGAATATTTACATTTCTTTTAATAGAAATAAAAATGATAAATTTTTTTTTTTTTTTTAAACGGTGTAAAAATAAAAAATAATAAATAAAATAAATAGTAAAAAAAAAAAAAAATTAAAGCGCCCTGTCCCCGTTAGCTCGCGCGCAGAAGCGAATGCATACAGAAACCCCGCCCACATATGTAAACGGTGTTCAAACCACACATGTGAGGTATCGCCGCGATCGTTAGAGCAAGGGGAATAATTTGAGCCCTAGACCTCCTCTGTAACTCAAAGATGGCAACCTGTAGAAATTTTTAAATTGTCGCCTATGGGGATTTTTAAGTACCAAAGTTTGTCACCATTCCGTGAGCGTGCGCAATTTTGAAACATGACATGTTGGGTATCTATTTACTCGGCGTAACATTATCTTTCACATTATGGAAAAAAATTGGGCTAACTTTACTGGTTTCTTATTTTTTAATTAAAAAAAGTGAATTTTTTCCAAAAAAACTGCGTTTGGAAGACCGCTACGCAAATACGGTGTGATAAAAAATAGTGCAATAATCTCCATTTTATTCTCTAGGGTCTCTGCTAAAAAAAAATATATAATGTTTGGGGGTTCTAAGCAGTTTTCTAGCAAAACAACTGATTTTAGCTTGTAAACACCAAATGTCAAAAATAGGCCTAGGCAAGTGGCTAGGATGCATGATGATGCTCCTTGGATGTTCGGCCCCTCTATATGGCTAGGCTGTGAAAAAGTCTTACACATGTGGTATTGCCATACTCAGGAGGAGTGGCAGAATGTATTTTGGGGTGTCATTTTTGCTGTGTACATGCTATGTGTTAGGAATATCCTATAAATTGACAACTTTGTGTAAAAAAAAAAAGTTTTCATTTTTTTCCCACATTTTCCAAAAACCTGTGGAAAAAAATGATATGTTCAAACGACCCATAATGCCTCATAGAATATACGTTGGAGTGTTTGCTTTCCAAAATGGGGTCATTTTGTGGACTTTTCCATTGTATTGGTGCTCTAGGGCCTTGAAAAGTGTGATAGGTAGTAAGAAAGTTTTATGTGTATTTATGCTCCTAGAACGCCTGAATGTGCTTCTTGGACGTGGAGTCTCTTTTTGTGGCCAGGCTGTGTAAAAGTCTCACACATGTGGTATCGCCATACTCGGAAGGAGTAGCAGAATGTATTTTTGGGTGTAATTTTTGCTGTGTACATGCTATGTGTTAGAAATAGCTTATAAATTGACAACTTTGTGGGAAAAAAAAGAAAAAAAAAATTTTTTCTTCATTTTCCCAAGAATTGTGGGAAAAAATTACAACTTCAAAAAACTCACCATGCCTCTTACTAAATACCTTGGACTGTCTACTTTACAAAAAGGGGTCATTTGGTCGGTATTTGTACTGTCCTGACATTTCAGGGCCTCAAGAAAGGAGATAGGCAGTCAGTACATCTGGTGTGATCAATTTTCAGTAATTGGTACCATAGCTTCTAGACTCAATAACTTTCACACAGACTAAATAATATACACTAATTTGGGTTAATTTTACCAGAGACATGTAGCAGTATACATTTTGGCCCAAATGTATGAAGAAAAATTTATTTTTTGCAAAATTTCATAATTGAAACTAAAAAAAAGTGTTTTTTTTTCAAAATTTTTGCTCTTTTTTTGCATATATCACGAAAAAAAAAAACCCCAGTTGTGATCAAATACCACCAAAAGAAAGCTCTATTTGTGTGAAAAAAATGATAAAAATTTTGTTTGGTTATAGTGTAGCATGACTGAGCAATTGTCATTCAAAGTGTGAGAGTGCTGAAAGCTGAAAATTGGTCTGGGCAGGAAGGGTGTCTAACTGCTCTGTATGGAAGCGGTTAAGGCAAACGTACATTTTTTTCAGGATATTGCTTAGGCATTTCTAAATGTTCTTTTAAACAGCAAAGCTATACTTTTTTTAGCTCAGTTCCACTATGAAGCTTTCACTGGTATGTTTTTTGTCAGGGATATGCAAACTGTGGCCCTCCAGATGATACAGAACTACAAGTCCCATGAGGCATAGCAAGACTGACAGCCACATTCATGACACCCAGAGGCATGATGGTACTTGTAGTTTTGCATCAGCTGGAGGGCCACAGTTTGCAGATCGCTGTTTTACGTCATCTGTGCTTTCAGGTAGCATGATACAGTGCAAGGAAAGGAGGGTGTGGAGCAAGGATGAGTTATGAAAGGTTGTTCTGTCCAGCGGTGCCTCACTGCCCTGGCAAGCAAAGTAGCTAAACATGATAATTGGTAATATTCTATTTCAGCAGCTCCTCATTTTAAAAACAATATCCTGCTTTTTATGATGATGGAGCTCTAATGTGCAACTTTCCTTTTTTTAATGAACAACATGCTGTCTTTCTTCCACATTACACTGCAAAATCTCTTTTGACTTTTTTGTTTTTTGTTTTTGCTAAAGCAAACTCTTCATTGGCACCGTAAAATATCAATCTTACAGATTACGATCAGATACGTATTTTAAAATGTAAAAAAAAAAAAAAAGAGAGAGAGAGACACGGTGTGATTAATTTTATTTTTCCCCTTTTCTGTTTATGTCAACTCTTTTATGTGCATCATGATTTTGTTAATGCTGCTGGACTCCAGACCTTGGAGGATCTCTTTCCCTCCCTCAAGTAAAAAAAAAAAAAAAAAATAATAGATGCCGCTTCTGGCATCCATATTAAAAATGGGTAATTTTCCTTATGGCCCCTGTCTTCCTGCTGGGTTGATAATGTTTTGATGTATTTTTCTTTTGCTCTGATGAGAGGTCTGCTGCTGGTGCAGTGACATTTTCATTTGGATGAATAATTATAACTTGCACAATGTCAAGCTGAAGATGGTAGGGTTTTGTGCGTCATGACAAGTCTACTAGCCAGTGCAGGTGTCTCACAGCATGATCAGAAACAGCTAGTGTACTCTGGCTCAGAGGAGACATTTAGAGTGGTAAGAAATCAGCACCAGGGGCGATTCTCCTACCGCTGTTTCTGTTCCCGTGCTAGTCAAATAAATGCAAAGTGCTTCTCAATGACAAGTTTTAAAGCATTCATTTATTGGAGTTGTAGATTTTATTTTAATTAACGGGATAATTTGTTATTCATTAAATGTTTAGCAGCTTTGTCACTGTAGGAGTATTAGTGGCCCCCTCAAGAATAATTGCCCACGCATTCTGGCCATGCATCACCGTGATGCATATGTGGACTGAAAATGACAAATGGGCCCGCGCAACCCGAGATGCCCTAAAGTATGAAGGCCTGAAAAGAGGATTGTTGTAAATGACACTATCCTTTTGCCATCATTAACGGCAAACAGTACTAGCTATGATTATTCATTGAAATGGATGTGTCAAAAAATGGCTTTGCTTAAAGGAGTGTCATTTAGGCTTTTTATAATTTTGCCGTAGAAAGGAGAAAAGAAAATTTCCTTTGTGTATCAGGTCTTGAATATATAAATGTGCATCCTTAGACATTCAGGTATACTTGAATAGGAATTCTTCATTTTACACTTTCAATGGAGCATTAAGACCAGTAAGCCTAAAATATTTACCTAGTACTGTATGGGAAAAAAAAATGTATTTATTTTATTATTTTTTTTTTTTTTTTTAGTATTAATTTTTTTTTTTTTTTTTTACAGTAGCAAAGTGTAACGGTGCTTTTAGTTCAGTTATCCTTTGTGTCCATCATCTGTGGCAAAGTTTCTTTTCCTAATGTCTCGCAGGCCAAGCATGACCTGAATAAGCACATCTTAGCAGGAGACATTGAGAGAAGAGACTGTTCAGGGCACAATAAAGATCTTAGAGGTGAGGAAATGGGTAGGGAATAAGACCTGGCAGTGTCCTAATGGCAAATTGTTTTAGCTTGCTTAAGTAATTATATTTAAATATAACTGATGATCACGGTAACCTTTGTAGTTATGTTAGCACAGCTGAAACGTATTATTCTGTTCAAAAAGCAAGCAACTTTTTTTTTATTTGGGTTGCAAGTTACTAGAATTCAAGGTTCATTTTAAATAAAAATTGTGCTTTGCTCACTGGATGTAGGCTTTCTTTCTTTTATTTTTTGCTTCTATTTTTTCAGTCATGCAACTATGTTGCGTCACCAAAACTTCTCTCAAGCTGTATTTGTCAAACTGCATTCTCCATTTTGAATTTTTGTGTTCCCTTGATGACAGCATGCTAGGTCCACCAACTTTGAAGTTGGTGTGTGTGATCACACCGACCCTCCCCGACCTTCTAGCAGCATTGTACATTACAACGAAGCAGTTCATTGTATTTCCCCTTTGCCTATGTAACATTGTCCCAGAAGCACTGTAAAAGACTCCAGAGGACTATGGCAAGCTTATAGAGTGCCTCTAAAAAGTATGCATAACCCCTTGAAATTTTTCACATTTTTTCATGTTGCAGCCAAAAACATAAATGTATTTTATTGGGATTTTTATGTGAAAAACCAACACAAAGTGGCACATAATTGTGAAGTTGAAGGAAAATGATAAATGGTTTTAATTTTTTTTTACAAACAATTAAAAGTGTGGTGTGCATTTGTATTCAGCCCCTTTTACACCGATACCCCTAACTAAAATCAATTGGAACCGATTGCTTTCAAGTCACCAAATTAGTAATTAGAGTCCACCTGTGTAATTGAATCTCATTATAAATACAGCTGTTCTGTGAAGCCCTCAGAGGTTTCTTCGAGTTTCTTTGTGAACAAACCACATCATGAAAGCCAAGGAACACACCAGACAGGTCAGGGATAAAGTTGTGGAGACGTTAAAATAAGGGCTAGGTTATAAAAAAAAAAAATATCCCAAGCTTTGAATATCTCATGGAGCACTGTTGAATCCATCATCCGAAAATGGAAAGAGTATGGCACAACTGCAAACCTACCAAGACTGGCCGTCGACCTAAACTGACAGGCCGTGCAAGGGGAGCATTAATCAGAGAAGCAGCCAAGAGGCCCATTGTAACTCTGGTGGAGCTGGGGAGATCCATAGCTCATGTCGTGCACGCCACAAATCTGGCCTAAATGGAAGAGTGGCAAGAAGAAAGCCATTGTTGAAAGAAATCTATAAGAGGTCCTGTTTGCAGTTTGCAAAAAGCCATGTGGGGGACACAGCAAACATGTGGATGAAGGTGCGCACCATCCCCACCATGAATCATGGTGGTGGCAGCATCATGTTGTGGGGATGTTTTTCTTCAGTAGGAACAGGAAGGCTGGTCAGAGTTGATGGGAAGGTAGTCAGAGCCAAATACAGGAAAATCTTAAAAGAAAACCTGTAAAGTCTGAAAAAGACTTGGGACTGGGGCGGAGGTTCACCTTCCAGCAGGACCACGACCCTAAACATACAGCCAGAGCTACAATGGAATGGTTTAGATCATAGAAGATTCATGAGTTTGAATGGCCCATTTAAAGTCCAGACCTAAATCCAGTTGAGAATCTGTGGCAAGACTGCACAAGTCTCCCCCGAAGTAGTAAGGAGTCGTGTCGCCTCAGTGTGAACCGGCTCTAAGAGTCGTCTTTTCGAATCCTAAACCACACCACTACATGCCTGGAGTTTACATGTTCTCCTTGTGTCTGCCTGGGTTTCCACCAGATACTCCGGTTCCTCCCACACTCCAAAGACATGCTGGTAGGTAAATTGGTTCCTGTCTAAATTGGCCTTAGTGTGTGTAAATATAAATGTGAAGTTAGGGATCCTAAATTGTAAGCTCCTTGGGGGCAGTGACTGATGTTAATGTACTATATATATATATATATATATGTAAAGCGCTTGCATAAATTGACAGCACTATAGAAGTACCTGTAATACATAAAGTAAATAACACAAAGTTGAAATGCACATCAAATTTGTGTCCATCCCTTCTTGAAAGTTACACATGCCACACAGCACAGCCTGGTCTGGCAAGGCAGGAGACTTGACTTTTCTCCGTTGCAGTTAGTAACACTTGCAAGCTTCATCCTGTGACTGCACGGTGAGAGGAGAAGCAGAATACTTATTTATCTCATCTATCTTTCACTCTCCTTTCGTTTATCAACATGCTCCTAATTCACAATACTGATTGGGTACTTATTTTTGTTTCTCCCTCTCCCAGTCTGAGCTCTGTTGTTCAGGGACTACAAGAGGCTGATAACAAATCAAGTGTATTTACATGCCCTTCTTGCATTTAAAAAAAAAAATCATTTAATGATGAATGAAGACCGAGCTGCATTCATTTGTGTCTTTTCCACCAATGGATGGTGTAAAATATATTGAACAAGTCTGTCTATATTGTGACTTGAGATCAGACCACCAAATCTTATTTTTGGAGCCGTTTGTACTGAAATTTAGGTGATTTCAAAAGGATTCATAGAATTTTGTCCTGCAATTTTATGTGCAGACCACTTAAACTAGAGTATTCCCTTTTTATGCTGTGTTTTTCTGAGCTAGTTGCAAACAGATTCTCTCTATGTACCTGTAATATATTCAAATGAACAGAATCAAAGCGATTATAAGCAAATTTATGCCAGCGGTAAAGAAAAGGTAAAGAAAGAAAAGCAACTTTGCAGACATATGAAAATTACACTATTAATTTTAAGTGTCCTCAAGCACACGCGATCACATTCTAGGAATGTGTGGAAATTATTAAAAAAAAATGGAAATACTGGTACTTAGGATGAGGGCTTTTATGATGGTTAAGTGACTAACATTATCATATCCTTTCAGGTATTAAGTTTTAAGAAAAAAGCAGCAGCCTACTTCAAAGTAATAACTGTTGCATGTTTTACATAGGCATTGGCTCATATTTTCTCTTAAGTGCTTCTGCTATAAATGCAGGTCTGATGCACTAAGAAAATCAAATTTTTCATTTTACATTTATTTTACTGTATTTATTCAATGAGATTGCATTGATAACCCTGATTCTAAGATCACATTAATTAAGCAAATCAGACTATCATTGAAGAACACACCCAGAAATGCTCACTTGTAGTAACTGTAATGTTGAAAGGAGTATGACTGCATTGATAGACACAATTTGTATTATAATGTCAGTGTATTTTAAGTGGAAAACAGGCTCTGCCTACCACTATAGTCTCCCTTTATCTGTATTTTACCATTGCAGGGCAAGGAGATGAGGTTGAGCAAAATTTCCCAAAGTTTGTTTAGTTGTGTATCCCCATCACAAGTACAAATACTCTAGCCGCTGACTTTTAATATTAGGACACTTACCTTTCCAAGAATCCAGTGGTGTCTTCAATCATATTGTAGTGTATGGTGAGCTATACAGAACCCAGGGCAAACTTCTCCTGTTTCCAATTTTCCAGCTCTATCCACATAAGCTGTTATCTGATCGCTCAGCTCCTGCACACTCTGCCAAGTGAACAATCTGTGGCTGTGTATTTAGTGAGAACAATATCCACTGATTGCATAAAATAATCATGCAGCTGATAAGGGGGTGGTAGTGATGTGCTGGAGTAGGAGGGTAGATGATGGAGGCTGTGTGTGCATGAGGTCAGCTAATCAACTCTTTCCTGTGTCATGTCCTAAGGTCCATTCGGGAAGTAATGGGGAAGTTTTTTTTTTTCATAGAGCCAGCTAGACCATGAGGTAAAGGCTGTGAAGATAAATAGAGGTTTAATTTCTGCAAAAGAAGTACATTATTGGTATATTGGTACATAGGGGAGGTGGAATTTAAAAAAAAAATTAACTTATCCTTTAATTATATTGTGTTATTGCAACAGTATAATGTTATTACAACCCAATAAGCAGGAGAGGCACTGGTAGTATGTTATAATGACGTTGTTAGGTCCTGGTGCCTGGAAAGGGCAGAACTAAATCTCAGCTTGGGCAGAAGTCAAATCTCCATGTATGGGCTGGGTTTAGGATCCACAAGACTCCACTGGGACACAGGTTTTGGTGGACAGAATAAAAAAAAAAAAAAAACATTCTGTATATTTCTCCAATACATGCCCATTTTCCTCTGTTATCCATTTTAAAATGCAGACGGTAGAGGAAAAACCTGTTGTGCCAGAAATTCAGTGTACTCCAAACTTCCTGTTAGGGCTGACAATAAAGTGCCTTTGCTGCATTGAATTTCTAACCATGGATGTCAGCCCTTACTACTGGACTTTAGACCTCCAGCTTTTCCTTACGCCTTTCCAGGGCTTGACAAATTTTTTTGGAATCTAGGAGCCAGTGCAGCAAGGTTGGGGCGATAGGAGATCCAGTGACCAAGAGTAACATATGCCACCTTAGGCCCCTTTCACACGGGCGCCTACGCTAAGCAGAATCCACATGCTCAGTGGGGATCTCTCTGCTGGTCCCTGCTGAGCAAGCGGATGACAGGTCCTGTCCGCTCTGCTATGCAGACACAGCCCATTCTCCTCTATGGGGCAATCAGATGGAAACGGACCGTCTGTTTCCATCCGATGCCATCCAATCCGATTCACTGGATGGATGGTAAATAGAACCACCATCCATCCTTTTTTGGCAGACAAGATCGGATGGCGGCGGCTTGCCACTCCATAGAGACTGAAGGGTCCGATCAGGTCTGCCTGAAAAACTGACATGCGGAACTGATCAGAAAGCCTGTGTGAAAGGGGCCATCGGCTGTGTGGCATGGCAGGGCAGGGAGATGATGAAAAATAATATATATATTTTTTTTTGCAAGGAGATTACAAAATGCAATTTTTAAAGTAAGGCCCCTTTCACACGGTCCGCATTCCGTTGCGGACCGTGCTCTGCTCAGCGGGGATCGATCCGCCGATCCCTGCTGAGCCGGTGGATGACAGCTCCGTCTCCGCACACGGTGCGGAGAGGGAGGTGTCAGAGTCCCGCTCCTCTCTATGGGGAATCGGATGAGAGCGGACCGCCTGTCCCCAGGACGGATGGAAAATAGGGTTTCCATCCGTCCGGATTTCATGGACAGGATCGGATGCGGATGGCAGCGGGTGTCAGCGGACATGTCACCGTAGGGCTGAATGGGGCATCCGATCAGATCCGCCTAAAAAACTGACAGGCGGATCTGATCGGAACGCCCGTGTGAAAGGGGCCTAACAAACATGTAGAACACATTATCCTTGAACTTCCAGGAGAGAGCGGTGTAAAATGGGATTTAAAAATAAAAATAAAATCAAATAATAACCACACTCCCTGCACACTTACCTTTAAGCTAAGGGCGCCAGATGAAGACTGCAAAAACTTCCGTCTCTCTACCTCTTGGGAAGGAGAAGGGCGGGCATTGAGAACAAGCAGTGGAAATTCCTTGCATTCCTAGTTACTGCTTGTTGTCATGCTCCCGGCCACCACAAGAGGCCGCCAGTTCCCCATTGGTAGCATCTCAGTGAAGAAGGCCCAAAAGCCGAGGCCTCAATTTTCGGATGATGCGGTAGTTCGAGCGCTCGGGGGGGGGGGGGGCGCAAAGCGACAGGACATCTCCTGCAGTGCACCCCAGGCGCCAGGTCGCTAATTCTAGTTGCAAATGCGACCTGGCGCCCGGGGATTGTCGAACCCTGCACCTTTCTTTCCCTCTCCATCTGTAGTCATTGATTTATTTCCCAGCAAAACAGTGCTGCTGATTTTATGTGGAGAATAGGCTCTTGGGAGATGTATTAAAATAAATAAATCCTTGAGAGCAGCTATGGTAAATATATCTAAATTATCCAGTGAATATTTTTAGTGAATCACTCACACACTACACGCTCTCATATACATGTGATATGTAAAATTCTAAAGATTGAGCCGTGCTGTGCTTCATCATCAACCCAAAGATGTGCAAAAATAGGAAAGTTACCATAAAAAATAAATATAATAAAAAATAACAAAAACTTGTGTGTCTTCAATCAAAGTCCTTTTAAATCAACAATACATAAAACTACCCCCCAAAAAAACAAAGTCCATGTGTAAATCAAAAATGCAATATAAAGAGTGATCAGCCGCAGTGTTCTTCAATCACTTAATGACACCAAAAAATGCACACTACCACCGGCTGGAAAACCTGCTCACTTTACAGATTAGATCAATCAGCTTTGTATATAAACACTCCTGCAATCTCCTGCTATGGTCTCCTCTCCTGGCATCCGGCTCTGCGGACCTCATGCAAGTACAAAGGCAGACTACATAGTGCTCTCCACTTGAACAAAGTTTATTAAAAGCCCCCATATAAAAAACACTTACAAAATATAAAATCAAAAGCGCTTGTAATCACATTCACATTAGTCTGCTCACCACTCCACACAGATCTCGGATCTTTTTATTATTTTTTATTGTATAACTTTTTATGATCGTTTTTGGTTGCGCTGCACTGTAAGAATATTTGTTATTTGTAGCGTGGTTGAATCACTAGGAGTGTACAGCAGCAATTTTATATGATTGAGTATAATTAAATAATGACACAGTATTTTGAGTAGTAGCGCTGATTGTATCTCACATACTCTTTTAAAAATAGGAAAGAGTCTGTTTAAGTGATTCCTTAATAATTCCCGAAAGTAGTGCTCTCAATCCAATCCGTGACTTGTGCTCAGGGGCAGACTGGCAACTTTCGGCCCAGGGGGCAAGTACAAACCAGAGGCCCATGGTGCAGTGACTCGGCCCCCCTCCCACTCTCCCTCTATCCGTTCTTCTCCTGACTCCCATTCCAGGCTGAAGCCCTGCTCCAGGTACTCTGGGCCAGCAGGGGGCGATTGGGGGGAGCTGGGACAGTTCAGTCGGGGCTGGCCAGGGGACGAGATTCTCCAGGGGGGCATGGAACCGGCCTCTGCTCAGACACAGTTTACACCATCCATGTTGGTGAGGAAGGCTTGCGCTCTTTCCTTGTCTTCCGCCCGCACTCAGTAGGTCGGTGGCAAGGACTTTTTACTTCTCTTCACCGGGAATCCTTTAGGCATGTCTGTAGACGAAGCGGTGCCGCCTTTTTACAGGACATCAGAGTGGCCCAGGGGGCAATTGCCCCCTGGCCCAGTCCTCCCCTGCTTGTGCTCCTCCACCAGATGTGCTCTCACCTTGGATATATGACCACACTTTTAAATATGGTCTATGTAGGCTTGTGTCCCTTTCAGAGGAATAGACAAGTTCCAAACCATAGGGTTTCACAAAGAAATTCTTAACCTACTGCACCAATCTTGGATGTCTCCATTCACCAGTACATAAAAAAAGGGAAAACGCCAAACAGTGCTTTATCCTTGAGATTCATTTATTAAGCCATACAATACAAACTTTCAGATGTACACTCATTTTTTATTCAGTGTGCTGCCAGTGCACCAAACTTTGCCTTGCATGCAATAAACATTAACCATACAGGGTCACCAATATACAATTCTCTAGCGTGTATAGTAGGTACCACACTGTCTCATCCAAAGAGCGTTGTGCAGCCGTCATGCCCCTCCCCTATGTGTTATGCCAGGGTCATGTGGCTTCCACAGGGGGATAATGATTGGCTGGCACACTGCCTTGCTTTATATTATGCTATTCGTGCCATTTTCTTGTAGTCGTCTATTGCCTTCTGAGGCCCCATTTTCCCATAGGTCCCTAGATGTATGTTAAACCCCTGCGATCATGCACAAAGGATCCTGTATATCATTCCTGTAATGTATACCATTAATATATGTAATCCTAAAGGAACTTCTAAAACTTGTACAATTATTGTACATTAAAAAATATACCCGTAATCCGTTCTGGGGTGTGCCTACATCTCACCTTCAAACAGTTGCAGACATTCACAGGCCTGGTAATAATGTCAGAGAGCAACAAAAGCTGTTTATCACTAACGCAATAAGTTATGAGTTATTAGAGAATTAAATAATGTTTGGACATGTTCTGGGGAGGTGGATAAACTTAAATAATGCTAGGACATACAGTGGGTACGGAAAGTATTCAGACCCCCTTAAATTTTTCACTCTTTGTTATATTGCAGCCATTTGCTAAAATAATTTAAGTTCATTCTTCTTCCTCATGAATGTACACATAGCACCCCATACTGACAGAAAAACACAGAATTGTTGACATTGTTGCAGATTTATTAAAAAAGAAAAACTGAAATATCACATGGTCCTAAGTATTCAGACCCTTTGCTCAGTATTTAGTAGAAGCCCCCTTTTGATCTAATACAGCCAGGAGTCTTTTTGGGAAAGATGCAACAAGTCTTTCACACCTGGATTTGGGGATCCTCTGCCATTCCTCCTTGCAGATCTTCTCCAGTTCTGTCAGGTTGGATGGTAAACGTTGGTGGACAGCCATTTTTAGGTCTCTCCAGAGATGCTCAATTGGGTTTAAGTCAGGGCTCTGGCTGGGCCATTCAAGAACAGTCACGGAGTTGTTGTGAAGCCACTCCTTCGTTATTTTAGCTGTGTGCTTAGGGTCATTGTCTTGTTGGAAGGTAAACCTTCGGCCCAGTCTGAGGTCCGGAGCACTCTGGAGAAGGTTTTTGTCCAGGATATCCCTGTACTTGGCCACATTCATCTTTCCCTCGATTGCAACCAGTCGTCCTGTCCCTGCAGCTGAAAAACACCCCCACAGCATGATGCTGCCACCACCATGCTTCACTGTTGGGACTGTATTGGACAGGTGATGAGCAGTGCCTGGTTTTCTCCACACATACCGCTTAGAATTAAGGCCAAAAAGTTCTATTTTGGTCTCATCAGACCAGAGAATCTTATTTCTCACCATCTTGGAGTCCTTCAGGTGTTTTTTAGCAAACTCCATGCGGGCTTTCATGTGTCTTACACTGAGGAGAGGCTTCCGTCGGGCCACTCTGCCATAAAGCCCCGACTGGTGGAGGGCTGCAGTGATGGTTGACTTTCTACAACTTTCTCCCATCTCCTGACTGCATCTCTGGAGCTCAGCCACAGTGATCTTTGGGTTCTTCTTTACCTCTCTCACCAAGGCTCTTCTCCCCCGATAGCTCAGTTTGGCCGGACGGCCAGCTCTAGGAAGGGTTCTGGTCGTCCCAAACGTCTTCCATTTGAGGATTATGGAGGCCACTGTGCTCTTAGGAACCTTAAGTGCAGCAGAAATCTTTTTGTAACCTTGGCCAGATCTGTGCCTTGCCACAATTCTGTCTCTGAGCTCTTCAGGCAGTTCCTTTGACCTCATGATTCTCATTTGCTCTGACATGCATTGTGATCTGGAAGGTCTTATATAGACAGGTGTGTGGCTTTCCTAATCAAGTCCAATCAGTATAATCAAACACAGCTGGACTCAAATGAAGGTGTAGAACCATCTCAAGGATGATCAGAAGAAATGGAAAGCACCTGAGTTAAATATATGAGTGTCACAGCAAAGGGTCTGAATACTTAGGACCATGTGATATTTCAGTTTTTCTTTTTTAATAAATCTGCAACAATGTCAACAATTCTGTGTTTTTCTGTCAGTATGGGGTGCTATGTGTACATTCATGAGGAAGAAGAATGAACCTAAATGATTTTAGCAAATGGCTGCAATATAACAAAGAGTGAAAAATTTAAGGGGGTCTGAATACTTTCCGTACCCACTGTACACTTTAACCACTTTAGGACCAAGCATATTTTTGACACCTTGTGTTTACAAGCTAAAATCGTTTTTTTTTTTTTTTGCTAGAAAACTACTTTGAACCCCCAAACATTATATTATATTTTTTTTAGCAGAGACCCTAGAGAATAAAATGGAGATTGTTGCAATATTTTTTATCTCACCGTATTTGCGCAGCGGTCTTCCAAATGCATTTTTTTGGGGGGAAAAAATCATTTTTGAATTAAAAAATAAAAAAAAACGTAAAGTTAGCCCAATTTTTTTCCCATAATGTGAAAGATAATGTTACGCCGAGTAAATAGATACCCAACATGTCATGCTTCAAAATTTGCGCACACTCTCGAAATACCAAACTTTGGTACTTAAAAATCCCCATAGGCGACGTTTTAAAAATGTCTACAGGTTACGAGCTTAGAGTTACAGAGAAGGTCTAGGGCTCAAATTATTTCTCTCGCTCTAACGATTGTGGTGATACCTAACATGTGTGGTTTAAACACCGTTTACATATGTGGGGGGGGCTTCGGTATGCGTTCGCTTCTGCGGGCGAGCTAACCGGGACAGGCGCTTTAATTTTTTTTTTTCCTATTTATTTTATTTATTATTTATTTTTACACAGTTTAAAAAAAAAAAAAAAATATATATATATATATATATATATATATATATATATATATAATATATATAATTTTTATTCCAATTACAAGGCATGACAGGACCTCTTTATTGTGAGATCTGGGGTCAAAAAGATCCCCGACCTCACAAGTACACTAAAAAATAAAAAAAATGGTTAAAAAAAATCGGCTCTTTAAACCGGTTGCTAGGCAACGACGTTTGACTTTGCTTCGGTCCTCCAAGACCATAGAGTCGAATGAGGGCCATCTTGCCGTCACTTCACTTCCTGTCTAAGAGAATCCGGGACCGGATTGTTTTCCCCGCTGCCAGCGGATCCGGTAAGCGGGGAAAAGGACCGGGACGTGGCGGGAGGGGGGGCACCTCTTTCAACGCACAGTAAGGGTGATTCCGCTGCAAATCTGCCGCTGGGACCACCCTTACCTGAAAGCCGATTATCCACCGTTTTCAAAAATAACCGGGTTTAGGCAGCTATGTGCTGCCATAACCCCGGTCCGGTGTTTAGCATCAAAGGACCGTCGTAAATCGGCGGGCGGATGGTAAGTGGTTAAATGCTTGTTCTTCCTATATATTTACTCCTATTCTATATTTGTGTTTCAATAAATCTATATTGAGGTTTTGTATAAAGTTACAAAATACAACACAAACAACATATTTGTTAGGCAACAATAATTAACAGACATAAGGGATTCAGAGAGGGATGAATCCAAATCTGCATTAAAAAAAAGGTGAAACGTATAACAAATAAGAGAATCACAAATAACAGTCCAGAATCCTTAACTCAATCAAGTTTGTAAGGATCTATGATACCGATCTAACCAAGGCTTCCAAGAAGTGAGGACTATGTGGTATTGCCCAATAGAAGATGCAAATAATGTTTCGTAAGTACCATGCGTTTGAGTTTTTCGTATTACTTCGCTTATAGTAGGTGGAATAGGATCTTTCCAGTGCCTAACCAAGGTGAGCCGTGCTGCCAATAAGATGTGAATCACTAAGGTTTTTGAAATGGGTGATACAGACTCAATACCTACAGAAAGCAATGCCATTCCTGGGGAAATAGGGATTGATATGTCTGCTACTTACGCTATTATGCATACAATTTCTGGCCACAAGGAAGACAGGTGGGGGCGTGACCACATTATATGAAATGGTGTACCAGAGGCTCCACAGTTTCTCCAGCAATTCGGTGATAGATGTGTTGTCATTTGGCAATACGGTAGGGATTCAGATACCATCGGAGCATAAGCTTTTGGGTTAATTCCCATAAATGTGTGCTTTAGTCACTGCATAAGTGGTTCTCAACACCTTCTGCCAACTCTCGGTGGTATATACCACTCCAAGATCATGTTCCCATGCTATAATAGATGAGGATTTGATAATTTCAGCGTTCTCGTTAAGTATGGTATAAAATAGTATAGATATCTTGCTCCCTACTACAGCTTCAATTTTACAAGTAGTCCTTCTGGATTGCACTCTATTTGATACTCTGGAATCTACAGGTTGCTGACCCCTGTCAAAGATGGTCTTGAGTTAATTGGGGGAGGACTTTCAATTTTTGCAAGAAATCAGTAATCAGTATGCTGAACTGTATTGGGATCTGTATTGAGATTATATAGTGTACTATAATAGTGACTAAATGTGTCTGCTAGATCTTGCGGATGATACAATTTAACGTTTGTGGCTGGATGAATTATAAAGGGAATTTTAGTTTTTTTTGTCTGTCCCCACAGACGATTAGCCAGAACTTTGCCAGCCCTATTACCTCTCATATAATAGGTAATTTTTAATCTTCTAGACGATCTCTCAAAATCTTCAATCAAATATGAGCAGAGTTTGTGTTGTAAGCGTGTTAGTTTCTGGGAGAACGTCTGAGAGGGACTACTCTTGTTTTGAGCGTAAAGTGTACAAATTTTGCTTGTAATGGCTCATAGGAGTTGTTGCCTCTACCTCTTTGCCCTGGCTCCTAACTTAATGAAGATCCCCCTCATGAATGCCTTATGGGAATTCCATAGGAAAAAATGTGTCTTCTACGGACTCTACATTATTCACAAAGAATTCAGAACGATGTTTTTCTAACATCGATTTAGTCTTGACTTGTTGCATAAGTCTTGGATTTGATCTCCAAAGAAAGGTAGAATTAGATGAGGTGGAGTCTTCAACGGATAGAAAAACAGAAGCGTGGTCTGACCACATGATGTTGTTAATAGTTGAAGAGGTCACTTTTGATAGAAGCCATTGATTGCGATGATAAAAATGTGTGGGAAACTCAGATGGGAGCATTTGGGGGGGGGGGGGGGTGCTTGTTCACAGAAGTGTTGGACGCACAGAATGTCACATTTATATTGGAGGGCTTCTTGCCATAAAGATTTACGCTTTGCCAGGTGGTTGAGGCCTTTATTGTTAATGGTAAGAAAGGTTTCTCCCAATTTTTTTTTGCAGATGACATTGTGTGAGGGCAGAGAGTAGGGTTAGAATTACTCAGTGCGTAGTACATTCTCCCAAAGTGATGACGAGGGCAGATATGAATCCAGCCGGTTTCCAGATACTTTGCACCTGTGGGAAAAATTGCAGACCATGACAAGAGCTCCTGTTTGCTTGACTATGGTATAGAGATAGAAAAAAAGATTAAACAAGCAAGCAAAAAGAAAAAAATAGACAAAGTTTAACACTTCGGGTAACCAGTCAGTAAAAAAATGGGTTTCTAGAACCCGTATGTCGCACATTTTGGCTCATGTTTCAAAAGGGGTGATAATATGCCTTGATAATGCTCCACAACACTGGGGAGAAATGAAATAAAACAAGGAAAATTGCCTCACACAGATTAGGTACACCTACAAGAATTTGTAGCAGTCACCAGGCACCATTCTGACTCCACAAGATGGGTACCCCGAGAGGGTGATTAGGCATTGGAGGGCTTAGGAAGAATATTCCAAGATTTCAATAATGATGGACCTTTTTCCAGAGAGTCCACTACATGTGTAGATCCTTCCCTGGTAATTGTGATCTTGGTAGGGTAGCCCCATCTGTAACTTGTCCTGTGAGAGCTTAAGACTCCGTTCACACTATGTCGGATCCGACTTCGGGGCTACCTGTGAAGTCGCGTTCAGCGCAACATCGGCACGACTTGCACGGACTTCATAAAATGAATGTCTATGCAAGTCACTCCAGGTCACCCCGAAGTAGTACAGGACCCTTTTTCTAAGTCGGAGCTATTAGAACGGCTCCTGTAGCAGTCAATGGACAGCGAAGGTGCACGACCTGTCAGGCTGACCAAGTCGTCTGACAAGTCGTGCTAGTGTGAATGGAGACTTAGTGATTTGTGTTTAGATTTTTATGCATTGAAAGCGTTTTTTTGGGATAGATCCATGTAGAATTGAAGATCTGCATATTGTCAAGGGACCTGATCCCTATTGTGCATTGCTGACATAAGGCGTTCCTTGACATGGTATAAATGTAAGCATAGGCTCCGTCTTGGCAATTTTACATGTAGGTATTGACCCCTATCCATTTAACCTGAGAGTAGTAATTATCCACCTCTTGCTGGCTGCTAAACTGTGCATTACTAGGCTTTGGAACACCCCAACAATCCCAACCTTTACTGATCTGTTGGTTACCCTCAACTATCAATGTGAAATGGAAAAGGTAATGTCTCTCATCATATCAGCTTAGAGGGAGCTTCTTAGGGACATAAGCATGTCTTTTAGGACAATATCCATCACAGGATAATTATTAGTAGGGAACTAATTGATAGTCAGGCAAGCCCCTTGTGTCTTCCCCAGAATCATTGTTGGAGCTCACCTCATTGCTGTGATTTGATCCCTCCATTCTGAATCTCTCCTTTTCCAGGCTGCCAGACATAGGAGTGGATGAAAGAGTCTGAATTCTTCTATAAATTGTCACTATGACGGGAGCTGCCTGGTATTGAGGCTTGTGGAGGAGAGCAGGAGGCTGAGGGAGAGGAAGAGCTGGTGCCATCTTGTCTTCCGCCATGCTGCTGCTTTAAGAAAAAGGCGGGCTGTTATGTTCCGCTGTGTCCCCTGTGTGTCTGGAGCTCACTGATCATGCAGCCATCTCTGTGGCAGGCCACTCCCCCCATATTATATATTTGAACAGCTTGCTGATCTGACTATTTATTCAGCTTAGTAAATCTGCCAGTGCTTACTTTTCTCCAACCTGTTAAGTGACCGTTAAGGGTTAGGTCACAGGTACTTTTAGAACTTCAGTTAGACCCGTTTAAAAAAACAAACAAAAAAGAAACCAAACCAAGAACAAAAAACCTCTCTGTACTTTTAACCCATCTTTCTTAGGTCTGTAATATATTTAGAGTATTGTAAATGCAATATGTGCCAGGGAAGTGCATCACACAGTATCGTTCACTGGTATGATAAATGCCATCCTAAGATGCTGCTTACAAGTAAGAAGAGCATAATCTTCTAACTTTATGGTCTGACAGTGTGCTAATGGCTCTCTTATGTAATGACATGGCAGTCAGCAATAGTTTTGACTAGTGATCGACCGATATAGTTTTTAAAAGCTGATACCGATATTATGGCCATTGAATATTGGTATATATTGGCCAATATTTTTGTACATTTAAATTTTTTTTCTTCTTCTTGACAGGTACTGTTGTGGAGGGATCTGTGGGTCTAAAGGACCCCAAACCCCTTCTTTACACTTAAAAGCATTCAAAATGCCAAGTTTGGCTGTTTTGAATGCTGTAATTTTTTTGAATTTGGCGCCAAGTACCCGGAAGTGATGTTCCTGACATCACTTCCATGTGTTTACATGGAGACCCGATCAGAGCCGAATGCGGCTTTGATCGGGTCTTCGGCCGCCGTGCAGGATGGTTGCCCGGGTCTCCCGGTGGGACAGGAGACCCAGGCGAGCCTCGGAAGGCAGCGGGAGGGGGGAGGACATCCACTCCCGCTCCTTGTAATGACAGCCGAGTGGCTTCTCAGCCGCATCGGTTGTCATTACAAGAGAGCCGACCGTCGGCTATGAACGCCAGTACTGGGGTGATGCCTCTAGCTGGAGGCATCACCCCGGTACAAGCACTTTCCCGAAATATCGGCAATATCGGTAACCTCAGTGGCCGATTCCAATATCGGGGAAAGTGGATATTGGCCCCCGATATATCAGGATTGCCGATAATCGGTCGATCCCTAGTTTTGACACAGTACTAGAAGTGTCCATCTGCAAATGCCTTAAAGGTAATTTTTTGTGCGCAACCAAAAAAGATTATCATAAGTATTCCTACCCTGGATATATTCGTAATAAATTTCAGTTGCAATAATTATTCTAAGTATACTATCCATGAAGCAGCTGCAATGATGAAACCTATGTAGTATAACTGGACTTTATATCTCCGTACATACTATACAACCAGAATAGAAGATTATGTTTAGTGTCTGAAACAAAGAGCCAATACAGAGAAAAAGTGTTTCAGGCTACACTTTGTAAATAAGTAATAAAAATACAGACCTACTGAGAGTAAGGACAGGGTTATTAGTATTTGTAACACAATGTAGATACCGTTGTTTTAAAATCATAGTATTACCTGAAATTTCTCGATATTGCTTGATTAATTGAAAATTAAGACATCTCAAAAATTACAGATTTTTTCCGTCAGTGACACGCACACCTACACTGTACCAGCTCTTACAAGGAATCTTTTAGGATAGGAGCCTTTATTTTTGTTGATGCATATCCTTCCTTCACCACTTAAGTGTGCCACTTAGATTTCTTTTGTTCAGCCATCCAGGCTAAACCGCGTTGAATGACGAATCTCCTGCTGTGGGCTATTTTATTTTGACAGACTGTGCTGCCTGTGTTCAGAATATCCAGAAAGTGACTTCATCAGATTTGGATGCAGGCACTGTTTAGCCAAGAATTTTCTGCCTGACTCTTTCAACATGTATGGATCATCCACTGATCGACCTCTGTACAACCACCCGGTCACCTTCTCCCTGCTCGATGAGCGCCATCGGCTATAGCTGGCAGCGCTGATCAGTGTATTCTGATGGTGGGGAGGTCTCTTCACTGTCAGAATATAAAGACACAGCAGGGAGTATTCCCCCATACATCTCAAATGTGTGGATGGGGGAATCAAGTTCTTTTTTTTCATTCAAACTGCTGATTGAAAAAAAAAAAAGACTCATCTATGGCCTGCCTTAGCCTATTTCACAATGTCTGCAAAACAGCATGTATAAATGCATAGACAACTTCTTCATGTTTGTATTGTTTCAGAACATCATGCTCTATGGTGCAATTCCCTTGTAGGGGAATGGTAAAAAAAAAAAAAATTAGTTTGTCTGAGTATCCTACTTTGCCCCTGAATAAAATGGGGTTGATTTACCAAAGGCAAATATACTTTGCACTGCAAGTGTAGTTGCCCCAGAGCTTAGTAATTGAGGTAAAGCTTCACTTTGCAAAGAAAACCCAATCACATGCAAAAAAAAAACAACATTTTTACTTGCGCATGATTGGATGATAGAAATCAGCAGAGCTTCCCTTCTTTTACGAAGATCTAGAGCAACTTGCAGTGCACAGTATATTTGCCTTTAGTAAATCAACCCCAATGTACAGTGCATTGCGAAAGTATTCGGCCCCCTTGAACTTTTCGCCCTTTTGCCACATTTCAGGCTTCAAATATAAAGATATAAAACTGTAATTTTTTGTGAAGAATCAACAAGTGGGACACATTAATGAAGTGGAACGAAATTTATTGGATATTTCAAACTTTTTTATCAAATAAACTGAAAAATTGGGCGTGCAAAATTATTCAGCCCCCTTAAGTTAATACTTTGTAGCGCCACCTTTTGCTGCGATTACAGCTGTAAGTCGCTTGGGGTATGTCTCTATTAGTTTTGCACATCGAGAGACTGTAACTTTTGCCCATTCCTCCTTGCAAAACAGCTCAAGCTCAGTGAGTTTGGATGGAGAGCGTTTGTGAACAGCAGTTTTCAGTTCTTTCCACAAATTCTCGATTGAATTCAGGTCTGGACTTTGACTTGGCCATTCTGACACCTGGATATGTTTATTTGTGAACCATTCCATTGTAGATTTTGCTTTATGTTTTGGATCATTGTCTTGTTGGAAGACAAATCTCCATCCCAGTCTCAGGTCTTTTGCAGACTCAATCAGGTTTTCTTCCAGAATGGTCCTGTATTTGGCTCCATCCATCTTCCCATCAATTTTAACCATCTTCCCTGTCCCTGCTGAAGAAAAGCAGGCCCAAACCATGATGCTGCCACCACCATGTTTGACCGTGGGGATGGTGTGTTCAGGGTGATGGGCTGTGTTGCTTTTACGCCAAACATAACGTTTTGCATTGTTGCCAAAAAGTTCGATTTTGGTTTCATCTGACCAGAGCACCTTCTTCCACATGTTTGGTGTGTCTCCCAGGTGGCTTGTGGCAAACTTTAAACTACACTTTTTATGGATATCTTTAAGAAATGGCTTTCTTCTTGCCACTCTTCCATAAAGGCCAGATTTGTGCAGTGTACGACTGATTGTTGTCCTATGGACAGAGTCTCCCACCTCAGCTGTAGATCTCTGCAGTTCATCCAGAGTGATCATGGGTCTCTTGGCTGCATCTCTCATCATTCTTCTCCTTGTATGAGCCGAAAGTTTAGAGGGACGGCCAGGTCTTCGTAGATTTGCAGTGGTCTGATACTCTTTCCATTTCAATATTATCGCTTGCACAGTGCTCCTTGGGATGTTTAAAGCTTGGGAAATCTTTTTGTATCCAAATCCGGCTTTAAACTTCTCCACAACAGTATCACGGACCTGCCTGGTGTGTTCTTTGTTCTTCATGATGCTCTCTGTGCTTTAAACTGACCTCTGAGACTATCACAGTGCAGGTGCATTTATACGGAGACTTGATTACACACAGGTGGATTCTATTTATCATCATTAGTCATTTAGGTCAACATTGGATCATTCAGAGATCCTCACTGAACTTCTGGAGAGAGTTTGCTGCACTGAAAGTAAAGGGGCTGAATAATTTTGCACGCCCAATTTTTCAGTTTTTTAATGTTAACAAAGTTTGAAATATCCAATAAATTTCACTTCATGATTGTGTCCCACTTGCTGTTGATTCTTCACAAAAAATTACAGTTTTATATCTTTATGTTTGAAGCCTGAAATGTGGCAAAAGGTCGAAAAGTTCAAGGGAGGCCAATACTTTCGCAATGCACTGTATATTACATTTTTACTTCATGCTCCTAAATTTTCTCCTTACCACACTTTGCCGAACAATCGCCAGGATACAGCAAATATGGAGCTTTCATCTTCCTTCACTTCTGCTGCTTCCTGATCAATGTAATAGTGCGGTGGTTTAAATTATCCAGTAGGCTGCAGTGAATTTGAGAGACAGAGCAGCAAGTTCTTTATAACCAGGAAAATACTGAATCTGTATCATTAGTGATTACTTCACCATAGTGAATGTTTTATTGGAAAGATAGAAGCCAACAAGCTTTCCCTCAATGCCATTGCACAGGGTGTATGTGTCGCAAGCCTGCTTCAGTTATAGCAATGTTTTGTTACCCTATTTTCAAATGGTGCTTCATAATCCTGTAATGATGGGCTCAGTGGTAACGCAAGCTTTTTGTGCCAGTTGGACCGTCATCTTCTGTCTTTCTTCTACCTGCTATGTTGAGTACTATATAAATTTCATCTGCAATGTTATTTGCAGTACATTTGCTATCACCAGGCAAACTACCAATCCAAGCTACTACTGCTATACAGATGATACTCAGTTGTTTTCTGTTTTTTTATCTAGTATATAAAAGTAATCCATGTTGAAATTGCTGAAAAGTAGCATTAGAGAACCAGAAACATACTGGTTGGTTAAAGGACTTCATATAATATTAGTCTTGACGCATGTATGTTTGTATGTTTTTATATAAAAAGTACAGAATACTGTTAACTCATTAGGCAGCCTTTCTCAGCCTTTTTACCCCAGAGGACCGTTTAAAATAATTTTCAGGTTTCGGCAAACCCCTGCTTAAACCAGTTTACATTTGGCCAGTGAGTAAAATGCCCCTTACATTGATGGTTAGTAAGAAGACTACCCTTATAGTGGTGGTCAGAATACAACCTGTTTAGTCCGTTAAAATGATATTTGGTTTAATGCAGTTGGCTCTGCCAATTGGTATTGACCAAGGAAGTTTGCAGGCACCATCAGATGAGAGGTCAATCAGCCACAGTTCAAGGTATCTCTAGAGGATCCCTAGAGTTACACAGAACCCAATTTGAATTCCTGCATTAGAGGTAGTTTAAAGCTGAACTCCAACATTCTTTTCACCAGAACTGAATGGAATGATCAGTCCCAGCATAGATCATATCTCTGTACCATGTTGCTCTGTTGTCTGCAGATCATCTGATATTGTGGGCTTAGTTGAGGCTTTGTACCATGTGACACTCTGTATAGTCTGAATGTAGACTGAGGGCCTTACAGACACTTCCTGCTCAATCTCTAGCCTAAAACACACCCCTCTGTAGAGAGGTAGAAGGAGGCGGGCAGCGCCGAGGAGAAGGAAGGACGCGCTGTCATTGGAAGTCCCGCCTCCTATGCCGACGTCAATCATAGGCGCCTGGACTTCCGATGAGAGCGCATCCTTCCTTCTCCTCAGCGCCGCCTGCCCCCTTCTACCTCTTGGCGCTGCTTTCTGGAGATTTTTAAAAGTTATGTGTATAGTGGCGCTGGCAAGGCTGCAATTATGGGCGCTGGCGAGGCTGCAATTATGGGCGCTGGCGAGGCTGCAATTATGGGCACTGGCGAAGGCTGCATGTATGGGCACTGGCGAAGGCTGCATGTATGGGCACTGGCGCTGGTGAGGCTGCAATTATGGGCACTGGGGAAGGCTGCATGTATGGTCACTGGCGCTGGTGAGGCTGCAATTATGGGGACTGGCGCTGGCGAGACTGCATGTATGGGCACTGCGCTGGCGAGGCTGCATGTATGAGCATTGGTGCTGGCGAGGCTGCAATTATGGGCACTGGCGCTGGTGAGACTGCATGTATGGGCACTGGCGCTGGCGAGGCTGCATGTATGGGTACTGCAGTGACGAGGCTGCATGTATGGGCACTGCACTGGCGAGGCTGCATTTAAGGACACTGCGCTGATGAGGCTGCATTTGTGGGCACTGGTAAGACTACATTTAATAAAAAAAAAATGTTCTCAGTTCAAAGCTGTTTATTTTAAATTTCAGCTTTTTTCCTGAAATTTCTGCCCTAAAATTTAGGTGCGTGTTATTCGCCGGTGCGTGTTATACGCCGGCGCATGTTATACGCCGATAAATACGGTAACCTTCAATCCCGTCCAGTCACACCAACAGGAAGAGTCCAAACCTCTCAAGTCCCACCTCAAAGATTCCAACATCATTCAAAAAGAAACCCCTTCATTCACAGCCTGCTCTGATAGCTAGACTGAAGAGTGATCTGCATTCAGATCCACCCACATCAACTCCCAGAACTTTTTAAGTAACTCCGATATCCTGCCTTGAAACTACAGAGGCTCGAAGCATGATGGGTCATGTAGTATCAGGACTGGTAAATTAAGGAAACAGGAAGTCGGAGAACTTTGAAATTCAGCCAGAAGAATTGAGTGATATTACAGACACACAAACTTGCTTTTACAGCTAAATAAGGTAAGATACAGATAAAATGACAGTGGGGATGTGATTCATTTACATGCATAATGCATCTGTTGTTTTGGGGAGAAAAAGCTGGAGTTCTGCTAAAATGAATGTCTGTGTGTTCTGTATAGTGCTTTTAGAGATGGAGCTATTAAATAAAGGAGGTACAAAAAATATGATCTTACTGTTTCTTTCTTCCCTGCAATACAGGGGAAAAAAAACAAGATTGCCTGATTAAAGTAGCACACATCACACACATTGCAGATTGTTAGGCACACAGTTAGTTATGTCATATTTTGTCAGTATAGCGACAGTGTATAGTATTAGCACTGATCACTGTATTAGTGTTACTATTGTTGTTAGTGTACCCCCACCCCCCCAGCCAGTTTCAGCTAGTGTTAGAATGCTCGCCAAACTATCTCTGTCCCACTATAAGTTGCTGATCACCATCATAACTGGTATAGAAAAATACATAAATGAAATATTCCAGTATAAATACCATGGTTTGTAGATTCTTTAACTTTCATGCAAACTAAATGATATACATTTATTGGGATTTTTTTTTTGTGTGAAAAGATATCAATTTCATTTGTGTACAATGTTACATGACCACACAATTGTCCGTTAAAGTAGCTCAGTGCCAAATAGCAAAACATGTCCTGGTCATGAAGGGGGTAAAACCTTTCTGGTTAAAATGGTTGTTGTCACTTTTTTTACTAAAAAATGTTCTTCTGGATTCCCTGCCAGCCCTCTCGGCAACGCCACAGTATGCCCCCATAGGAAGCCGCTTTCAATGGCGACAGATGTGCAGGCACGCTCCCAAGCCAGGCTGCGTGTGTCCATAGACACATGCAGCCTGGTTCAACCCCACCTCAGCACCTTTTAGTTTACCAGTTTTAAAAAATCGAAAGTTTCCAGAAACGCTGATCTTGACATTTTGAATGCTTTCAAGTGCAGAGGAGGGGCTTGGGGTAGTTCCTTGTGACAGTAATAAATGTGATAAAAAAAAAACAAAACAAAGGGACAGTGTAAAAATAAAAAGTAAAATAACAAAAATAAAAAGTTAAAGTGCCCCATCTCTCAGTGTTTGCGCACAGAAGTGAACGCCTAAGAGAGTATGTATACAGTGTATACATATGTATACAGTGTTCAAACTACACATGTGAGGTATTGCAGTGATCCTTAGATTAAGATCAATAATTCTTGCGCAAGACCTCCTCTGTAACTCTAAACAGATAAACTGTAAAGATTTGTAAAGCGTCACCTACGGAGATTTTTAAGAATCGTAGTTTGTCGCCATTCCTTGCGCGTGCGCAATTGTAAGCCATGACATGTTGGGTATCTGTTTACTTAGCATAACATCATTTTTCACAGCTAACTACAGTTTTTTTTTTTTTTTTAATTCATTAAAGTGTATTTTTTCCCAAACAAATTGTGTTTGAAAGACCACTGCGCAAATACAGTGTGACATTAAAATATTGCAATGACCTTTATTTTATTTTCTAAGGTCTATGCTAAAAACAATATACCATATTTTTCGCTGTATAAGACGCACTTTTTCTTCCCCAAAACTGGGGGGGGGAAAGTTGGTGCGTCTTATACGACAAATACACATTTTGCCTGCATTAAAACTGCCCCTAACTTTGTGTGGTGCTTGTTCGCATGTACTGCGGGCTGTGAAGACTTCTCTGACCCTCCCTGCTTGGCCAGGCTGTGTGTGTTCGGGCTTCCCTCTCCCTCCTATAGCGTACCTTGTCCCCCCCCTTCCGACAGTCTAACCACGTGCTGCCCGGGCACCATGTCAAAGCTCTGCTGAGCTACCGGTACCTTTCCCTCCATCAGTGCGGGCTGTGCCTCCTCATGTCTCCCCGGGCAGTCTCACTCCTTGCTGGGCAGTGTGGGCACAATCGCGCCGCTTCTGTGCATATCTCCAGGGCACTGTATCAATTTATGCTGCCCTGAAATGTCCGCACGTCTGCCCCTCCTGCTCCATACGTTCCACCTCCTCCGGCCAATGTTTACTGTGTGCTGTCCGTGCTCTGCTCTGCTCCGCTCCGCTCTGCTCCTACTTGATTTGATGCCCGTGTTACTTTCACTGTTTACTGACTGTTAATGAGATTAAAGATAGTTCTTAATACTTCAGTATTTGGTTCAGAATCTTTTTTCTCTAGATTTTCCTCCTTTAAAATTAGGAGCTTCTTATACGGCGAAAAATACGGTATATAATGTTTGGGTGGTTCTAAGTAATTTTTTAGCAAAAAATACTGATTTTAACTTGTAATGTCAGAAAAAGGCCTGGTCTTCAAGTTGTTAAAACCACTTTAATATCCACTTCTAAGGCTGCTCCATACCTATATTTTAAACAGCATTTACACAGCAATGTTTTTTCTGATGAGTGAACCTGACTGTGTGCATACTATAAATGTATATTTTCCTATGTTTTATTAGAGTAATTTACACGATATCTATAACCAAGCTTTGTCCGCATTGGAATCATTAAAAGTTTTCTGGGATGCTTTGGATGAAATTGACAAGAAAACCTGGGTACTGGAACCAGAAAAACCCTCAAGAAGTGCCACTGTGAGAAGGATAGCCATAGGTGAGGGGTGTTTCTTTTCTTATATACTAAATTTGTATGCTGCTTACTAGCACACTATCCCATCACATTTTATGTAAATTGCTATTTCTCTGGCCTACACATCCCACTGCATCTAGCAATTTTTTAAATGTGCTTTTTATAGGAAAATGGCCACTTTTTGCTGCACATGTGCATTGCGACCCCATTCATTCCAATAGGAAAGTAATTGCTTGGAGAACTGCTTTCCTGTTGGAATGAATAGAGTTGTAGCCCACATGTGGAGCATGAGGCAGCAGTTTTCGAAAGGAAAGGCTGTATGGTTCTGAGTGGGCCTGTGCAGAATGTTGAATTGGGGCTGAAGGGGAGTATAACAAAAAGTGGGCAGTCATTTGACCTTTAAGGTAAAATTTGATTATGCCTGCAAATTCAGCTTAAGGTTATATTCCAGGCAAACCCTTAAATACATATATGGGTTCTGTTTTACCTGTTAAAGTTTTCCATTCATTTCCATCCAATTCTTAAAACACACTATGAGGTGTATTTACTAACACTGGAGTGTGAAAAATCTGGTGCAGCCCTGCATGGTAGCCAATCCGCTTCTAACTTCAGTTTGTTCAATTAAACTATTACAAAAAAAAAACCTGAAAGCTGATAGTTTTCTGTGCAGAACTGCACTATATTTTGCACTCTCTGGTTTTAGTAAGTCCACCCCAGTACCCCCAGACAGCAGGATTGTGAAGTGACTTTTCTCTAATGCAATTAGAGCAATACAAACCGGTAATCCCTGTCCCCATTCCCTGATTGGTCTGTGAAAGAGCAACAACAAATAAATTATATCTCTTCCTGTCAGTATGTTAATTGTCAACATATCTGCAATGCATATTAGCCTGGTGTATTCCACTGAGGGTGCAGTTCAGGCTAGGAGTCCGCCCTGACTCCAGGTAATCTGCAGAAAAAAGAGAGAAAAATCTCAGCCACTGCACATCACACAAGCCCAGCCTATAATAGGAGATAACAGCCTCAGCTTAACTCCATCCAGGCCATGCCCCAACATGTTTCGGCCCACCCACGGGGCTTAGTTTTGGAGGTAAGCTTACCTAGAGCTTCATGTGTGTATGTAGATCATTATGATTTCTTAGACTTCATGTACATAGGACGTTTAAAAACATCTCCTGAACACTGGAACTTGGTAGCTAGTAACCGACAGTTAAAAATGTCTGCGTTTACATGCCGCGTTTATGCACATTTAGAGGTGTTTGCATTTAAAAGCATTTTTACATTGTAAAATGGTCAGAAATGTATCTCCATTGAAAACACCTTTAAACCAAATGCTTATCAACGCAAGTTACCACGTTTTCACGCTGTTACAAGCATTTGGCGTTTCAAATTCCAATAAACTTCCATGTAAATGCATTTCTCTTTCGCTCATTAATGGATACAGCTCCTGGTATTCATAACATTTGGCTCATACTTCCCCAATATCAGATCCGACTGAGTTGGGGAACGAGGGAGTCCTTGATATGGTGGATTCTTTTTCTGGCGCTTCGGCTGGGAAAAACCTTCCTCCCCTTGTATTGGACAGTGGTTACCACGAATGCCAGCCTGTCCGGCTAGGGAGGGGTCCTCGGCAAGCATTCTGCTCAGGGGATCTGGACGCTGGAAGAATCCAGACTACTGATCAATGTTTTGGAACCCCGAGCGATCAAACTGCGTCTGGATCATTGGACAGATCGTCTTCAGGGTTGTCCAGTGTGCGATCAATCGGACAGAGCCACGGCCGTGGCTTATGTCAATCATCAAGGGGGCACAAGAAGTGTCCTGGCGGCTCTGGAGGTAGACGGCATTTTACAGTGGGCAGAACGGTTTGTTCCAGCCCTCTCTGCCGTACACATTCCCGGGGTGGAAAATTGGCAGGCGGATTATCTCAGTCGGCAGACGATGGACCGCGGGAGTGGTCCCTTCATCCAGAGGTGTTTCATCAGCTGTGTCTCCAGAGGGGCACTCCCGAGATGGATCTGTTGGCATCTCGGCTCAACAGAAAGGTGCAGAGGTTTGTGGCTCGGCCAAGGGATCCTCAGGTGGATGCCACAGACGCGCTGTATCGTCAGTAGGTGTCACAGGGGTCAGTATCGTCTGATTTACGCCTTTTCCTCCTCTCAAGCTTTTGCCCAGACTTCTATGCTGGATCGAGGCAGAAGGGATTCCGGTCATCTTAGTGGCTCCAGACTGGCCATGCCGGGCTTGATATGCCAATCTGGTGCGGCTGGTTCCTGAAGTTCCTTGGAAGCTTCCTCTCAGGGAAGATCTTCTGTCCCAAGGACCAGTCTTCCATCCTGCTTTACAGTCTCTGGCTTTCACGGCGTGTCTGTTGAGCGCCAGGTGCTGAAGGATAGGGGTTTATCTGAGTTGGTAATTCCTACCCTGTTGATAGCTAGGAAATCTACTTCTAGGAAGATCTACCATCATATGTGGAAGACGTACATTGCGTGGTGGGAGTCTCTTGGGGTTCATCCTCACTCCTCGATGGCTCGAATCTTAACCTCCCTTCAACGGGGGTTGAACAGAAATTGGCCTTGAGTACCATCAAGAGCCAGGTATCAGCTTTAGTGGTCTTTTTCCAACGACCTTTGGCCGCACACTCCCTGGTGCGTACCTTTCTTCAGGGTATCTGGCATTTGGTTCCTCTAGTGCGGGCTCCGTTGCCGCCTTGCGATCCTAATTTGGTACTTTCAGCTCTGCAGAAGCCTCTTTTTGAAAAGATTTGGGAGATTCTCCTTACGTTGTCTCAGGTGACCTTTTTAGTGGCTATCACTTCTGCGTGCAGGGTGTCAGAACTGGCGGCGTTATCCTGTCGTTCACCTTACCTAGTTATTTGCAGGGATAAGGTGGTTCTTTGCCCCTGTCTGTCGTTCCTCCCAAAGGTTGTCTCTGATTTTCATTTAAATGAAGACATTGTGATGCCTTCCCTGTGTCCCAGGCCTAAACACCTGAAGGAAATTGCCTTGCATGCCTTGGATGTGATCCAGGTGATTAGGGTGTTGCTGGCAGCTATGGAGTCTTTCAAGAAGTCAGAACTCCTGGGCCTTCCGTCATCAAGCGTCAGTGACACAGGTTTGCAAGGCGGCCATCTGGTCATCAGTGCACACTTTTACAAAGTTTTAAAAAGTGGATGTGTTGGCATCTTTAGATGCTTCTTTTGTCCACAAGGTTTTGCAGGCTGCTGTTTAAGAGGACCTGATCCTCTTAGAGGGTGTATTGTTTTTGTTTTTTGTTTTTTCAGTTGGGCTCTGGTTGTTTAGTTGAGCCCAGTTGCCTGGTTGGCTAATGTTTAGCCTTGGAAATTTTTTGGTTGTTCCCACCCCTCATGCTTTGGGACGTCCCAATAGTTATAAAATACCAGGAGCTGTGTCCGTCATTGAGCGAAAGAGAAAATGGGATTTTTGACTTGCTGTAAAATCCAGTTCTCTGATGTTCATTGACGGACACAGCACCCACCCCTCTGTGGAGTTGTAATTCTTCTGAGACTGCTTGTTACAAAACTGAGTGGCCATAGCAGAGAGAGGGAGTATACCCCCTGGGTCTGCCCATGAGTGTAGCCAGAATTTTTTTCTGCCTAGTGTCGTACTCCTGTAGGGGGCAGTATAACCCGAAGGTTATGAATACCAGGAGCTGTATCCATCAATGAACATCAGAAAAATGGATTTTACGGTAAGTCAAAAATCCCTTTTTTTTTTTTTTTTTGCTTTAAAAAAATGCCACTAAATTCTACTGCCTTTAAACAACAATAAACGTCTCTGTGTACCTGGACAGATAAAATAACATAGAGGAGAGTTCAGTAGCTGCTGAAAAAAATGCCCAACTGCTCCTAAATGTCCGTTTATCAGCAGCAGTGTACGTGAGGCCTTAGTGGGTTTTTTTTTTTTTGTTTCAGGTTTTTTTCTTTATTTTGTTTCATAAGGAAGTTCACCGTTGCTTGTATATTTGTCCAATGCCGCCTTGAAGCTACATATAGCAAAATAATAAAAGCTACGGTCTGGTTCACACTAGTGCGAATTCAGATGCGACATGACTCGCACAGAATCATGAAAAGGGCAATCACATTGTTTTTTTTAATGGTGTCCACATCAATGCAACTCAGCACGGAACGATTTTGCCATAGGTTCCTATGCTACTTTGGTGCGATTTAGTGCAATGTTGGCTCCAAAGGAAAGGAAAGGAAGTGTGAACTTAGCCTAAGGGTTCATTCAGATGGGTGCTGACACCCATACATCCTCCCTCTGTAATTGCGCCTGCATTTGCCCTGGGCTGTGGTTCAGGTAGCCTATAAAGGTTAATTCAGATGCAGCAGATGCACGCAGCCACATGGGGAAAATTTAACATAAATTTGACATGTGAGCAGGAGCAAAAGCATAGATCCAAATGCAAAGTCTGCATTTGGATCAATGCCAGCATGTCAAATTCTGACATGCAGTTGTGTCAAGGCAGCTGCTGCATCTGGCTGCCTGCATACAGCCTAAAGCGAATGCTGGCGCAACTACAAAAGGAGCCTGCACACAGGAGGACAATGCCTGTCCGAACAAAATGTCTGAAGGTGACCGATTACAATAAATTAAGTGTTTGAGAGTAAAGCCACCCAAAGTGATAGTCTTGTTATAGGCAGATAATGGTAGTTTTCTTTTATCACTAGGAGACTTGGGTAGCTAAATTCCTCTATATTCATTTTTAGCTCTGTTCTCATCTATTGGATTCTTCATAATATAAAGCAATTTTTTTTAAAGTGGCATTTCCTGAATCACTGAGAGATACAAGAACATTTTTCTATGTGGTAATAACTCCTTCGCATCGAACAAAGTAATTAAATATCAGTTTGGGGTGGAGGGCACCTTGAATATTTTCTTGTTTGTGAATAAGCAAGTACTTCATATTGAACATATAAACAATCCTGCTCTATTTGAAGAGTTTAGCTTTAGAAGCACCTCACTAATCAACACTATTCCAGCACTTAAACATCTCCTAAAGCTGGCACAGAGCAACTCGAGGCTGCAAATAACTTACAGCTTCATCTGCTTAAAGAGAACCTAAAAAAACAGAAATATACAAAATTATTACAGATTTTTTGATGTCGCAGCACCAGGGCTCCCATACTGGTACAGAGTTAAGGCCTCTGCTGATAGGCTTTTAGCTTGTGACAATGGCATCTTAAACCATCCAGAAAAAATGGCAGGTTCATCTGAGCTGTATTTAGCCTACTTCAAACCTGCATTTGATCTGCTGTAACCACTTCCTGCTCGCAGGATAATGCGCTCTGCGCGCCCCCGGGTCCAATCACAGCTGGTCACATAGTAAACAGGAAGAGATGTTGATCGGCTTTCTTCGGTTCCTGCCTGACTGGCACGAGTAGAGGAGAGCCGATCTGCGGCTCTCCTGACAGGGGGGGGGGGGTCTGTGCTGGTAATCAGAACATTGATTACCAGTGTAGACCCTTGGGGGGTGCCACAAGAACCACCAGGGATGCCAACCCATGACCCCGGGGATGCCCACCCATGACCCCAGGGATGCCCACCATGGCCACCGGGGATGGAAATCGGGGCTCAGGGAGCCTGCCAGTGGTGACCTACCCATCAGTACTGCACCCCATGCCATCAGTGCCGCCCACCAGTGCCCATTATTGCCCACCAGTGCCGTCTATCAGTGCCACCTATCAATGCCCATCAATGCCGCATATCAGTGCTACCTATCAGTCCCACATATCAGTGCCTATCAGTGCTGCATATTAGTGCCACCCCATCAGTGCCTCCTCATCAATGCTCATCAGTGCAGAAAAAATGTATTTATTTACAAAATGTTATAACATAAACAAAAAAAACTTTTTTTTTTCAAACTTTTTTTTTTTTTTTATTTATTGGTAAAGCAAAAAAGAAAATCCTTGCCGTGATCAAATACCACCAAAAGAAAGCTCTATTTTTGGGGGGAAAATGAGGCATTCATCCTAGCACTGCACAGAATAATGCATGACCTTGGTAGTCTAAGAACTGGCACTTCCTGTGAAGAAACTTTGTATACCACAATCCCTGTTCTCAATCTAGCATTGGTAGAGGTGGAAGCTAAATAGTACTTTGATATAATACAGACACAAACAGGCAAATCAATTAAAAGAGAAATCACAATACTAAAAGAGCTGTGTTTTCATCACATTAGCACTCCCATGTTTGGGATGTAGCACAGAGGAAATGTTGAGGCATGGGCTGGACACTGTGTGACCTGGGGCAAGAAATTGCCTGTTCCTTTTAACGAATAAGACAAGCTTAGGTGAATGAATATATGACACTACAAACTGCAACCACAACATGTAAATCAGGGGGGCCCAACCTTTTGAACAGTGAGGGTCACTTAAGCGACTTGGTAACTGGTCGCAGGCCACAATGAGGGGAGCAGGCGAATGAAAGGTCCATGTCCACTCTGCATATGCAAAGCAGGCATGGACATGGCACTAATGCTCTGGGATGGCGGGTCGGCAACCTGCGTTCTGGGCTTGCCAACCAGCCATCCCAGAGCAGGAGGTCACGGGCCACATCAGAGGACTCTCTGCAGGCCACTTGCTGGGCACCCCTGATGTGAACCAATCATTACAAGTGAAGGCCAGAAAAATGCACAGGGAATACAACTATACTAATACCAAGTTAAAACAACAAAAAAACTAAAAAGTGTACCATGCCTTTAAGCGGGCTTTGCATCCTCTTAGACTTGTATGGGCATGAAAAACCCATTTGACATGAGCAAAAGCCTGCTGACACAAGAATGCAGCTGTAAAATCTGAGACCTGTACTTCCATCCCGAATTCCTGTTCCTGATCAGGCATTCATTTATTAGTTAAGGAATCATAAAATTAAAGCCCCTTAACCTGCACCTTAAAAAGAAAAAAAAACAATGTGGCAATGGTAGCTCTCATATTTTATCCTGACAGATTCCCATATTGATTACAAAGACATAGTTGTTTAGCTTTTGTTAGGATATGAAACCCAGCATAAGCAAAAAGCTCTTTTTAACTGTACCAACCTTATGTTTTACAGGTAATAATGTGTCCATTACTATTGACGTGGATCCAAGGCACCCCACAATGCTTCCGGAATGCTACTTCCTTGGAGCTGGCCATGGTGTGATACTATTTAAAACATCCCTTTTGTGATTGCATGTGTGCTAATGTAAATCAAAGGCATTTAGGCCTTTTTACATATGTGACTTAAAGTTATACTTTTTTAAGTTTTGAATAGAGTAAAGTAAGGTTACAACCTCCATCTGTTTTTCCACTTAATTTTGTTGTCATGGAGGCACAACAGAAACTGAGAAATCCCCTCTTAGATAGATGTCATCAAAACGGGTGTCCCCTTTAGATTATTTGCCCTCTTTCTCTGTTCTGGAGATAACCAACACATTTTGCATCTCCTAGTACCTTTCTGTCCTGGTGGCCATGGTCGCAAGAATAGGCAGAAAAAGCTTTTCCCCCCAGTAAGGTCGCAGACAGCAAGAAAAACCTGATAGAAAATCCAACCCTTATAAACCTTACCCAAATAAAAAATAACTCTGAATGTAGATACATTTTATTATCTAATGAGTTGATAAATAATTAGTATGTTTCTACAAGTAATTTAGATGTGATTTGTCATCATAACGGTATTTGACATTATTTTCAGTGGTACAACCTTTAAAAGAAAAACTCAACTGCAATATAGATTTATGGTAAGTAAAAAAATTGTGGTTTGTTAAACTTTTTTTAAAGTATCTCCTACTTCCCTAAAGATAACAGCCCAGCACCCCAGGGGTAAACGTGGGTGGGCTTCCTGCTATTTTTTGGCCAAATGAGGAAAAAAAATAAAAATTGCTCTTCTCCATTAAAACACCGCTCATCTATTGCCAGAACAAAACTTTGGTAGAAATCAATCTAGCATTAAATAGGGAAAGTGAATCTCATTTAGATTTAATATTTAGTTATTTACCCTATCAAAGTGAGGGATTGGGGATCCAAACTTGGTGAAGTGAATTGCATGTGTGGATTGGGAATGTTGCAGATACAGTGGATTTTGAGAAATTTGTTAGGCTTTATTAAAAAGAAACCATAATATTTTCTTAAAACCAAGTGTAGTATGCAGACATCACTAACCTTCCTTTCCTTGTTGTCAAACACTGTCCTAATAGCAGTCCTAATATCCAACAGAGTGTAGCCTTGCAACCCAAAGCAGACATCCATATGCTGCTTTTTGTATTGTATCATTCTTTACTTTTATAAAGTGGACCTGTTTATTTTGATTCTAGGGATCCAGAAGTTGGATTGCTGCAAAATCTAAAAGATGTGCTAGAAATAGAATTTCCATCAAGAACTGATTTTGACAAATCTGTAAGTTTTTTTTCCAAGTTTTTACCTTTAGTTTTAAAGTTGATATCATAATACTAGCAAAAATGTACCTATTTGTTGAATGGAAAGCTTGAATGGATAGTGGAATTTGCCATTTTTCTTAATAATAAGGTAACAACCCTTCAAATATTTTCCTTTGAAAACATACAATTTGGATTATTTTAATGGCTGTGTGTTGAGTTATTTTGAGGGGACAGCAAATTTACACTGTTATACAAGCTGGGCACTCTCTGCTTTATATTAGCAAAGTAGCAAAGTGTCATTTCTTCAGTGTTGTCACATGAAAAGATAGAATAAAATATTTACAAAAATGTGAGGGGTGTACTCGCTTTCGTGAGATACTGTAGATGCCACTAGACCTCTGAAGTTATGTTGTGATATCTGGCACCAAGCCGTCAGTAGCAGATCCTTTTAAATCCTGAAAGTTGCAAGGTAGGACCCCCTTGAATCAAGCCTGTTTTTCCAGCACCTCCCATGTGTGCTCAATTGGATTGAGATCTGGTGAATTTGGAGGCCACATCAACACCTCCAACTTGTTGTTGTGGTCCTCAAACCACTCTTGAACCATTTTTGCAGTGTAGCAGGGTGCATTATCCTACTAAAAGAGACCACTGGCATCAAAAAATGCCAGTTCCAGGGTGTGCAACAATGTTTAGGTAGGTGGTATGTGTCAAGTAACATCCAAATGAATGGCAGAACCCAAGGTTTTCCAGCCCAACATTGTCCAAGGCATCACACTGTCTACGCCAGTTTGCCTTCTTCCTCCCTTAGTCTGCATCCTGATGCCATCACTTCCTCAGGTAAGCAAAGCACACCTGTCCATCCACACGATGTGAAGGAAAACTTTATTCTTAAGACCAGGTTCCCATCTTCCATTGCTTCACGGTTCAGTGTTGATGCTCACGTGCCGATTGTAGGCGCTTTTTGGCTGTGGACATGGGTCAGCCTGCGCACCCTGACCGTTCTGCGACCATGCAGCTCCATACACAAGAATCTGTGATGCCCATTTTCTTTCTGCTTTCAACACATGAACTTCAGGGGCAACATGTTTCCTTGTTGCCTAATATATCCCACGGACTTTCAGATGCCATTGTAATGAGAAAATTGTATTAATTTAACCTGTCAATGGGCAAAAAATGATGGTTGTGTACGTGAGTCCTAAAGCTTTCTGAAAAAAAAATGGAGCAGGAATAATAATTGGTGCTAGTGCTACCCCAAATCACATTTTTTAAAGGTAAAGTAATGTGTTTTTTTTTTCTTTTTTTAACCTAACAAGATAGAAAGTCCCTAGATTGTTTTTACAGTCATACTTTTTAACCCTTTACCCTATACTTTTTTTTTCATTATTTCATATCTTCCCCCTCAATGTACCTTAAAGAGGAACTCCACCCAAAAGGGGAAGTTCCACTTTAAGGACTCGTCCCCTACTCTTCTTGCACAATTGGCACTTTTGAGGAGCGGGGGGCAGGTACCCGCTTTTGGCAAGTACCTGCTTCCCACTTCTGTTCCGAGCGCCACAGCGTTTCGCAATAGAATTTCCTTCCTCCCTCCCTCTGCAGTTTTTTGGGAAACTGACAGGTCCCATAAGACTGCATCCACCTTTTTTAATGCTCAGCGCAACTTGCGCATGCGCAGTGGGCACCCGGCTGTGAAGCCGCAAGCTGTCACAGCCGGGTGCCCATAGTGAAGATGCACGAGCCGCCGAGGGAGGACAGAGGATGAAGACAGCTGGGCTGAGTGCACCACTGGACCATGAGACAGGTGAGTGGCTGTGAGCAGCTGCACTTTTTATAGCTGCTGACTTTTTTTTTTTGACAGGTGGCTGGAACTCCACTTAAATTTGGACTTGCTCATGCCAAAATCATTCTAAAACCATTATTGTATATTTAAGTTGTGTACTGTGTAACAAACAGCAGAGTGTACTGTGCAAGAATGATAATATAGTAATAAATCGCATGCAAGACGAAAAAAATAATTTTTTTCTTCAACCATTATCTTTAAATGCTCAATATTTACCTAATCTATCACACTTCAAAGTTATTTCTGAAGTCTCACTATTTTTATTAAGAATTTAGAAACCTGCAATTTTCCAGGGCACTCTACTTTCAGAGCACTTAAAGTCCAGATTGCAAAAGAACAAAGTGTACTGAGATCTGGTTCTACCCCAGGGGCTGTCAGTAGCACATGTAATTTTAAAGTATCTGTATTATGGCTGGCAATAATCATAAGTTTACTTTAACTCTTTCTCAATATAAGACAGCCTGGATGTACTATACTTCTGACTAGCTGTGCATGCAGTGGGTACAGTTGTGCCTTAAAGTGTTTGTAAAATTTTTTGCTTAATTTTTTTCAATTAAAATAATGAATATGTTATACTTACCTGCTCTCTGCAGTAATGTTGCACAGAGCAGCCTTGAACCTCCTCTTTTCGGGTTTCCCGACAGCGCTCTGGGCTTTTCTTTTTTTCTGTGCACCACCATAGGTAGCTGTTTCCCATGGGAGCACACTTGCGGGCTCACTCCTGAGCCGGGCTGTGTGTGTCGTTACACACACAGCGCAGCTCAGCCACACTCTCTGTTCACAGGATTTTATTGACAACAGCAGGAGCCGATGGCTTCCACTGCAGGGGGTATTTGTATCACCCCCCCACCACCCCCATATACTTACCTGAGCTTGATTTAGAAGATCCAGTGCTCCAAACGGGCACAGTGCTGGATCTTCTAGATCAGGCTTAGGTAAGTATACGGGGGGTGGATGAGGGGGGTCGATACAAATACAGAGATTTTTTTACCTTAATGCAGGAAATGCATTTAAGGTAAAAATTTCCAAGTATTTGGCACAACTTTAAATGCAAAGAATAATATTTAATATCAGATAAATAGATGTGTGGTCAGACAGATTTTTTTTAACAAACCCCATTTATTTCTTGTCCATTGAGAGATGCAAATTCAGAAAACAATTGGAGTATACTGGCATCTAAAGGAAGTTAGGACACTGGGAAACAGAAGACCTGTAAGCCAGCCCCCATACAACCCCTCCTTTATATAGCATGCCTCGGTTTTTTTGCTAGTATCTTAGGAGATTAGATGCCTCTTTTCCGCTTGGTTGAAGAAGAGCCTAGGTAATTTATTTTTTGGACTACTGACTTCATGAAATATTTTGTTTTGGTGACATCAGTGGAGATTCATTGGTAACACTGCTGTTTAAACAACCATTTGGATCAGCACTTCTTCAACCTATTTTTGGAGGTCGTACCCAGACCGTGATGGAATAGATGTGCAGGGGTAGTCTGGAATGTGACCACAGGGCTTTGCGTCACGGTGCTTTCCAGAACAAAGTGCACTGTGTTGGTTAACTGCTGTGCCTTCCAGGTCCAGAGCCATCGCACATCCCTAAGTGTGATCCTGTCTGATGTTGCTTTGTGAATAAGGGCGTTTATGCTAAAGCACCAAGAGCAACCTCACTGCTTGCACTGTTGGATGTTAATTTAAAATTTGTGCAACTTTCTGTTTTTTACCACTGTGAGGTTTAAGACTGAGGGACAAAGTGCTGTGTCATCCAAGGGGTTGTCATGCCCTTGCTGCTCTGATCGCCATTTTGTTCCACTGCCCACCTACAGAGATCTTGTCACCTCCAACCAGCTAAAACCTTCATTAGCACCAGATGCATAGGATTGTGAGCACCTGATTCCTTGCCTCACATTGGGCCTAGATGTTTTACTGCTGCGCGGACCCAACATGACTTTGCTAAAACACAGAGAGGACAGACCTGCTGCCATGGGTGATATCGGTCCTTACTCCCTTTTCCTATGTCCACAAGGACCTTCATGTCCACTTAGGATTTTGTTTGAGCTCAGCTGCTGGGGCACTGCCTGCAGAGACTAAGTGCAGCATGGCACTGTCCCTTGCAGAGATGGTCATTGACCCTCTTGAGCCTTTCGACCCTGTCACCATATCTGACTCTGATTCAGAGTCCTGACAGTCTATCTCTGAAAATGATGTATGAGATTTTTCCTTTTTTCATTTGTAGGCTCACATGACTGATTAAGCACACTTGCGCAATACACGTTATTGACTCTGTTGACATTCAGCTACACATGGTTTTAAATTAATATTAGCAGCAAATTGTGTCTGCATCAGCACTTCTAGACTGTTTTCCAGCTACTTATAGATGTGTAAGGTCAGCCATAGACAATTAGGTCTGTCAGTAGGGTTGACAAGTGGTGAGAGGTCTGGCTTGCTCAAATCTTTGTACTACAGGGACCCTCTATAATCGTATGTATGTTCCAGGTAATGTTGATCTAGGTAGGTTTTGTAAATTTCACTTCCTCGGGTGTACCTTCCCTACTGGGTATAAATTGATGAATCCCCCTCCTCAAGAAGGCACATGTACAATCATGCCAATGAAGATCTAAATGATTTAGAGAAGGATTGGGAGAAAGTGCTGTGGTCAGATGAGTCCAAAATTGACCTCTTTGGCATTAAGTCTACTTGCTGTGTTTGGAGGTAGAAAAATGCTATGACCATGACCCTAAGAACACCATCCCTACAGTCAAGCACAGAGGTGGAAACATTATGCCTTGGGTCTGTTTCTCTGCTACATGTACAGGCTGACTTTACCGCATTGAGGGGCCAATGGATGTGGCCATGTATTGTAAAATCTTGGATGAGAACCTTCTTCCCTTAGCCAGTACACTGAAGATGGTTTGTGAATGGGTCTTCCAGCATGACAATGACACAAAACATACTGCCAAGGCACCAAAGGCGTTGATCAAGAAGAAGCACATTAGGGTCATGGAGTGGTCTATCTAGTCAGTCTTCAAACCCTAATCCTATAGAAGATTTATGGATGGAGCTGAAACTTCGAGTTGCCAAAAGACAACCAAGAAACCTTAAGGATTTTGAGAAGATCTGTAAAGAAGAGTGGACCAAAATCCCTTCTGAGATGTGTGCAAACCTGGTCACCAACTACAAGAAACATATAAGGCCCCTTTCACACTTATGCGACGCAATTTTACCGTGATTTTGACGCGACTTTGCCACAATTTTGAGCAATGGATCAGGGCTATATAGCTCAAAACGCATTAAAATCATGCCAAAGTAGTGCAGGAACTACTTTGAAGTCGGTGCGACTTCAAAACGCACTGATATGAATGGGGCTCATTGAAAATAATGGAAAACGACTTGTCATGCGATTTTGCGGTCCAAAATCACGGGACAAGTCGCACTAGTGTGAAACGGGCCTTACTTCTGTGCTTGCCAACAAGGGTTTCTCGACCAAGTACCAAGTCATGTTTTGCTTTGAGATCAAATACCCATTTTACTCACTGAACTTCAACTTAATTTATAACATTTGTTTTATGTGTTTTTCTGGATTTTTGGTTGATATTCTGTCTCTTTCATAAAAATACACCTATGATAAAAATTATAGACCCTTCATTTCTTTGTAAGTGGGCAAATGTACAAAATCAGCAGGGGATCAAATAATTATTTTCCCCACTATATGTATGTATGTATGTAAGTATGTGTATATATATATATATATGTATATATATATATATATATATATATATATATATTTAATTACAATCTGCTCCACCTTTCTTAGCACTCTCCTTAACACTCTCCTAGGTGGAACTTTTTTTTTACCTGCAAAAGGATTTGCATTTCTGTCCATTCAGTGCTACACAGCTCCATCTAACTGCAAGGAGAAAGACACCATTTAAAAAATAGATGTAATTATTTATTAATGAACACCGCTTAATTTGTGCCTTTTTATAGCCGCCTGGAATTTAGCCTTATCAAAAAATAATAGTTCTTATCCTGTTATGCTTTACTGTTTTTCTAGATAGCACTGCATATACAAAGCAGTCTAGAAGTGAGATTTTTTTTTTTTTTTTTTTTTAAATAGACATAACTGGAATTGACATACGTAGTACTTACAATTACTCTAACACTTTTATATGCAAAACATTTTTGATGGCATTTTCTATTATTGGGAATTTCGAAATTTGCTTGGTTATAAGGAGCTTGAATGTCAGCTACTTAAACAACATATCAGTAGACATCTGCCCTCATTCTGTTACTGCTCCACAACGCATACAATCCCAAATCATGTTGAGACTGTGTAAGCTGATAAACCCCTTCTAACTCCTCTGCTCCCTAATTTTTCCCATTAGGAAATTTCTACACACTTGTCAATATGTGTTGTCCGCACTGATTTTGATTATACTGCAGTTCTCCTAAAAATCTTAATGCACAAATCAATATTGTGAAATCTCAATGTAAATAACCAAGCAAAAGTAATTGTTTTCGGCCACCACAATAAGATGTTCTGATTGGCTTCTTGCTGTGTCTATCAATACTTGTGCAGTTGAACCCCTTTCATGGAAAACAAAATTCACGTCTCTTGAAGCCCTACTATACTGGAAATCATGGGGTCAATTCACCAACCTACAGGGATCATGTTAAATGTTCTGTATTTTATCACAGGATAATTTTCTCATAAAAATGTTCAATTGAAATACATAAATACTGTAGAGCTGCACAATATTGGTAAATATACAGTGTGTGTGTGTGTGTGTGTGTATGTGTATATATAAATATATTTCTATACACTGCTCAAAAAAGTAAAGGAACACTTTTTAATCAGAGTATAGCCTCAAGTCAAATATTGTTCTGGGATATTGATGTGGTCAGTTAAGCAGCCAAGGGGGTTGTTAATCAGTTTCAGCTGTTTTGTTGTCAATGAAATTAGCAACAGGTGCACTAGATGGGCAGCAATGAGGCGACTTCCAAAACAGGAATGGTTTTAGCGATAAAGGCCACTGACATTTTTTTTCCCTACTCCTCTTTTCTGACTGTTTTCCACTAGTTTAGCATTTGGCTTGGGTCATTGTCCCTACTGGTAGCATGAGGCGATACCTGGACCCTATAGAGGTTGCATTGGCAGTCCAACTCCTCCAGGATGGCACATCAATAGGTGCCATTGCTAGAAGGTTTGCCGTGTCTCCCAGCCCAGTCTCAAGAGCATGGAGGAGATTCCAGGAGACAGGCAGTTACTCTAGGAGAGCTGAACAGGGTCATAGAAGGTCCTTAACCCATCAGCAGGACCGATATCTGCTCCTTTGTGCAAGGTGGAACAGGATGAGTACTGCCAGAGCCTTACAAAATGACCTCCAGCAGGCCCCTGGTGTGACTGTCTCCAACAAAACAATCAGAAACAGACTTCATAAGGGTGGCCTGAGGGCCCAACGTCCTCTAGTGGGCCCTGTGCTCGCTGCCCAGAACTGTGGCGCTCAATTGGCATTTACCATTAAACACCAGAACTGGCAGGTGCTTGCACCGTGTGCTTTTTACAGATGAGAGCAGGTTCATCCTGAGCACATGTGACTGACGTGAAAGGGTCTATATAAGCAATGGAGAATGTTATGCTGCCTGTAACATCGTTCAGCATGACTGGTTTGGTGGTGGGTAAGTGATGGTCTGGGGAGGCATATCCATTGAGGGATGCACAGACCTCTACAGGCTAGACAATGGCACCCTGACTGTCATTAGGTATTGGGATAAAATCCTTGGACCCATTGTCAGACCCTACACTGGTGCGGTGGGTCCTGGGTTCCTCCTGTTGCTCAACAATGCCCGGCCTCGTGGCGAGAGTATGCAGCCAGTTCCTGGAGGATGAAGGAATTGATACCATTGAATGGCCCCCAGGCTCGTCTGACCTAAATCCAATAGAACACCTCTGGGACATTATGTTTTGGTCCTTCCGTCGCTGCCAGGTTGCACCTCAGTCTGTTCAGAAGCTTAGGAATGCCCTGGTCCAGATCTGGGAGGAAATACCCTTGTACACCATCTGTCGTCTCATTAGGAGCATGCCCTGACGTTGCCAGACATGCATACAAGCATGTGGGGGCCATACAAACTACTGAGTACCATTTTGAGTTGCTGCAATTAAATTTTAGCAAAATGGACTAGCCATCGAGCACCAAAATTGGTAAGTGCTTGCACCGTGTGCTTTTCATAGATGAGAGCAGGTTCACCCTGAGCACATGTAAAAGACGTGAAAGGGTCTATATAAGCCATGGAGAACGTTATGCTGTCTGTAACATCGTTCAGCATGACCGGTTTGGTGGTGGGTCAGTGATGGTCTGGGGAGGCATCTCCATTGAGTGACGCACAGACTTCAGAAGTGTTTTTGCAAAATTTAGCCGTGCATGGATGTTTTTCTTTGTAAGAAAAAAAAGGCTTCCGTCTTACCACTCTCCCCCATAGCCCAGACAAATGAACAATAAGGGAGATTGTTGTCACATGTACCACACAGCCAGTACTTGCCAAATAGTCCTACAGCTCCTTTAATGCTGCTGTAGTCCTCTTGGCAGCCTCCCTGATCAGTTTTCTTCTCGTCATTTTGTCAATTTTTGAGGGACGTCCAGTTCTTGGTAATGTCACTGTTGTGCCATAATTTCTGCACTTGATGATGACTGTCTTCACTGTGTTCCATGGTATATCTAATGCCTTGGAAATTCTTTTGTATCCTTCTCCTGATACCTTTTAACAATGAGATCCTCCCCCCACCTCCAAAAGGTATTTTACATCACAGAAACCTGACATTTTAATAGGGGTGAGGGGTGTGTAGACTTTTTATATCAACCATATATGTAATTTTGTTTTTCTTTTTTTGAGCAATATTTGTATATACAGTGTGTGTGTGTGTGTGTGTGTGTGTGTGTGTGTGTGTGTGTGTGTGTGTGTGTGTGTACAAATATATATAAAGCACCAGCAGGGGAACCAAGAAGAGGAGGGTCGGGGAGGTTCTGTGCAAACCACTGCACAGAGCCCATAAGTATAACATGTTTATTATAAAAAAAAATGCAAACCTTTAATAATAAATACACAAAAAAGAGGTTAGCGCTAGGTGCTAATATTAACCCCAGACATCACACATAAAAACAATATTAGTCAATCGTACAATATATAGTCTCTCTATAGTGTCACCACTATTAAAGTGCATTACAAACAATATATCAAATTAAGTAAACCACATCTATAATAAATTATTTGTAAGGTATTTGATCACCTCCTGCATTTTTTTTTTTTTTTGTGCTATAAACAAAAAAAGACCGATCGTTTTGGAAAAAACAAAAAACAATATTTTTTACTTTCTGCTATAAAACACATCCAATAAAAAAATATCAATCAAATTAAAAATCAAATTTCTTCATTGATTTAGGTCAATATGTATTCTGATACATGTTTTTGGTAAATTCCATTAGCATATATTGATTGTTTTGCGCAAAAGTTATTGCGTCTGCAAACTATGAAATAGATTAATGGAATTTTTTTTTTCTAGTAACTGCGGGAATCAGTGATTTTTAGCTGGACTGCGACATTGTGGCGAACAAATCTGACACTAAGTGACACTTTTTGGGGAGCAATGACACCGATACTGTGATCCGTGTTAAAAAAAAAAAAAATTGCACTGTCACTGTATAAATAACACTGGCAGGGAAGGGGTTAACATAAGGGGCGATCAAAGGGTTAAGTGTGCTCCTAGGGAGCACTTTCTAACTGTGATGGGAATGCTGTGACTGGAGGAACAGGAGATCCGTGTTTCTGCTTAGCAGAAACACAAGATCTCTAATTTCCTTCCTCACAGGACGACAATCTGCTTTGTTTACATAGGCAGACCATCACTCTGCCTTGGCTCCCGCTGTGTTCAATCACAGTGGGAGGAGGTTGCCTGTGGCACGCACACAGCCCAGACCTCGTGCACGAAATCACGTATATGTACGTGATTTAACACAGCTGGGCCATCCTGCCGCAGTAAATATGGAACTGGTTAATACAGTACAGGCAGTCCCTGGGTTACAAACAAGATAGATTCAGTTTGTTCTTAAAGCGGAGTTCCGGCCTCAAAAACAACTTTGGCCACTCCGCTTGCTGAAAATCACCTCCCAATTTTTTTTTTTCATTTACTTACCTTGTTTTTTAAATATACTTACATTCCTTCCACTTCCTCCCTCTGCGGCCGCGGCCCGCGCCGTCTCTTTCTGCTTGCATTGACTCCTGGGAGCTGAACGCCATCGCTCCCAAGAGTCAATGTGCCTGCACCGGCCCTGTTCGTCACTTCCGGTGCAGGCGCGTTATCCCTGCTGAACAGCTTCTGGGGATGCCCAGAAGCTGTGCAGGGATGACGCACCTGCACCGGAATTGACGACTGCCGGTGCACGGCATTCTGGTACCGAAGAGGACACAGAAGAGGACGCTCCAGCTTCAGCTGCCCACACCTGAGATGGCAGCGCTGGACAATAAATTTTCAAGGTAAGTATTTCTTCTAAAAGATAAGTGAAACTGGGGACAGTTCAGAGTCTTATCATTGCTGCAATGCACTAGCCCTGACTGTCCCGGGGGTATTTTTATCTAAAAAAAAATTTTGAGGCCGGAACTCCGCTTTAAGTTGAATTTGTATGTAATTTGGAACAGGTACATATTTTTGGTAATTTTTGATTTTTGGATAGTATAAGGAAGGGTTAACATCCCTGTAACGTTTGTTTTGCTGTCTGTGCTCCTGTTCAGAAGATTTCACCTCACTTTCTGTCCCTATGACAACTGGATTTTGAAAATTTTGGGTTGTTGTGGAAATAAGGATTGGTGATAAAACTTCAGTGGAGACACCTTTTTCCCATGAGAACTCTTACAGGAGTAAATTTCCCTTCCTAGGGGTAGATTTCCTCTTACATTCTGTTGTCTCCCTCCATTTGTAAGTAGGAGTTGTATGTAAGACGGATTTTTGTGATTTAGGGGACTGCTTGTACACCAAATTAAAGTTTTATGTTTATGTATATGAAAACTATTTAGGTAAACAATTTAGAGTTATGATTAAGGTAACCAAAACCTACCGATGCTACTAAATTTGATCAGAGCGTCCAGATTTCAGTGGACTTTGGTTAGAGTAAAATACTAGTTTGCGATAAGGGTTTTGGGCCAGTGGAAGTGCATACTGTAGGTAGCGGACTAAAAATGATATGCCAATATCACATTGTCCTAAATATAAATAAGTTACTCCTACATTGTCATTACAGGCTGTAGAAAATCAGTTGAGCGTATTCTTTGTTATATTGTTTGCAATCCAGTGAGCTTTATTTAAAAAATGAATGTAGAATCATTGGAAAAAAAAAAAAAAAGTAGAATCAGCCAGGAGATTAATTTCCAAACAGCCAAAGTGCATTATTCATTTATACACATATTAGGAATGTGAGGAGTCAAGAATCATTTTGCGCCTCATGGGCTTTTATCGGTACCAAACACAGAGCGGCACAGAACGAATGTGGACTCTTGACGCCACAACTCCTGTTATGGTTTCATGAGTATTTCATATTTTGTACATTACACTGTGTTTTCCTCGTACGACAACAAGCAGATTTAAATTCAATTTATAAATAAAGCTTCCCGGATTTTATACAGCATTACAAAGAGTTTTAGATGATTTTCTGTATTGAGGAACCAGCGTAGAAAATTGCTGTGCTTCGTGCAAAGACATAGTTTCAGATTCCACTGTGTCCATCAGAAAAGCTCTTCTTTCTCTCATGTTCGTTCATATCAGGATCAGCGTGGATAGAAAATGTTTTCCTGTATATAGAAAAGTAATTCTTTATGCTGTCCTGCTCTGCCTTGCATCCCATCAGGTCATAAAGGTGAGAGATGGGCTAAAGAGTCATGTAAACCTGCTGGCAAATGTCATCCCATTTTTTGCCCATGAAGAAATCGGAAACCATGTTCTATTTATTCCTTGGGGCCCTTTCACACGGGCAGACTGATCGTGCCTTCCAGTCTCCTCCATGGAGCGGTGGGTGTCAATGGACGTGTCTGTGGACACCTGCTGACATCTGATCCGATCCTAAAAACAGACAGATGGGGGGTCAGATTGGATGGCAGTCGGGTGTAAATAGACAGGCAGTCTGTTTACATCTGACCGCCCATAGAGGAGAGCAGGCTGTGTCTGTGTCCACTCTGCATAAGCGAAGCGGACATGGACCAGCCATGCCTCTGCTCAATGGGGGTCAGAGGACAGATCCTTCGCTGAGCAAGCAGACTTCTAGTGGAGACAAATAGCAAAAATACTCAGATGTCCACTAATACCCGCTGAGCAGGCAGACTCAAACGGAACCCGCCCGATGTGTAAGGAGCCCTACATCTGCTTAGTGGACTAAATCTGGCTATGCATATACAGTATAATAATGTTCATTGGACAGCACATATCATCATGAACACATATCAAAACATCGGTATTTGAAAATGGATAAGGATGCTCCAGACAGCATGAGGAGAGGGGCTTTATGTCGCTTTTATCAAGGAATCTATTGAAGTTTTATATTGCACCATGGGCAAAAAAGTCATTTTTTAATAGTATGATGCCAAAAACAAATTAAAAACATTTTTTCTTCAAATGTCCCTAACCTCTTAACCACTCATAGTCCTGAAAGTGGAACTACACTGCATCTGAGCACCACAAACCAAAAATGCTAATTAATTCATTTTTAATATTCAAAGCCAACTTCCCTATCCATCCATGTCTCCATGCTTTATTTTGCTGAGAAATCACTTTGATAAACAACCCCCTAGCATTTCTGGCTATGGCCATCCTGAGTAAGAGCATATGAGCTCTGGAAACCATGGATTGACAACTGTCTTCCGATAGGCTTTGATGAATCTCTTGTACTAGCTTGACCTGTGGTTACCGACTCCCTGATGGCTTTGTCGATCTGAACCACATCAGTGGCCCGGGACTCCCTCCGGGCACCCTTCCTCTCCCGCATAACCCCCCCCCCCCCCACTGTTTTGCCCTTCCTCTCCCCCCCGTCCTTCTTGCCCCTCTTACTCCCTTCTTTCCCCCCCCCTCCCCTTGTTGCCTCGAGTTGGCCGCTACCTAATTTGTTTCCCTATTGTGGCTGGACCACAAACTTTTGCTGCACTACGGCCTCCCTTTTTGCCCTACCCCCAGCCGCCCCTGTGCACTGTGTTTATTCCTTGTACCTGTATTCCGGGCGCCCAGCTTGCCCCTTTCCTATTCCTTAACCTGATTGTTATGCTACTACTTGCTGTTCATGATGTCATTTTGACGTGTATTCATCTGTTATGCACCACTGTTACCTATTGGTATTGTTTTGTACTACATTCCTTCTGCCTTAATAAAAACCGTTTGAACAGAGTAAGAGCATATGATTCATGTAGCATTTAGTTCCTGGAATCCATCTGTTCTTAACTCCGGCATGCAGGCCGGAGGGTGTGCTTAGCTGAGAAAGCCTTTCCTCCCCTCCTGAAGACTCCTGGGATGTATGACATAATTTGCCTAGAAACCAGGAAGTAACTGAATAAATGTGAAAAAAAAAAAAATGTAAAACAAGTAAATATGATATACTTTCTATTTACTAATGCTAGCCGCATATGGCTTAAAACTAGTTAATGTTGATTAAGAGAGTGAAGTTATACATTAATGTGAATCAAACCTACTACTAAAACCATACCAGACAAAATAAAAGGTATAGAGATGGACACTGCCTCCATATATTCAGTGTCTCATTGGCTAATCAGTAGGCTCAAATGCTATCACATGGGGGGGGGGGGGGGGACTGTTGAGCCTTGTTAAGGTTTTCACTTTAGAAAGTGAAAACATAGAGAGGAACTGTGGATGTCTCTGCTGGACATTGAGGCTACAGCTTCTTTGCCTGGCATGGACAAAATACAGGTTGGCTTTAACTCAAAGTGATTTTAAAGGTAACATTTTTAAAATGGCAAATATGTTATACTTACCTGTTCTGTGAAGCGGTTTTGCATAGAGCAGCCCCAATCCTCCTCTTCTCGGTCCATGCCAGCAATTTCTTTGCCCAGAGTTCAACTTTAACGTGTTTGTAAACCCAGCATTTCATTTCATGATATGTGTCTGCTGTACCATGTACTTGTATGAAAAAGTAACCTGTTCTCTTTGTATTGCTTCCTTTGTGGGAAATCCCTGGCGTCCCTACCAGTCTCTCTGCGTTTCTATTAAAAACTTACCACACTAAGCAGGAGAACGCAGCGTTGTCAGTTCTCTATCTCTGCTGGGAACTCAGGCTGCTCTCCTCCAATGATCAAATTTGTCTTGACACGCCCTCCCCCCCCCCACCCAGCCTTTTACTGGGAAGATCAGTGTGCTGCAGCTTCTCCTCCCCCAGCTCTTATGCAGCTGAGAACAGAGAGAATGTGATCACTTATAAAAAATAATAAAAGGAAAAAACAAGCTATTTATAATGTGTTTTTTTTAATTTTTTTTTTTTTATATCTATACACAAATGTTTTGCCTTTTATTTCTATTTTAAACTCAATGGGGTATTTTACAGGGTGAGGGTTTTCAATCACTTTTTTTTTTTTTTTTTAAAGAAATGTGTTTTTCTCTTATTCCTTCAGGACTTTAGTATGGAATGTGGAATATGCTATGCGTACAGACTGGACTCTGCCATTCCAGACCAGGTGTGTGATGATCCGCACTGCGGGCAGCCCTTTCACCAAGCCTGTCTATACGAGGTAAGAATTTGGTATTGCTTAGACTAGAACTTTGTAGCTGGAACTAATCAGGGTGATGACACTTCATAAAAGAAAAGATGCTGTGTATTAATTGTCTCTCTATCCAGGAACCATCATTGAACTGAACAACTTAAGCACAGCTTGATCAAACAGGAAAAGAATAATGTCCTTACCCCCCTTTCCTATTGCTCATAGCGTATACTCATCAGGACATGTGACATGTTGGCACATCCTGACAAGTGTAATCAGCATCTTTCTGGGAATGTGCACTTAAGGCACGCAGTCTAGCTCTGAGATTGGGCTGTTATAAACATCTGCAGATTGTGGAACGTTTCCAGCAAGCCATTAACAGTAGTGACCACTGTCATTAAACATACAGATCACATGAGAAAGCCAGGCAGCACAGTGGCTAAGTGGTTAGCACTCTTGTCTTACTACGCTGGCTTATTTGGATATCTGATGAGTTTTTCTTTAGTGCCTGTAAAGGCGTCTTTTACACACTTTAGCTTGCTCCTACAAGCCAATTTGGGTGTGGAGCTTGTGTCTGTATTGTTGGGATAGGGGCGCTAGACAATAAACCTATGTGTGCACAAGAATAAAAGAAAATGGTATATGCGTTTTAGAAATGTCTTGCAGCGTATGTACACTTTGCATACATTATTTCCAGTTTACATTTTCTGCTCCTGTTCAAACATCATTGTTCTCATAAGCGAATAGGGGAGCACTGAGTGGCACTGTCCAAATCATCCAGATACAGTGGTCACTGTTCATAGGAAGGAAGAGCTTGGTGAGATTGATGAATGCTCATCAGAGTACAGAGAATTCCTCTTGAAGGCAAACATAATTGAAACCCAGCTGATTGGATTGTTGCCTTGTTACTAAACAATAATGCCTAATCATATGCAAGGCTGCCATTTATCTGGGAAATTCCACTTAGATGTGTGTTACATAGGTAGCAACGATTAGACTTTAGTAATAGCTATATTATTAAAGAAATCAAGTGTTTGGGTATATGACTGTAATCTTAGATAAAGATGAGCAAAGTTTTCTCAGGTTGGTATCTCCATGTAAAAACAGCGTCCTTTTCAGCAGTCTGACCTACCCCTTGCTTAATCATCACACATGAGCAAGGAGTGTAAGAGCCGCTGTTTGCAGAGCTGTAGCACTGACTTAGTGGGTTTGGGTATGTATGTGTGTCACTGTACAATTTTGGCATCAGCTGAGATGAATGAATGAACTTATGTGTGCAACCCAGCAAAAAAAAAAAAAAAAATGGCCAAAGATTGGGAACCCATAGGAAGAGCAGTCGAAGAGGTCAGCGGCCAATGTGGGCACTCCGGGACTTGATTGCTGGAGTGGAGGTGTGTAAAGTTCCACCATAAAGCACAGCTCCAGCCAAAATATTGTTTAAGTGAAGAGTGGTTATTTCTCAGAAATCAAAAACAACTGTCCGTAGTAAGAAAATGTATCTTGTGAACAGCAGCACTCAAAATCACCAAATACCAGTGCGCTAAAAATATATACAGCACCATAAACGTAAATTAAGAGTCTGTGATCAAACAAAACTTCATTTCAACATAGATAAAAATCAGTGATCAAGTCCATCAACCAAATTGTGCTTTAAAAGCAATTATATCCTCGTGTTCTCCCACCACTGTTAAACTCTGCCTCTTACCACTAATTTAGACCTCCAAATTATACGTAGGTTTAAAGGCACTCAATCCACATCAGAGGGATACTGCAACAACCATTGGTAGCAGAGAACTTCAGTGTACATCAGTGGACTCTTATTCAGGCACCTCCTTGCCTCATATCATATTTTTTGATGTTTACACATATTGCAATACATGTTTAAGCTGGCCAACTGTGTCAAAGTAACCCCTCTTATGGCCAGTCCTACACTGCTCTGCCACTGTAAATACTACGGTGGACACAATGCCAACATGGGGCATACAGACACAAGGTGGGGTATAGCTACTAGGTTCACGTCGGCTCACTGACCTGCGTTGCAGCAGAGACAAGATATATCTGTGCTCAAATCCTAATAGCTTGTACACGCATTTAAACTATCAGGTGCTGAAGGAGTGTGACCACATGTTAACACTACACATTCTGGATGGACCATCTGCACACTGCTATACACCCTTTTCAGCAAACTATGCAATGAAAAAGGGATTTGAGCACTGGTATATCTTGTCTCTGGTGCAACACAGGTCAGTAACCTGACCTGAACCTAGTAGCTCTCCCTTACCCTGTGTCTGTATGCCCCATGTTGGCATTGTGTCCCCCGTAGCCTTTGCGGTGGCAGAGCAGTGTAGGACTGGCCGTAAGAAGGATTGTGTTGATGTAGATGGCCAGCTAAAACATGTATTACAAAATGTGTGAACTAAAAATCCATGTGTGCTGTGTGCATCAGCCCCCTAATACTTACCTGAGCCCCATCTCAATCCAGCGATGTTGCATGAGAGACTGACTTGGCTGTCCAGGATTGGCTGAGACACAGTGGCGGGTGCCATTGGTGCCTGCTGTTGTCATTCACAGTCAGTGAGCCAATGAGGAGAGGGAAAGAGGCCGAACGACAGCTCAGTGTCTGAATGGACACACAGATCAGCGGTTCTGTTCGGGTGCCCCATAGCAAGCTGCTTGCCATGGGGGCACTAAGCGGGAGGGAGGGGCCAGGAGTGCCGACGAGGGACCGAGAAGAGGAGGATCTGGGCTGCTCTGTGCAAAACCAGAGCACAGAGCAGGTAAGTATAACATGTTTAACCAAAAAAAAAAAAAAAATGAGACTTTAGTATCACGTTAAACAGACAGTGCTACAAATAAGTGGTATAAGAGCGATTACTTGCATCTGTTGGTTTTTTATTTTTGTCTGTACCCATGTTCGGGGTTTTTTTTACTACTGGTCAAGACAGATCACCTTTTGTTTTTGTTTTTTTTGTTTTTTAAGCAAATGTTACACTAAAAAAGAAATGGTTCCTGTTCCTTTAAAGCAGGGGTGGGGAACCTTTTTTCTGCCAAGGGCCATTTGGGTATTTATAAAATCATTCGGGGGCCGTACAAAATTATCAACTTTAAAATGTGCCTGTTATATTTGGTCAAACATTTAATTAACTCACCCCTAATGTGATGGCTGCAACTGCTTCTCTTTGGTGAGGTGTGTGATGTTAGCTGGTATTGATGATGTTGCTACTCGCAACTAGTTTTCCAGGTTTGCGTCGGTCAGTCTTGACCGCAGTTGACTTTGTGGTGGTAAGTTTTGAAAAGAACTGCTGGCAAGTAATGCTGGTGGGCATTGCTGGCTGGTAACTGCTGGCGGGTACAGCTGGCTGGTAACTGCTGGCTCAGGCTGGTACTGCTGGCTTGTACTGTGCTGTGGGTACTGCTGGCTGGTACTGCTGTGGGTACTGCTGGCTCAAGCTGGTACTGCTGTGGGTATTGCTGATTCAGGCTGGTACTGTGCTGTAGGTACTTCTGGCTGGTACGGCCTTGGGTACTGCTGGCTCAGGCTGGTACTACTGGCTGGTACTGTGCTGTGGGTACTGCTGGCTGGTACTGCTGGCTCAGGCTGGTACTACTGGCTAGTACTGCTGGCTGGTACTGTGCTGTGAGTACTGCTGGCTGGTACTGTGCTGTGAGTACTGCTGGCTGGTACTGTGCTGTGGGTACTGCTGATTCCTGCTGGTACTGCTGTGGGTACTACTGGCTCTGGCTGGTACTGCTGACTCTGGCTGGTACTGCTGTAGGTACTGCTGGCTCTGGCTTATACTGCTGTGAGTACTGCTGGCTCTGGCTGGTACTGCTGTGAGTACTGCTGGTTCTGGCTGGTACTGCTGTGGGTACTGCTGGCTCTGGCTTATACTGCTGTGAGTACTGCTGGCTCTGGCTGGTACTGCGAGTGTGCTGCTGGCGGGAAATGCTGGCTAGCAGCGGTGCCGTGCTGGAGGAAGAGGCGATGTTTCCTGTATTGGTCACAGGCAGAGTGCATTTGATATCACTCCTCCTGTGACTCACTCAGACTGTCACAACGGAGCTGGAACTATACAGGAAGCATTGGCTCCGTTCTGACAGATCAGCTGAGACACACAGACTCAGCTGCACGGAGGGCCGGACCAAATGACTTTGAGGGCTGCATACGGCCCCCGGGACGTAGGTTCCCCACCCCTGCTTTAAAGCATGGTATACAGCACAGTGCTTGTGCTGTGTAATTTGGCCCCCTGTATCGCCTAAAAAAACCTGGCTGATCCTGCCAGTTTTTTCCCTCCCCTCTGTACAGAGACCACGGTGTATCATGGGTGCTAAGCCCTGAAACTTTGGTCAGTGTACATGCCTCCATCACCCACAGCTATCTGCAGCTCTCCTCCATTTCCTTTCCTCCCGTCTGTCTGCTCTCGTTAGCGCCGCTCTGCTCCCCTCCCCGCTGCAACAAAAATGGGATTTTTGACTTACTGTAAAATCCATTTCTCGGATGTTCATTGACAGACATAGCTCCTGATCTTCATAACCATTGGGTTATACTGCCCCCTCCAGGAGTAAGACACTAGGCAGAAAAAATCTGGCTACACCTATGGGCAGTCCCAGGGGGTATACTCCCTCTCTCTGCGATAGGTACTCAGTTTTGTTACAAGCAGTGTCAGAAGAATTACAACTCCACAGAGGGGTGGGTGCTGTGTCCGTAAATGAACACCAGAGAAATGGATTTTACAGCGAGTCAAAAATCCAATTTTCTCTTTCTTTCATTGAAGGACACAACTCCTGATCTTCATAGCCATTGGGACGTCCCAAAGCAGTGTTAAACATGAGGGGTGGGAACAGCAAAAAAAATCCCAAGGCTAAACAGTAGCCAACCAGGCAACAGGAGCTCAACCAAAACAACTGGAGCTTACCTGAAAAAAACAATACACCCTCAAGAGGATCAGGTTCTCTAAACAGCAGCCTACAAAACCTTGTGAAAACCTGCAAAAAAAGAAGCATCCGCAGATGCCAACACATCCACTTTATAGAACTTTGTAAAAGTGTGCACCGGCGACCAGGTAGCCGCCTTGCAAACCTGCGTCACTGACGCCTGATGATGGAAGGCCCAGGAGGCACTAAGTGCCCACGTAGAGTGCGCTTTGACAGGGAAAGGAGTAACCTGACCCCTGATGGAATAGGTCTGAATAACCGTCTGATCCATCTGGAAATGTTCTCAGAGGAAGCAGACAACCTTTTTTGACGCCCATTTGTGAGCACAAATAGGAGTCTGACTTCCTAAAAGACTCCATAGCTGCCAGGTACACCCTAATTGCTCAGACCACATCTAAAGCATGCAAGGCAATTTCCTTCAGATGTTTTGGCCTGGGACACAGAGAAGGCAACACAATGTCTTCATTCAAATGAAAATCAGAGACAAGGGTAGTATAAAACCATTTTATTGAGCAAGCAGTATAGGTAACTCACAAGATATCGGTAAGAATGCACAGGGAAGTTGGTTGCGGTCATCCATTCTGTGGACGTGGAGTAGGAGGATAGATATGCAGGCACTGGCCCCGGCTGTTTTGGGGATTTGCGTCACTTCCTAGATCTTCGGCGCCCCTGCCTCACTAGTTGTCATCACGTCCGGTATGAGCAGGGGAATGCTGGTTTTATTCTACACTTAGATGGCGCTGCTCTTTTTCCCCTACCTTTTATCTGTTTACAGAGGTCCTTCTAGCTTTTTTCAGAGCTGGCAGCCGTCCTAGCAGTGTGGTCATTACCCAATAGACTCTCTTTCATACAGACTTCCTTAAGGACTTACACTATTGTGAAGAGCATTGATCCTCACACACCATGTGTGCAGTCTGTCCCTCCCTATTTACATCATGCTCACTGTGCGCTGATTATTGTATTTGTTGAAAATCAGAGACAACCTTTGGGAGGAACGACGGGCAGGGGTGAAGAACCACCATATCTCTGTGAATCACTGAGGTGAACGACAGGATAACACCACCAGTTCCGACACTCTGCGTGCAGAGGTGAAAGCCATCAAAAAAGCAACCTTCTGAGACAGCGTAAGCAAGGGAATCTCCCAAAGTTTCTCAAAGGGAGTCTTCTGGAGAACAAATTGAGGATCCAAGGCGGCAACCGCGCTGGAGGAACCAAATGTCAGACACCCTGAAGAAAGGTGCACACCAGGGAATGTGTGGCCAAGGGTCATTGGAAGAAGACTGCCAAAGCTGACACCTGGCCCTTGATTGGTACTCAAGGCTAATTTCTGTTCAACCCCCCCATTGAAGGAAGGTCAAAATCAGAGACACCGAGAAGGGGAGAGGATGAACCTCAAGAGACTCACACCATGCAATGTATGTCTTCCACGTACGATGGTAGATCTACCTAGAAGTAGATTTCCTAGCTTTTAACAGCGTTGGAATCACTGACTCAGATAAACTTCTATCCATTAGCACCTGGCGTTCAACAGCCAAACCCTCAAAGCCAGCAACTGTAAAGCAAGATGGAAAATTGGTCATTGGAACGGCAGATCCTCCCTGAGGGGAAGCTACCAAGGAACGTCAGTGACCAGCCACACCAGATCGGCATACCAAGCCCGGCAAGGCCAGTCCGGAGCCTCTAAGATGACCGGAATCCCTTCTGCCTCGATCCTGCGTAGAAGTCTTGGCAGAAGCTTGAGAGGAGGGAAGGTGTAAATCAGACGATACTGACCCCACGGGGCCACCAGTACATCTGTGGCGTCCGCCAGAGGATCCCGTGACCGAACCACAAAGCTCTGCACCTTTCTGTTGAGCAGAGACGCCTACAGATCCACCTCGGGGATGCCCTACCAAAGATACAACTGATAAAACCCCTCAGATCATTCCCCTTTGTCCAACGCCTGCTGACTGAGGTAATCTGCTGTCCAGTTTTCCACCCCAGGAATGTGTACAGTGGAGAGGGCTGGTATGAACCATTCTGCCCACCTTAGAATGCTGGCTACCTCCAGAGCCGCCAGGACACTTTTTGTGCACCTTGGTGATTGACATAAGCCAACGGCCGTGACATTGTCCTATTGAATGTGCACTGGACATCCCCGAAGACGATCCATCCAGTAGTCCAGGCACAGTCTGATCGCTGGGAGTTCCAAGACAATGATCAGTAGTCTTGACTCTTCCAGTGTCCAGATCCCCTGAGCAGAATTTTTGCCTGGGACGCCTCCCCAGTCGGACAGGCTGCCATCCGTGGTGACGACTGTCCAATATAAATGGAGGAAGGATTTTCCTAGCCGAAGCGCCGGAAAACGAAGCCACCATATCAGGGACTCCTTTTTTCCCAGCTCAGCCGGATCTGATTGTCCAATTTGGCCAGAATATCCCTTTGCAGGGACCTTGTATGGAACTGTGCAAACGGAACCGCATCCAAAGTAGACACCATCAGGCCCAGCACCCGCATGCAAGTCCAGAGGGATGACCATCTGCTGGACAGCAGAAGACGAATTGCAGCCTGCAATTTTTGGAGTTTGTCCAGAGTCTAGAGTCCGACTGGAACCAGAGCAGACTTCTGAAAATTCAGAATCCAGCCGAACTCCCTCAGAGTTCGTATGGTGATTTCCATGTTTTCCACCAGAGCAATAGAAGACTCCGCTCGCAGAAGGAGGTCATCCAAGTAGCCCAGTACCGCGATCCCCCATTGGCGTAACAATGCTAGCACCAGGGCTAACACTTTTGTGAAGACCCGAGGAGCAGAGGCGAGACCAAAGGGCACCACAAACTAATAATGATCCTGCGGAGAAGCGCTATGACCGACACATATTGGAATGTGAAGGTAAGCATCTTTGCTGTCGATAGAAGCAAGAAAACCCCCCTCATGCAGGGATGCCACCACCGTGTGAATGGACTCCATCCTGAACTTCTGCACCCACACAAAGCAATTTGGCGCCTTGAGGTCCAGGATTTGACGCACCTTGCCTTCCTACCAGGGAACTGTAAACAGGTTAGAGTAAAAACCCTGAAAAGGTTCCGAAGTCAGAACTGGGACAATCACCTCTTGTCCAAGTCTTGTACTGCCCTAAACAGACCCTGTAACTAGTCTAGGGACAGGTGTAAGTTGGAAGGAAAGAACCTTGCCGGGGGACAAGAGTGAATCTTCATCTTGTAGCCAGACCGAATGACTTTGTGGACCCACTTGTCTTGTACCAGGGACGTCCACGGGTCCGGAAACCAACGAAGATGTCCCCCCACTCCCGATAAGGGTGAGGGCGCACCTTCATGCTGAAGAATCCTTGTCCACGGGTCTGAAGAAGCCCACTCTCGGCTTGCCAGACCAGGTTCATTTTGATCCTCCAGAGGAGGCCCTAAAAAGCTTTTAGCCCTTGTCAGTCGACCCTGAGAGCGAAAAAACTTCTTATGAGCCGAGAAGGAGGGCCCACGTCTACGACAAGGTTCCTTGCCCTTAGTAGCCTGCGATAGAAAAGTACTCTTTTCCTCTGTGAGACCTTTAATTATGTCATCCAGGGTAGCCCCAAACAGGTGATGCCCTTGAAAGGGGAGATCAGTCAAGTTCTTTTTTTAGAAGCCTGGTCTGCAGACCAGCATTTAAGCCAAAACACACGCTGAAGGACCACTGCAGAAACAGATAGCCGAGCTGCATCCAAAGAGGCATCACAGATAAGCTGCAGCCCCTGGACAAGCTGATCCGCCAGCTCAGCAAAGGCAGGGGAGAGCTGTTCTCCCTCCAGGTCACAGTGATAAAGCTTAGCCCACTCGGTCAGAGTTTGTGACACCAGGGCAATGGTGAATACCAGCCTCAGTGCAGAACCAGCCATGGTGTACATGTTGTGGGCCACAGCCCCTACCTTCCTGGACTTTTAATAAGGGTATTGTCTAGTAAATCGCTTGGGGACCCCAAGGGGATGCTTTGGTTGTCCCCACTCTTTAGCAACAATTGTGTCCAAATAGGCAGGGAAAGACAACACTTTTGCCGATCCGGATGGCTGGTGGGTGCCAAAGGGAACCTGCGCCTCCGTCACAGCTTCATCCTCCATCTTCAAGGTCTCATGCACAGATACAATTAGTGCTTCCACCAGCACCATTTCGTGAGCGGTTGCAGATGGGGAGGAATCATCCTTCAATATCTGAGGATTCTGTGTGTGTGGTCGCAGACCCAGAACGGTAACCCACATATGCGGCGGCCGAATCAGATTTAGGATCAGGACCGCCGTCAGTGCATTGATGGATGGTTGGGACCTGGAGGGCCCCGCAGCCTCAGAGAGGGGATCAGGTGGGGAGATGTGCTCCAAAGACTCCATGGGTCACCAGCGGGACCCCACAAAAAGTGTAAAACACTGCAAAGGGACAACCCCCACTGCACTGGCAGCACCACCCAGTCCCCAGACAAAGCACTGAGCGATCCTCAGCAGAGAGGGAGAGAACCCCACCAGACTCACCACCCAGCAGAAACAGGCACCTGCAGCCTCCAGGATAATCTTTGCTCCACTTGCAGCGAACAGGAAGTGAAATGATCCAGGAGTCAGCAGCAGGGGATAAGGAGGGGCTCCCACTGCCAAAATCACCACCCACAGGGATCCACTGTCATATCCGCCGCTATTTTCAATGGCAAACCACCGCAAAATGGCCACTGGACTATACAAACAAGGCCGCTGTGCATAAAAACACAGGCTACAGCAAAATGGCAGCACCACAAGGCTCCCTAGGACCCTGGAGGGATCCATAGGTCTCAAGGACAGGCCCTGGCAGGTACAACCCTCCTCGTACAGCCAATCGTCCGGTCGCCTGCGGCGCAGCCCCATCTTCAGCATAGCGCCCTGCCCCCACCCCAGAAGGTGGCCCAGACTACCCACACAGCTCCACCATAAGTGGAAGGGGGGGTAGGACGGGGGACAGATGAAAGGGGGGTGCCTGATGGGAAGGAGGGGAACCCCGGGGTCTCAGCATCCCAAGGAGGACCCATGTCCACCCCAAAACTCTCCAGGGGGGGGACAACTACTCACCATACCAGGAACCAGGCTGGCACCGCTCCAGACATTGAAATGGGGCGGCTGTCCGCCAGGAGGAACGCTGTGACTCTGGACGAGACCCGGTTGTATGCGACCTCACGAGGCGTTTAACTCACAGGCCAGCTCCTGTCCAGTGGGGCTATGTCGCGGCCGACCTACCACGGAGCTGAGATCTGCGCGCGCTTACTTGCCAGACTGGGGATGAACACTGGATCTAGATTATCCAGCCTGTTGCCCAGTTCGGCAGTTGATTGTAGATCTCACAAGAAAAAAACTGAAATGTTTTCTCCTTTTTAAAAAGAAAACATTTGCCAGGACCAGAGATCCCAGCAAGGATCTAGGTCCTTACTCCTGACTAGGCAGAAAAAAAACATACTTATAGCAGAGAGAGAGGGAGTATACCCCCTGGGACTGTCCATAGGCTTAGCCATATTCTATTTCTGCCTAGTGTCCTACTTCTGTAGGGGGCAGTATATAACCCAATGGTTATGAAGATCAGGAGCTGTGTCCGTAATGAACGAAAGAGAAACTGCTATATTTACATCATCCCCTCTATTAGATAGCAACCTGTATCCTAGTTCCTGTGCTTTATTTTAAAAAAAAAAAGCGGATTTCTTTTTTTTTTTCTTTTTCATTAACAGTTTTTATTGAAAATAATATAACATATAATTAATGTAACATAAGTAAGATTACAGAGAAATCCGCCATGGGGCAGTAAGATGCATATGAACAATTAACCAAACTGTAGCAAAATTATAGCAATATAGAGCTATAAGTTCTTATAATGAATGTAGGATAGAAAGACCTATAAAGGCAGCTCAAGGTCTCAGGTAACCACCAGGTCTTTAAGAACATACCAACAGAGTATGTACTAACCGATTCCTGTCCTGGCTAGTTTCCCATTTGAGTTTTCTTAGTTTGAGTGTCAAAGCGAGAGAGAACAGAAAGAGTAGAGGACAGTAAAGCACAGAAATAGAAGGGAGAAGAGAGAGGGCAAGAAAGGGAGAGAAAGAGAAAAAAAAAAAGGGGGGGGGGGGGGAAGGCAAGGATTGAGACCAGTTCTTCAGTCCATTGGTCCCGCGCACTTATCACTGCTTAAAGTGTTTTCCCTTTATACAGATATAATTTTGTAACATTTGGTAGACCATCAATACCAGGTAGACGTGAATTTCGGTAGGCGATCTTGTGAAATATGAAACAGTTCCTCCATTTCTTCTATTTTATTAACTCTCTTGAACCATTCCCTTGCCATCGGGACATATGTGGATTGCCAATGTACCAGGATACAGAGTCTGGTCGCATTGACCAAGTGCATGGCTAATGATCTTTTGTACTTTTTCTTCAATAATGAAGTGTGGTGCAAATGGTATTGTTCAGGCATGAAGTCAAGTGTGTAAGTGGGGATTTCCGCGATAGTGTCATGGATCATCTTCCAATATGGCCTAATCATATCACAACCCCACCAAATGTGTAGTAAGGTTCCCACCTCCGAACCACATCTCCAGCATACCTTCAGCAGTGAGGGTGAGAATTTATGTAGGAGTGCCGGTGTTCTAAACCATCGCAACCTAATCTTGTAGCCGTTTTCCTGAATGGCCACATTTAGAGAGCCTTTGTGTATATAATCATAAAAAGCTGATTTCTACCTGTGTTATCGGCGGTCATGTGACTCCCGGGTCTCTCCTCCTTTCCTCCCCGACTGACATCAGAGGAAGTTCTCGGCCCCGCCAGCTGGATATGTCAGACAGGGAGAAGAGAGAGTCGGGAGTCACGTGAGCACCGATAGGCACTGTGAAACCAGGTAGAAATCAGCTTTTTAAAAAAAAAAAAAAAAAAAGAGCACAAGGAACTAGGATACAGGTTGTAATCTAACAGAGGATGGTGTAAAGATAACATAGTGGCTTAACAACCACTTTAATAGGCAGTAATAGTTCACTAAAGCGGAATATGTTCTCTATTTTGCTTCATGTGTGTTGTCCATTATTTTTCTTAATTCACCAAAGGTGTTATTGCAGATATTTACTCAATTTACTGCATGCATGTTATATTGGTATTTTGTATGTAAAAGTCAATTTGCAAAGATTATTTCACCGATTTTTGCTCCTAAAACTTGCTGGTATTAATGAGTTTCTTCAAGGTAAATTTTACTGAGGAGATAAATATATATATACATATATTTATTACATGGAGAAAAACAATTCCATACCAATGTGGTATTTATCTGCAAAAATGATCAAAACGTTCAGTTAAGAACTGATCTGTTAGATGTTATTTTCAAATAAGATTAAAAAAAAAGCCCATTTACAATATTTTTTTGTTAATTGGCACAATTGTATGTGTGTTTCACTTACGTAAAGTAACTATAGTGTGTGGTTATATCTGGAGTGGAAGAAAATTAGTCACACAATGAAAGAAAGAAGTGTCTTCAGCAGCTTTTATTATATCTGGGTCAGCCATACAGAGGAACAAGTGTTCTGAAGGCTATAAGAAAGAAGGTTTTTATTTCATATGAGATAAGAGCAAACGGTGCAGGCATATACCTTAAAAAGAATGGATTTTAATCGAAAAAACAAATATCTCACTCACATCAAGGAAAGTATGTTAGGGCATAGGAAGTATCCACAGAACAGTGTGACAAGTAGCCACAAAGTTTGAAGATTACCGCTGGGTTATGTCTGCGGCGGCTGTGAAGCCTAACTGAGATAAGAAAATTCTGTGCAGTAGGGGCAATGCATTCCAGGACCCTGCCCCTTTGTTAAAGTCTGCTTGCTATGGTCTCAGCAGGTGCTGACATTGAGGCTTGACGGAAGGAAAGCCTGAGCTCTGCCTGTGAGTAAAGTAAAGCAGCAGTGGACTTAGTTTCCAGGTCCTTTCAACCTTGTCAAAATCTGCTTCATAGGTGCAGCAAGTAGGCTGAATGGCACCCAGAAACACTGTATGTCAGAATTTGAGAGGGTCCAGTGCTCCAGTTCTGGCTTTACACTGCCCCATGGTGGTCTTCAAATTCAGGGGCTCCTTGGCACATAGATCTGTGGATACTTCCTATGCCCTGTGAGTAAGATATTGTTTTATTTTTCCTTGGAAATTCCTCCTTTTAACATAATGACATGCAATGTACATTAAAACACCTTGAACTTACAGATTTAGGCTATAATATTTGGTGCCATTTTAATCATTACTGCTAAAATAGGTTAACGATATTTGTAAATCCACTAGGAATTGACTGTTGCTTTTTTTTTTTTTGTCTTTTTAGTGGTTAAACTCATTGCCCTCAAGCAGACAGAGCTTTAATATTATATATGGAGAATGTCCTTACTGCAGTAAGGTAAGCTGATTTCTGTTTTTTTTTTTGAGCTTTGTGTTTTTCCTTCATGCATAAAAAAAAAAGAAAGGAACCAAAGAAATAACTCTTTTTGTGAAACAAATGAATTTTCTTATTTGATAAATTGGTGTATACAGCAAGCTGCTAGTGCTTGCTTCCAAAGCAGAAGCCAGTTTGTTACAGTGATTATTGACTGAAATGTGAACTATACATATTTTGGCTTTGTTTGCATGTGTTAGTTTACAGTTACTGTAAATCACTGGCTTCTTCTGCGTCAGTATTTTAACATTTTTATACAAAAACAATTTGGGGGGATTTCATAAATGGTATTGTCCTTCCTTTAGAATGCCAATGTGCTGCAACAGGCATGAAGGATAGGTATATGATTCTGTTGGAGACCGGCATGAAGGTGCACTCCCTCCCCAGCCACTGCGCTTATCACACTAACAGGCAAATTGCCTGGGTTTTTCTACTAGAGTGGGCGGAACCTAATGGGAACTAAGAGATTAGTTCTCTATCAGGTCTGCCTTGCCATTGACAGCTCACAGCAATAGGTGGATCCCTTAGCTGCTCTTTAGTCTGAAATCGGCTTTGGAATCTTCCTAATGTCATCCACTGTCAAAAGTAAAGCAGACCTGATAGGTATCTATTCTCTCAATTCCATCCAACTGGTGCTGTGACCATGGGAACTAGTTCCCCATCAGGTCCACCCCCCAATAACTCAAGTGATTTCCTAAATAAGGACATTGCCATATTTGGGTGACTAGTTCCTCTTCAGGTCCACTAGGGGATTGGTTCCCCATCAGGTTCACCCCCCAATAACTCGAGTAATTTCCTAAATAAGGAAATTGACATATTTTTGGGTAATGAGATCACCAGTATCCCGAGTCCCTTAGTTTACACTTAGCTTTGTCCAGCTGTTTTTCTGGCCAACAGCTGGACAAGGCCAGGAATAGAGCCTTGTGTGGGAAGTGGTCACGTTCATGACAGCTTCTCAACACAGACATGCCCCCACTCTGAGCAACGGCATACCTACCCCAACTCAGAGCTGGTTTTAACTACAGCCAGTTTCCAGAACTGTGTACTGGAGGTAATTATTTTCTTTAGGAATCTGCTGCAGCCTACAACTTCAAGTGGCGATAGAACTACCCAAGTTTGGTGCACATGTCAATATTGAAACTTTTCCTTTTGTTTTGGCTAAAATAAGAAAGGGGTGTGCCAGGTTTTTACTGCTGTCTGAGGCATCACTAGGAGATTGCCCCTCACTCTAGTCTGATGACTATTTTGTCAATGGGATAGAAAGTAAGGGGAAACTCTAATAAGGACAAAGTCAGTAATAAAAATACAGCTTTATAGTAGAGCAGAGCTAGCTAAAACACTGTGATGTTTTTATTGATGACCGTGTCCCTCACTTTGCGGCATGGTGACCTTTTTTTAATGCATGTTTCCTGATGGCGATAACAGTGGACCAGGACTGCATAATGAATGTTAAATGGCCACTTGTGGTCTCCATCAGAAGACCATGTGACATCATAGAAACACAGCTGGGAAACAAGGACAGAAACCATTATCAGCCCAAAACAGAAAGTGCCTTAACAAGTACCTTTTAATAGCAGGATCCACAGGATTTTTTTTTATTGAAATCTGCAGATTTAGGAATATTAAAACTAAGATTGGCATGTTTAAGCCTTTATCATACTTTGTGTTTACATATACTATAAACAGAAACACACAGACAGATAGATAGAATTAAGCTGAAACGTTTCATGTGTATAAAAAAATGCAATACCAGTTCCTTTATTTTTTTAATTCAGTAAGATTGTATACAGACGATCCCCGGGTTAGAAACAAGATAGGGTCTGTAGGTTTAGAACCGGTTCACACTACCGCGACCAGAAAGTCGCCCCATGAAGGAGCGACTTTTTAGCGTGACTTTAGCGCGACTTTGATAGGCGACTTTGTCTATGGGGAATGCCTGGGTAATCTTTTTCTTCTTCCTGGAAAGTCTGATCACAGTCGCTTGAAAATAGATAAGGTTCCGACTTAGAGGCGACTCCCATTGAAGTCTATGTGCACAAGTCGGATAGAGGTCGCCTTGAAGTAGTACAGGAACCTTTTCTGAAGTCGGAGCGACTTCAGTAGTGCATATTAAGACGGCTCTCATTCATTTACATTGAATTTGTAATGACAAGCAACTTGAGGTCGCACAAGTCGCGTCCCAAGTCGGAGTAGTGTGAACCGGGTCTTATTCTTAAGTCGGAACAGGTACATTTTTTTTAATTTAGCTCCAACCAAAAGAATAATTTTTAGGTTTTTTGGATAGCATAGGGAAGGGTTAACACCCCTGTACCATTTGTTTTGCTGTCTGTAGCCCTGTGCAGAAGATTTCACCTCACTTTCTGTCCCTATGACAACTGGATTTTGAAAATTTTGGGTTGATGTAGAAACAAGGATTGGTGATAAAGCTTCAGTGGAAATAACTTTTTCCGATGAGAACAGGAGCGAATTTACCTTCCTAGAGGTAGATTTCCTCTCACTTCCTGTGGGTCTCTCTTCGTTTCCAAGTAGGAATCGTTTGTAACCCGGGGACTGACTGTATATTGGCATTTAATATAGTAAAGTGCATTAAAGTTGACTCTACATTTCTGATAAAATTCTTCTTGTTTTATAGCCTATCACGCTGAAGCTGCTTAACAAAACATTCTGAATCTCCATGTGGCCGGAAAAGAAGCATACGTTTAATTATTTACAAGCCATATATTGCACAGTAGATCATTAGTATAAGGACTGGAATTGCAAGTCCGTATTTACAGATATCTTTCCAATTTTGTTGCTGAGAATTGAGGTCCTCTAAAGGATTGTCCCTTTCCTCCCAGGAGGTCTTGCCTTTCCAATACTTGTGCTGAGAATTGAGGTCCTCGAAGGGAGCTTCCCTTTCCTCCCAGTAGGTTTTGCCTTTTTGACGGATTGGTTTTCTGCTGAGAGCAAGTTTGTAGTTGTGTGCAGCGTGACCATTGCCTGTTCCCTGGATACAAAGAAAAAAGTTAAATATGATGACTGTACATTTGTTTAATATGTAAAATGTTTACACTATATTAAAACTATTACAATACTCTACATGTAAAGCTGGCCTCATTATTGGAAGTCTATGAACAAAGTACCTATGTTCCCATTAATTCTCAAACTTTACGCTGCACACAAGCGGGGACTTAAGCTGTATACACACTATACAATTTTCTTTAGATTTTTCCCTTTAGATTTACCAAAACCATATAATATGAGGTCAAATCCAAACACTTTTCAATTAGTATGCAATCCGGCAGGCCCTTATACTACACAGTTAAAGGTAAATCTAAGGGCTCTTTCACACGGTCCGCCTCCGTAGGCGGATCCGTGTTGCTCAGCGGGGATCGATCTGCGATCCCCGCTGAGCTGGGAGGATGACAGCTCCGTCTCCGCTTGCGGAGAGGGAGGTGTCTCAGCCCCCGCTGCCCTCTATGGGGGATCGGATGAGAGCGGACCGCTTGTCCGCTCTCATCAGATCCGATCCGATTACTGAACAGATGGAAAAATAGGGTTTCCATCCGTCCAGATTTCAAGCACAGGATCGGATGCGGATGGCAGCGGGTGTCAGCGGAGGTGTCTCCGCTGACACCCGCTGCCCCATAGAGCTGCATGGAGGATCCGATCAGATCCGCCTGAAAAACTGACAGGCGGATCTGATCGGATCGCCCGTGTGAAAGAGCCCTAAAGGAAATCAAACAACAAAAGTTATTTTGTGTGTATCCAGCTTCAACTAGATTTGCTATGATCCCAGTCTTTCATCCATATAAAGTGTATGTCAGGACAAACTAAAAACAAAAACATTTGCAGTACATCTACAATATATGCACTTTTCCCTTCAGTGCATCCGGAAAGTATTGACAGCGCTTCGCTTTTTCCACATTTTGTTATGTTGCAGCCTTATTCCAAAATGTATTCAATTAATTATTTTCCTCAAAATTCTGCAAACAATACCTCATAATGACCATGTGAAAAATGATTGTTTGAAATCTTTGCAAATGTATTAAAAATAAAAACACAAAAAAAATCGTACAGAAGTATTCACAGCCTTTGCTCAACACATTGTTGAAGCACCAATTTTAGCCTCAAATCTTTTTGAGTATGATGCTACAAGCTTGGCACACCTATTTCTGGGCAGTTTCTCCCAGTCTTCTATGCAGGACCACTCAAGCTCCATCAGGTTGGATGGGGAGTGTTGGTGAACAGCCGTTTTCAGATCTCAAGGACATTCACAGAGTTGTCCCGTGGCCACTCCTTTGTTATCTGGGTTGTGAGCTTAGGGTCATTGTCCTGTTGTAAGGTGGGTTCTCCTATTTTTAAAAAACTTGCAAAACTTTCAAACAAACTTCTTTCACGTTGTCATTATGGGGTATTGTTTGTAGCATTTTGAATTTAATCCATCTTGGAATAAGGCTGTAATCCAACAAAATGTGGAAAAAGTGAAGCGCTGTGAAAACTTTCCGGATGCACTGTAGACAGGTGTGTGCCTTTCCAAATCATGTCCAATCAACTGATTTTAAAACAGGTGTACTCCAAGTTGTGGAAACAGGATGCACCCCGTAAGGGGCTGGCCGCGTCTGCTGCGACCATTTCCAGATGGATCAGGCATACGGTGGTGCAGGCCTACTCCATTAATGGTCAGGATCTTCCTTTCCCTGTTAGGGCGCATTTTACAAGGCGATTAGTGCCTCCTGGGCCTTCCATCCTCAGGCACCAGTGGTTCAGGTTTGCAAGGTGGCAGACTGGTCATCTGTGCCCACATTCACAGGAAAGTTTTAAAAAGTGGATGTGTTGGCATCTACGGATGCTTCATTTTGCAGGTTGCTGTTTAGAGGACTTGTCCTCTTTGAGAGTGTTTTTTTCAGGTGAGCTCCAGTTGTAAACAGTTGAGCTCCAAGTTACCTGGGTGGCTATGTTTGGCCTTGGGGAACTTTGTTTTCTGCTGTTCCCAACCCTCATGTTTGACACTGCTTTGGGACATCCATAAATGAACGAAAGAGAAAATTGAATTTTTGACTTACCGTAAAATCCATTTCTCTGATGTTCATTGACGGACACAGAACCCGCCCCTCTTTGGAGTTGGGTTATTTTCTTCTGTCTTCTCTGCCTAGTGTCTTATTCCTGTAGGGGGCAGTATAACCCTACGGTCATGAAAATGAGGAGCTGTGTTCGTCAATGAACATAAACAAAAAAATGGATTTTGTGGTTAGTCAAAAATCCCATTTCTCTTTCGTTCACTAACGGACACAGCTCCATATTTTCTTAGACCCTTGGGCTTATACTGCTCTATCCACAGGAGTAGGACTAGGCAGAAATAATTTTGGGTATGCCCCTGGGGCAGTCCCAGGGGGTATACTCCCACTTCCTGCTCTAGGAGTTTTTTTCTGCCTAGTGCCGTGGGAGAAGAGCATTATCAATTTGTGGCATTACTTTTTGGTCTCGCCTCAGCTCCGCGGTTGTTCACAAAAGTGATGGCCTTGCTCAGGCAGAAGGCAATTGCGGTACTGGGGTACCTCGATAACCTTCTGTGGGCAGAGTCTTTGTCAGCTCCAGACGTCAATCTGGATATCACTGTGCGAACTCTGCAGGAGTTCGGCTGGACGTAGAATTTTAAGAAATCAGCTCTGACTCCGTCCACCAAACTGGACTAACTGGGCCTGACTCTAGCCCGGGTGTTTCTTCTGGAGGCGAAACTGCTGAAATTGCAGGAGGCGATTTGGCTCCTGTTGTCCAATCGTCGGTCATCTCTCAGGACTTGCATGCAAGTGCTGGGTTTGATGGTCTCTACCTTCGAGGCATGTCTGTTTGCTCAGTTTCATACCAGACTTCTGCAGAAAGAGATTCTGGCCAAGTGGGACAAGAATTCTCAATCATTGGACAACCTGATTCAGTTGAGCTGGGATGCGAGGGGAATCTCTGATTTGGTGGCTCTAGTCCCCGGCGCTTCGGCAAGGGAAGTCCTTTCTCTGCCTATATTGGACAGTGATTTCCATGGATGCCAGTCTATCCGGGTGGGGCGGTGTCTGGGCTCAGACTCTGCTTAGGGTGTTCGAACTCGGAAGGAGTCCAGTCTGCCAATCAACAACCTGGAGATATGGGCGATCAGGCTTTGCCTGTCCGAGTGGATGGTTCGTCTGCAGGGGTGCCCGGTAAGAGTTCCATCGGACATTGCCAAGGCTGTGGCATATGTAAATCATCAAGGGGGCACAAGAAGTGCCCTAGTGGCCAGGGAAGTAGCTGGCATTCTAAGGTGGGCAGGATATGTTCCAGCCCTCTCTGTGGTGCACATTCCAGGGGTGGAAAAAAATGGCAGGCGGACTATCTCAATCGGCAGGCGTTGCAGCCGGGCGAATGGTTTCTTCACCCAGAAGTGTTTTAACAACTGTGTCTCCAGTGGGGAACCCCTGATGTGGACCTGTTTGCCTCTCGTTTCATCTGGAAGGTTCAGAGGTTTGTGGCAAGGTCTCAGGATCCTCTGCCCCGCCCTCTGGTGGTCCGTTGGGGTCAGTATCACCTAATTTACGCTTTTCCTCCACTACAACTTCTGCCGAGACTGCTGCGCAGAATCGAGGTGGAAGGGATTCCAGTCATTCTGGTGGCACCAGACTGGCCTTGCCGGTCTTGGTACACAGGCCTAGTAAGGCTGGTAGCCAACGCTCCTCGGAGACCTTCTCTCAGAGACTATCTCTTGTCTCAAGAACCGATCTTCCATCCTGCTTTACGGTCGTGGCTTTAAAGAGGTTCTAAACCCTCTTATTAACTTGTACCTATAGGTAAAGCCTTTAATAAGGCTTACCTATAGGTACTGTAAATCTCTCCTAAGTTTGCATCATTTAGGAGATATTTACTTTTAATGCAGCCGATGACATCATCGGCGCATGCACTCTGAAGGATTGACCACCCGTGCCGTTCCTTCAGAGCCCTGTGCCACGAACGGCGGCTCCCGCACGCTTGCGCAGGAGTGATGTTATCGCGCCTCCAACCAATCAGATGGCCGTAGGATGCGAACCAGGAAGGTTTTTTTCTTTGGGGGTTTACAACCACTTTAACGGCATGGCTATGGAAAGCCATGTGTTGAAGGACAGAGGGCTGTCGGATTTGGTGATTCCTATGCTGTTAAAAGCTAGAAAATATACTTAAAAGAAGATCTATCACCGAGTTTGGAGGGCGTATATTACTTGGTGTGAGTCTCGGGGCGTTTCTCCCTATGCGTTTTCCGTGTCCTGCCTGCTGGTGTTTCTACAACAAGGTGTAGATCAGTGTTTAGCTCTGGGCACCATCAAGGGCCAGATTTCCGCCTTGGCAATATATTTCCAACAGCCGTTGGCCACAAATTCCTTGGTTCACACTTTTGTGCAGGGGGTTGGTCATTTGGCTCCTCCGATGCGATCCCTGGTAATTCTGTGGAATCTCAATTTGGTACTGTCGGTACTTCAGAAACCTCCTTTTGAAAATATTTGTGAACTTCCTCTGATCACTCTGTCACAGAAGGTGGCTATTACATCTGGTAGGGTGTCGGAGTTGACTGCGTTGCCCTGTCGGTATCCTTACCTGATGGTTCACAGGAACAAAATGGTGTTGCGACCCTGTCAGGCATTCCTTCTTGTGTCCTAAGCCTAAACATCCTAAAGAAATGCCCTAAATTCCCTGGATGTGTTTCGGGCAATCAGGGTGTACCTAGAGGCGACAAAGTCTTTACGTAAATCGGATTCCTTTTTTGTCCTTACAGATGCATCTCGTAAGGGGCAGGCCGTGTCTGCTGCAACCATTTCCGGATGGATCAAGCAGATGGTGGTGCAGGCCTATTCGGTTAGGGGTCAGGCACATTCTACAAGGGCACTTAGTGGGCCCTCCATCATCAGGCGTCAGTGGTTCAGGTGTGCAAGACTGCTACGTGGTTGTCTGTAACACATTCACAAAGTTTCATAAGGTGGATGTGCTTGCATCTTCGGATGCTGCGTTCAGCCGCAAAGTTTTTCAGGCTGTGATTGCCGAGGCCCCGGCCTCTTGAGGGTGTATTTTTTCCTGGTAGTGAGTTCCAGTTGTTCCTGGTTGGCTATGTTTAGAACTTTTTGGGAATTATGTGTATTGCTGTTTTTTCCCACCCCTCATATTGACACTGCTTTGGGACATCCCAAGGGTCTAAGAAGATATGTAGCTGTGCCCGTCAGTGAACAAAAGAGAAAACTGGATTTTTGTCTTCCCGTAAAATCCTTTTCTCTGATGTTCACTGATGGACACAGCACCTGCCCCTCTGTGGAGTTGGGTTATGTATTTTTCTGACACTGCTTGTTACAAACTGAAGTCCTAGAGCAGGAAGTGGGAGTATACCCCCTGGGACTGCCCCAGGGGCATACCCAAAATAATTTTCGCCTAGTCCTACTCCAGTGGAGAGAGCAGTATAAGCCCAAAGGTCTAAGAAGATATAGAGCTGTGTCCATCAGTGAACCCTTAGAGAAAAGGATTTTACAGGAAGACAAAAATCCAGTTTTTCTCTATAGAAGCTGGAAGTTCTTAACAGATGTCAGCCTATGGGATGCCATTTTCGTGCTGGGGAGTTGGGTCATCGAAAGAAGCTTTTCTTCCCATCAATAGCCTGAAACTCAGGGTTATTCTGATTTCCAGGCGGACTTTTCCAACAAGCAGCATCTGGACACAGTAAAATTAGCTCTCCGCCCAAATGGGTTCCAAGCACTTTGACACAGGTGAGGAACACCAGATGCATTCAGTTTCAAAAACAAACTGGACAGGTTTGTCACCAAAACCAGGAACCCTTTAGCAACTTTGGAGATTATTTCAACCTGTTCTTCATCTTTCCTCCTCTTCTACAGAATTCTGGTATTTCTCATTGCACCAAAACTGGGGTACATGGCACTCAAACTTTCAGGAGACCGTTCCAGATCACTCAGCCCTTCAGTCCCAGTTACCAGTTCACCATCCTGCTTCTTGGTCACTAGCTTTAACAGCATGGCTGTTGAAGCCTAGATCCTAAGAGACAGGTGCCTTTCAGATTTGGTCCTACCTATCCTTTTGAAGGCTAGGAAGAAAGTAGACTTCTCACAAAGTCGTAACTGGAAGGCATACTTTGCATGGTGCAAAGTTCTGTGGGAAATATGCTGTCCTTTCTCCAGTCTGGTCTGGACCAACATCTGTCTTTGAGTACCATCAAAGGACAAATCTCAGCCCTCGTCTCTTAATGTTTAGTTAAGGCTTTGTGCAGGGTGTCACATATCTTTTTCCCCAGTACCTCCCTCTGTGACTTCATGGGATCTTACCCTGGTTCTTGCTACCCTTCAAATCTGTTAGGAATATTTCCTTCTTTACCTCACTCACAGTGTGGCCTGTGTTGCTGTCCCCTCAGTGCAGAGTCTCTGAGTTAGCAGCCTTATCCTATACAGAGCTTTTCCTGCTGTTACAAGGTTGTCCTGAACCCCTCTTTTCTCCCTATGGTGATTTTCTCATTCCACCTCTGTCAGGACATTGTCTTTCCCTCCTTATGTCCTGCTCCAAAACATCCCACCTAAATTTCTCTCTACTGTCTCAACATAGTGCACACTAAGTCTGCTTCTCAGCTACAGCTTCTTTCTGGCAATAAGATTCCTTCAATGTCATTCTCCAAGATTTCTGCAGGGATGGCTGGGTGGATTAGAAGAGTCCTCATACAAGCCTATGATCTGAAGGATAGAGCTCCTCCATTCCCTGTAAAGGTGTACCAGCTCTACAGGATCCGTTAGTGCTTTATTGGCATTTTGTATCTGTTTCTTAGTTTGCTATCTAAGCTCTTCTGCGAACGCATAAAAAGTTGTACCAGGTGTGTTCAGGCCTCCTCTGATTTTACTTTTGAGTCTAAGGTGCTCTGAGCCTTTTTTGAGACCTTTTTTTAGTGGGCCGGTTAGTGCTGTTTGCTGCATTGCCCCCCCCCCCCCCCCCCTTAAGCTTGACTGCCTTTGGATGTCTTATGATTAAGACTAAGAGGATCCTGTCCTGTATGATTAACCACATAACGACCACCCACCGCAGATATACTGCGGCAGGCAGCCGCTGCTGGGCAAAGTGACGTGACGTAGGCCCCCCTCATTCACAGGCATCCCCGCGCGAGTGACCGGTGTCTCTGATGGCCGCCGGTCACTCACAATCTCCCGCAGGAGAGGGAGAAAGGCAAACGGCTGATGTAAACACAGCCATCTGTCATTCTCCCTGATGTAAGTGCAAAGACTATACGATATGTAGGATCGTATGTCTCTGTGGTTACATCACAAGCCACGCCCCCCCAGTTAGAATCAGGCCCCTAGGGACACACTTAACCCCTTGTTCACCAATAAAGTTAACCCCTTCCCTGCCAGTGTCATTTTTACAGTAACAGTGCATATATATATAGCACTGATTACTGTAGTAATGTCACTGGTACTCCCAAAAGTGTCAAAAATGCTAGTCAGGGGTCCGATCTGTCGCAGTCCCGCAAAAGAAAAATCACAGATCGCCGCCATTACTAGTAAAAAAAAATAAAAATGACATAAATCTTTCCCGTAGTTGGTAAACGCAATAACTTTTGCGCAAACCAATCAAAATACGCTTATTGCGATTTTTTTTACCAAACATATGTAGCAGAAAACAAATTGGCCTAAAATGTTAAAAAAATTTAGATTTTTACATGTTTTTTTTTAAAAATTTATATTAAAAAAATGTGAAAAATAGTTATTTTTTCAAAATTGTCGCTCTTTTTGGTTTATAGCGCAAAAATAAAAATCGCACAGGTGATCAAATACCACCAAAAGAAAGCTCTGTGGGAAAAAAAGGACGTCAATTTTGCTTGGGTACAGCGTCGCACGACCGCGCAATTTTCCGTTAAAGTCACGCAGTGCCGAATCGCAAAATAGGCCCTGGTCTTTGAGCAGCCAAATCTTCCAGGGCTTAAGTGGTTAAGGAAAAAAAAAATGTTTGACCTACCAGAAAAATTATTTTCTTGCAGTATAGGATGGAGGTCCCCTCCTCTCTGTTGCTTATGATCTCCCTATTGCTATAATTTTGAAACTTGCTGCAAATAGCAGAGGTTAAAAACAGGATCTCCCTGCAGCGTCTTTGCAAATCACCTGAAGGTAGCTGCAGATATACCCCATGGTTAAGACTAGGATTCTGTGTCTTGTATTTTGAGAAATCATTTTACTGGTAAGTAAAAGAAAAATCATATTTTTAGAGTAGGTGGGAGCTAGCAAGCCTGTGCAAATAGAGTTACCTAATATATTATAAAACATTTTGCAACACCATTAAATAAAGTGTGCTCTGCATATTTTTGCTTTGTTAGACTTACTTTTGGTTCCTGAATACCAACAGCTTCTCTTTGCCAATCTAATGGACTTATTTTTCTTCCATTACTAGCTTTTCCGTAGTTGTCATTACCAACAAAATGTGTCTGATGTGAATCATGGCCGTTGGACAAGTCTAATCCTTTTGTTTTCATAACCTGCTGAATAAAACATTATGAGGAAATACACTCCCAATAGGTAAAGATGAAGCAATTAGAAAGATAAAAAAATAAAAAACTCCAAACATCTATTTTTTAACATGTTTGACATAATGCCATAAAGTTTTCTTAAACCATTTTTTGGGGAACCCGTGGCAAAGCTTCTTACCTGGAGATCCTGCCAGTAACAGCAATTCCTGTTGCAGGTGAACAGCGCTTAAGCTGGCAATACATTAAACAATTTTCTTGTTCAATTTCCTTTAGATTTACCTTCAACTATGTAGTGCATAGGCCTGACTGATTGCAGACAAATTGAAAGTGTTTAGGTTTGACCTCATATTATATGGTTTTGGTAAATCTAAATGAAAAATGTATAGCCAGCCTTAACCTCCCTGGTGGTCTTATTATGTCCAGATTTCTGTGCTAAAAGCGGTACATTGTTTTTCATAGAAATCTGTTTTACATTTTAAAACTCACCTTCCCCTGCGATCCCCAGCCGTCCTTCCTGCCGTCCTTCCGCTGTGTGCTCGGCCGATGCCGGCACCTGTCTTCCGGTACCCCTTCCCTGCGAGCGTTGCGATGCAGGGGGTGGAACCAGCAGCAATTTTAAAAATTGTAAATACAGTAAATGACATTATACAAAGCTGTGATCCTAACGGATTACACTGTATCATGCCATTTCACCAATGGATTTCACCTGGTGACTTTTCCAGTTCTTTGTGCCTGGAAAATAGAGAACGACCACGGCGTCAAAAAAGCATTCTTTTTCTGCAAAAGCGCTTTTAGACAAACTGGAAAACAGTGACAGCGAAACGGAGTTACTTGAACAACTGAGTGATAGTGATTTGTGGGAAAATTTGTCATCAGGTGCGGGAAAGTGAAGACAGCGACTATTCTGATGTCTCTTTCTGGCACACAGCTCAGTTGGAAATTCTGCAGAATCATTTGATATACTTCCCAAATTCCACAAGCTATGTGCCAGAAAGAGACATTGGAATCGTCGCGGTCGTCACTTTCCATACCTGATGAAGAATGTTCCCACGAATCGCTATCACTCAGTTCTTCAAGTAACTCAGTTTCGCTGTCGCTGTTTTCCAGTTCGTCTAAAAGCGCCTTTGCGCAAAAAAGAAACGCTTTTTGGACGCCATGGTTGTTCAAAATTTTCCAGGCACAAAGCACTGGAAAAGCACAGGCAGGTCACTGGAAAAGTCACCAGGTGCAATCCTGTGGTGAAATGGCATGATACAGTGTAATCCATTAGGATCACAACTGTCATTTAGTGTATTTACACTTTTGAATTTGCAACCGGTTCCACCCCCCCTGCGTCGCAATGCTCACAGGGAGGGAACTGGAAGGCAAGTGCCAGCAATCGGCCATGCACAGAGCGGGGAGAGAGTGTGAGGACAGCAGGGGAGCGCAGGGAAGGTGAGTAACGTTGCGGGGTAATCCCGAGTGTGACTCGGGGTTACCGCTTTTGGTACTGAAAGTTTTTTTTTTTTTTTATCAAAACATTTTATTGGGGTAAAACAGAGTACATTGAAAAACAGCTGGTATTACATGAATAAACAAAAAGAACCGGGAGATGTACAGACCAAAGAAATACAGTACAGTTAGAAATATTGTAACATTATAACATAGTTACCTACGTAAGTGCCGGTTCACACTAGTACGACTTGTCAGGCGACCGTCGCAGTCCATTGTGTGGTACAGGAACGTCTGTGGCCGTCTTTTGGTCGTAGACGGCTCATGGGCGGGAGAGCCAGTTAGGCTCATCAACGTGTACGCCTCCCCAGATAAGAGTGAGCGACTGGAGCTTTTCCAGACCCTGCGGACCCAACTCGTCACCACCAGGGCAGTAGTAATCGGCGGTGATTTTAACTGTCCGATTGAGGAGGATGGGCGCAGCTCCAGCATGTACGCAAAGCTCGACACCACGTCTAGGCTGCTCAAGGAGATGATTGCGGAGGCTTCCTTGAAGGACGCCGTGGGATCCATGGGGAAAGGTTCCGTGAACTATTCGTGGTGCCGTCCTGATGGATCTGTGCGTTCTAGGATAGACTTCGTGCTCACCTCCAAGACAGTCAGACATCGCGGGTTCTCCATGGTCCCCTGCTTTTTCTCTGACCACAGGGCCATCCACTTTCGGGGTGACCTGGGTGAGGGCTTTGCCCCCGGTCCGGGCTCCTGGAAGCTGAATGGTACCCTGCTGGAAAATGAGGAACTGCTGGAGGAACTCAGGGAGGCCTACATTACCTGGAAGGAGGACAAGAGGTTCTTCGGAAAGGTAAGCGACTACTGGGAGTTTGTGAAAGTCAAGCTACGCAGCTTCTTTCAGGCAAGGGGACGCCAGCAAGTGTGTGCCAGGAAGAGGGAACTCAGGAGACTGCAACGTCAGATGCAGTCCCTGCAGGACCTTCACCACTGCGGCTGGGACGTTAGGCAGGACCTGGAGGACACCAAGAAGAGCCTGAAAGGACACTTTGAGGAAGAATCCAGGCACCTCGTCTTCCGTTCCAAGGTGGAGAATCTTGAGAAAGGTGAGAAATGTAACTCTTTCTTTTTCAGGAAACTCCACTCAGGACACACTCCCTTGTCTGAGCTGCGGGACGAGACCGGAACACTCCAGAAGGGGAAGGAGGCTGTGATGCAAGTGGTCAGCGACTACTACACCAACCTCTACTCCCCGAAAGAAACAGATACGGCTGAGGCCGACAGGTTCTTGTCAGGTATCACTAACCAAATTGATCCTGCAGGTATGTCTGCAATCAACGCCCCCTTGGCGCTGGAGGAACTGCACTCTGCCGTCAGATCCTTTAGGCAAGGCAGGACCCCGGGCTGCGACGGTCTCCCAGCGGAGCTCTATGTAGCGCTGTGGGATCTCGTTGGCCCGGACCTGCTCGAGCTGTACGAGGAGATGGTGGTGGAGGGCACAATGCCTCCGTCGCTGAGGGAGGGGATGATCACGATTTTGTATAAGCGTAAGGGGGAGAGAGGGGATCTGAAAAATTGGCGTCCCATCTCTCTCTTGAACGTGGACTACAAAATCCTCGCCAAGGTTCTGGCCAACAGGCTGAAATCTGTCATCGGACAGATCATCCACCCGGATCAGACTTGTGGCATTCCTGGTCGCAGGATTGCGGACAGCCTTGCGCTTGTCCGGGACACGGTCCAGTACATTCGAGGCCACCGTGTGCACGCGGCCCTGGTCAGTCTTGACCAGGAAAAGGCCTTTGACCGTGTCTCCCATGAGTTTATGTGCAGAGCTCTGCGCAGGTTTGGTCTTGGGGACATGTTTTGTTCGTATGTGAATGTGATGTACAATGACATTTGTAGTACGGTGTTGGTGAATGGCTGGAAAACTGACCCTTTCCCTGTTCTCTCTGGGGTCAGACAAGGCTGCCCTCTCTCACCTCTGCTTTTTGTTTGCTGTATAGAGCTCTTTGCCGAATGCATCCGACAGAACCCAGAGATCAGAGGGATCACCGCACCGGGACCGGACAGAAGGGTTGTCAAGTGCTCACTCTACATGGACGACGTAACGGTGTTCTGTGCTGACCAGCGCTCCATCGACTCGCTCGTCCAGACCTGTGAGGACTTCGGCAAAGCTTCAGGGGCAAAAGTCAACTGCGGGAAGTCAGAGATCATGCTCTTCGGAAAGTGGTTCCTGCCTTCTTCTGCATCAATCCCTTTCAGCATCAAGGCGGACTTCATCAAAATTCTTGGAGTTTGGTTTGGAGCTGAGGGCGCAGCCCTGAAGTCTTGGGAGGAGAGACTGTCCAAAATGAGACAAAAGTTTGGACTATGGAGCCTCAGAGAACTCACCATCGAAGGGAAAACACTGGTACTGCGCAGCGAGATCCTCCCTGTGTTGCAGTACCTCGCCCAGGCCTGGCCCCCCCGGGTCAACACCTGCAAGGCCATCACCAGGGCGGTGTTCCACTTCATCTGGGGCTCCAAGATGGACAGAGTGAAGCGAGCAGTCATGTTCAAGGAACCCCTCAAGGGCGGTAAGGGCGTGCCCGACATCGCAACGTTACTGGGGGTGTTCTTTGCCTGCAACTGCATCCGCAGAACTTTGATTGACAGAACTTCGGACTCTGGAGGCAACTCCATGTCCCGTTTTTTCCTCCTGCCTCTCTGGAGGTCCCTTGGATGGGACAAATGGGACAGCTCCATCCCCTACAACTGGGACACTCCTTGGTACTACTTGGACACTTTCAAGTTCATCAAGGAGCTGGGGCTGCATGGAGTTAAGCCCGACTTGTGGAAGCCAAAAACTATCTACAAGTTGATCAGAGCATCGGACATTGCTGAGACTGTTCCAGGCCTCCCTTCAGCCACTTGCAAAGTGGTCTGGAGGAATGTTTCTTCAAAGGGACTCACCAACAGGCATAAAGATCTGGCGTGGATGGCTGTCCAGGGGGGTTTGCCACTTACATTTATGCATGCCAGAAACTTGTGCAGATACAGGCACTGCCCCTTTTGTATCATCCATGAGGAAACGTCATTTCACGTTTTCTGGGAGTGCTCATTTGCACAGAGCCTGTTGAGGGCCTTGGAACCTGAACTGAGAGACTTTGTCCCACAGACTGCCATCACACATTTTGCTGTGCTGAATGGACTTTTTCATGGGACTTTTTCCCAAGAGGACATTGACAACGCCTGGCGGGTGTTGTGCTGCTTTAAGGACGCTTTATGGTGCGCCAGAAAGCGCCTTATCCACCAGAGGGAGAGGATGTCCATTGAGGACTGTCGCAGACTGATCCACAGTCTGCTCAGAGACTATAACCTGATGGATCTCATGGAGGAAGAGGAGGTCTGAAGATTTCCCCTTCCTCCACTCTCCCTTGTGTGTCTTTGTCCATTCAATAAAGCTTCGGGCCTGTGATTTCATTCCCCCTCCCCCTACCCCCACTCTCCCAACCCCCATCACACCTGTTGCTTTTTTGAAATGTTTTAGTATTGATACAGTTTGAGTAACGTAACGTATAGACACTGTTATTTAGTTTCATGCTTCAGGGGTATTGCGGCGTCATGCATGATGTGATGGCACGGGGTATCCTTACTCCGCACACCACATCAGGCATCATACCGCAGAATGAATGTATGTGATTGAATGTATTTATTAGTATGACCGGAAATGTATTGTAATGTAGTGTATTTATGCGCTGCGTCGCAGTACAGGGGAGAATGTACCCCGACAAAAGTATTGTTTTTTGTATATCTTTTATGCAAATAAAGATTACATTTTCAACCAAAATTAAAGTGTATTGTATTTGTACTGTCTACCCTCAAGTTGTAAAGTGCTGCGTAAACTGTCGGCGCTATATAAATCCTATATAATAATAACTGCACTTTGCTGAATCTGGAATGCTTTACAATGCTTTCTTAAATTGCGGTTATGTCACAATAACATACACGCACATGTAAACATACTGATAGGTTCACTTTAGGTAGATTTTAAGCTATGGAGTTTTATGTGCAATTGTTATGCACTCTCCATAGCCAGGCAGAACAGAAGAAACCATGTAAAATACCATTCATTGAGCGGCATTGTTTTGTGAATGTGCACATAATCACGTTTTTGTGCGTGTTTACAAAATGCGCACAAAACTGTGTAGGGAAAGAAAGTCCTAAAAGTCCCACATCACAAGAAAACCCTGTAGAGGAGGTGTATAACAGCCTCAGCCCGGGCTCTAACCAGCCCCCCCCCCCCCCCCCCCCACCTGATTTGTTTTATTCCATCTCTGGAGCAGAGTGAAATGGATTGGGGTTGTGGCCTGGTTGGAACCCAGGCTGAGGCGGTCATACACCCCCTTCAGGGTTTTGCTGTGATGTGCCACTTTTAGGACTTCCTTTCCATACTGGATCTTTTGAGCTAGGACGAGATCTGTCTTTGTCAGCACTCCTAGCAGTTTATCATGTAAGAGAACCTGGTGGAGCCTTGAGCGGCACCTGTTGGGGCACAAAACCGCGCGTCATGCTTGCAGTGCCATTTCCGGTTGATGCCACCCCAAGCAGACACGCATTTTTCATGCAAAAAACTTGTCAATTTACGCAGTTAAAAACCAGTCAAAGTTACGCATTAAAAAGGTTGAGCTACTTTGCCAGGTTTGTTCGCATAGGGCATCCCTATAGAAACGAATAGTCTATTCTATGTGTGTAGTGTGGCAATGTGCAAAAAAGATTAAAAAAAACATAAATGGGGCTCAATGCAGGATACTGTAGATTTGTTTATAAATTGCCCTCTTGTCTCATCTTTCACAATGTAGGAGATGGGGTGTCTGACTTGCGAAAAAGTAAAATGAAGACAGGTGCAAAAAAGAGAAAGACCTTCATTTTGGTTGTGGCAAAGGGGCAGAGCTGGAAACTCAAAAGCATGGATCTTGTTGACTGGACCACAAAAGACAGACAAAGCCAATGCCATGATTAAACCCACCACAATCTATACATATTTGTTACCTAAACACAATCTACCTTTGGCGTTTTCTGTAACGGACAAGGTTTTGGTGAATTCAGTTTCGGCTGTATGCTGTGGTCTTTTCCATCAATCACCTTATACTCATGTGGTTTTAGCTCTTCAATCTATGTACACAATATAATGACAGACTAGGTATGAATCAAAATTAGTAGTGTCCAAAAGAATAGAGGGTTACTTTGTAAAACCATGTTAGCAATCAAATACACAATAACCTCGACCAATTATGAGAAAAGCTTATAGGGAACCTGTCTGTATAAACAAATGGGGGTTGCCCCTGTGGACTTCTCTTCAAACTTGTTTTACAATTTAGTCACAGGCCTAGAGCAAGCACGCAGCCAGTGAATGTCAGGATAGCTGATATGCACATATTTGGTCAGGTTGCGGATTCGTCAAGAAGTAAACAGAGGATAAAAAGACTAGACTGCACCTGTGAAATTGAGCCAGCAGGTATATGTCCCTTGTACAATGCTTTTATTCATGGAGGAGAAAAAAAAACACATTTCACCTGTTTCTGTAGATAACATCATCACTGCTATTCCAACAGCTAAGTTACTTATATATTTACTGTGTTAAAGGATTTGTGATTCTGTGCAACAAATCTTGCGAATACATTTTCTGCAAAGCCAAACAGGTGGGTCATATCCAATGCCCACATCTGTGTTTTAGAATTCACATACATTACTTAATATATTGTGTTTAAACTATAGGATCAGTAAAAGAAGAAACTTCAAGTGTCACACACCATTATTGGTCAAAAGTCACAATAGTGAGAGCAGCCTTAGCCCGGATCCATCCAGGCCACATGTTTCGCCCTGCCCACGGGTCTTATATCACAGCAGCTGGTGTGAATGGACCCTAATGCATTCTATGCATTAAGGTAAAAAAACCTTTGACTACCTGCCCCATTCCCCCTGTTTAACACTTACTTCACTCCTTCATCAACAGTCAAATCCTGTAAAGAGGGAGCGGAAAGCGAGTCCAAGTTGTGGGCCTGAGCCAGGCTGTGTGTGTCCATAGACGCACGCAGCACAGTGTGCCTCCACAGCACACTGCTTGCTATGGGGGCATACACAGGAAAGGAGTAGTGGAGAGCACCAGCGGGGGACCCCAGAAGAGGAGGTAAGGGGCTACTCTATGCAATACCGCTAGAGAGCAGTGTATTTTATTTTAATTAACCCCTTAAATACCAAGCCTTTTCTGGCACTTTTTGTTTACAAGTTTAAATTGGTATTTTCTTTTTCGTTCATTGGCGGACACAGCTCCTGATATTCATAACCATTGGGTCACACTGCCCCCCTATAGCAGTAGGACACTAGGCAGAAAATAATTCTGGCTACACCCATGGGCAGTCCCAGGGGGTATAGTCAGTTTTTTCTGCCTATTCAGGAGTAAGGATCTATTTCCTCGCTTGGATCTTTGGTCGTGGCAAAAGATTTTTAGATAGAAATTTTTTTTCTCCTGGATTTTTTCCTGTGAGATCTACAATAAACTGCCAGGCCGTAGCGACAGACTGGATAATCTAGATCCAGTGGTCACCCCAGTCTGGCCAACGAGCGCACACAGACCTCAGCTCCGCCCTAGGTCAGCCGCGACATAGCCCCACTAGACGGGGGCTGGCCTGCGAGTTAAACACGAGGTCGTATACGACCGGGTCTTGGCCCGATTCAAAGCGTTCCTCCTGGCTGGCAGCCCCCCCATTTCGATGGAGAGGGGTTCTGTCTGGAGCTGTGCCCGTCTGGTTTGTGGTATGGTGAATAGCTGTCCCCCCTCTCCCCATGGAGGGTTTTAGGGTCGACGTGGGCCCCTCCTTGTGACGGTCAGACCCTGGATTCCCTTCCTTCCTGCAGGCACCCCCCCCTGCCAAGTCCCTCATCCTGCCCTTCCCCTTCCACGCTTGGGCTATTTGGTTGGTCTAGCCACTTTCCAGGGATGGGGCTGGGGGCTAACTGGCGATGTGGGCAGGGGGGTGCGCCGCCAGTGACCGGACGATCGACTGTACTGAGGGGGGGTTGTACCTCCCTGCCAGGTCCCCCGTCCTGCCTGGATCTGCCCTTGAGGCCTGGTCTCCCTCCTTGTTCCCTGTAAGCCTTGTGGTACTGCCATTTTGTCGTAGCCTGTGTGTTTATATAAACAGCAGCCATGTTTGTGTAGTCCAGCAGCCATTTTCTTATGGTTTGCCATTGGAAATAGTGGCGGCAATGAAAGTGGAGCCCTGTGGGCGGCGATTTCAGTGGTGGGAGCCCCTCCTCCTCCCCTGGTGCTGACTCCTGGATCATTTTACTTCCAGATCGCCACACATGTAGTGCAGATTCTCTAGGTGGCTGCAGTTGCCTGTTTCTGTGGGTGGTGAGTCTGGTGGGCTCCTCTCCCTCCGGAGGATCGCTTTGTGCCTGGCAATTGGGTGGTGCCGGCCACGTGGTGGGGGTTGTCCCTTAGCAGTGTTTTACACTTATTTGGGGTTCCCCTGGTGACTCATGGAGTCTTTGGGGCACATTTCCCCACCTAATCCCCTCTCTGAGGCTGTGGGGCCCTCTGGGTCCCAACCATCCATCCATGCACTGACGGCGGTCCTGGAGTCCCTTGTGTCCCGGATGGAGGTGGCTTGTGTGCGACGGGCTAGCAAACAGTGCCCCCAGCCTTCTCCTGCCTCATCTGTCTTATCAGATCCTGAATCTGATTCAGCCACCACGGACGTGGGTCATACTGCTGGGTCTGCAACCATGTCCCTGGAATCCTCTGACAGTGAGGATGATTCCTCCACATCTGCGACCGCGCACGAAAAGGCGCTGGTGGATGCACTGATTGTATCTGTGTGTGAGAATTTGAAGATGGAGGACACAGCCTAAGCTGCGATGCAGGCGCAGGTGCCCTTTGGCACTCACAAGCCATCCAGAGCGGCAAAGGTGTTTTCTTTCCCTGCCTATTTTGACAGAATTGTCGCTAAAGAGTGGGGATGACCAAAGCATCCCCGTTGGGTCCCTAAGCGCTTTACTAGGCGTTATCCCTATAAGGAGTCCCTTCTTGTCCCATCCCAAGAAGTGGACTGTGCCACCGGTGGTGGACCCAACGGTTTCCAGATTAAACAAGGCAACCATGATTCCGGTTAAAGAGTGCCCATCCTTTAAGGATCTGGCTGACTGGAAGGCAGAGGCTGTGTGTGGCCCACACTATGTACACTCTGGCTGGTTCAACCATTACCCTAGAGGCCGGCATTCACCATTGCCCTAGTCTTGCAACTCTGACCGAGTGGGCTAAACTCCTACACCATGACCTGGAGGGGGAACAGCTCCCCCCTTGCCTTTGCCAAGCCAGGGGACCTCTACGTCCCTATTCGGACCTTACGGGAGTAGAACACATTTTGGAGCACTCCCCTCCCCATCCAAATCATTGTCTTCTTTTTATAAAGTATTGTTGGACCTTTACACTACATCAGAACTTCGCTTTATCACTTCCTGGGAAAGAGACTTGGGGAGTTCTTTGTCTGAGGACCAAAAATCTATGATCCTATCCATGACACATAAAACCTCTGTTTCTACCCGTACAGTGGAAATGAATTACAAATTACTTACAAGATGGCATCTTACGCCCGCTAATTTGAGCTGCATCGTTCCCTCTTCATCGGATCGCTGCTGGAGGGGGTGTGGGGGCAAGGGAACCCATGCTCACATTTGGTGGTTCTGCCAAATCATTAGACGGTATTGGACTACGTTACTAACATTAATGCATAAAATTCAAGGATGTCCAGTTCCAGAGGACCCATGGACAGTTTTGTTTCACTCTACCACTGAACCGCCTCATAACTATAGAAAATCGATAACTCCTCATCTCCTGAACGGCGCCAAATCGCTTATCCCTAAACTATGGGCTCAAACCTCTGCACCAACAGTTCGCCAATGGCTGTTAGCTGTTGACCACACCTACGTTATGGAAGACATGTCATACACTATGTGTAACCTTTCCTCTAAATCCAATGCAATCTGGGCTTGTTGGCTAGCGTTCACGCACACTCAGGAATACGCTGCTTTGATATCTGCCCCCTCCACTGCTCCTCTGGCCTCCACAGGGGGATTAGCTACTTCGCTACTTAGATGGTCATAATGTGAGATGTACACTGTACCACGTATAATATGGTCCTTAGTGTGTTTTATTTTTAAGGTATGACCAGCTGCCCCCTTACCCCCCCCCCCATGTCTTCCCTCCCCTTTCTTTGCCTCCTATCTCTCCTTCCCTCTTCTCCCTCCTTCCCCTTCCCATCTCTTGATCTTCCACAGTCGCTACATCCCACCATTCTGACCCATCCATCCCCTCCTTTCTCCTTCTTTCTGTTCCTAACGTGCTTATACTGACTGGACTACGTCCATTTCATTGATGCTAGAAGAGTTTACTGTTCAGAATATCGCTGTAACTTTTGTCCGTTTGTGGGACACGTTGTTTAAGCTTTTTCACGCTTTCTGGTATCTGTAACAACTTGTTCTAATGTTTTTTTCAGTTTTTTCCTGATGAAAATATTTCAATAAAAATAAATTAAACAAAAAACTCAATATTGAACCCCATGGACTGAGGCTGGGATGCCATTAAAAAAGGCAAAGGAAAATTCCAAGCTCTACTTACCGGCCAGCCTGCGACCAACCAAACTGACCTAACAGTATGCGTTAAAAACAGGGGTTTAGTCTGCACACATTTGCAAATATATGCGTAAGCTACAGGCCCCTCCAAGGCATCTTGTTACCTGTAGTCCCTACCTCTAACTTTTAAGCAGCTCCACAGTGGAAGCACATGCATTCTGATGGATAGAGGGTAGTGGCTAACTTTTTGTGCTGTTGATATAATGGTCAGGCAATGCACTAACGCCTTTGCGGCCAATGTGCTATATGCTGGGTGTTTAGTGTGCCCCTGTACCTTTAAGGTCGGGAGGGCTCCCTCCAGCCCACCTGCCCTCTATCCATCAGAATGCATGTGCTTTTGCTGTGGAGCCTCTTAAAAGTTAGAGGTAGGGACTACAAGTAACAGGGTGCCTTGGCAAGGCCTGTAGCTTACGCAAGTATTTGCAAATGTTTGCAGACTAAACCCCTGTTTTTAACGCATACTATTAGACAGGTCAGTATAGTTTGTCGCAGGCTGGTCGGTAGGTAGAGCTTGTAATTTTCCTTAGCCTTTTTGTTTTTTTACATATTTTGCACTCCAATGCTCCTTGCTGCAAAGGCCAGTTAAAGAGGGGGGCAGTGGCCTTTTTGTAAGACCAGGGCCTATTTTGCAATTCGGCACTGCGTGATTTTAACAGACAATTGCGCGGTCGTGCGACGCTGTACCCAAATAAAATTGACATCCTTTTTTTCCCACAAACAGAGCTTTCTTTTGGTGGTATTTGTTCACCTGTGCGATTTTTATTTTTTACGCTAGAAACAAAAAAAGAGCGTAGATTTTGAAAAAATAACAATATTTTTCACATTTTCTTTATATGAAATTCCCCCCAAAAAATGTAGAAATCAAAATTTTTTAACATTTTAGGCCCATTTGTTTTCTGCTACATATTTTTGGTAAAAAAAAAAAATTGCAATAAGCGTATTTTGATTGGTTTACGCAAACGTTATTGCGTTTACTAACTAAGGGAAAGATTTATGTCATTTTTATTATTTTTTCTTTTAACTAGTAATGGCGGCAATCTGCGATTTTTTTTGCGGGACTGCGACATTGCGGCGGACAGATCGGACCCCTGACTGACATTTTTGACACTTTTGGGGGTACCAGTGACATTACTACAGTAATCAGTGCTATAAATTTGCACTGTAAAAATGACACTGGCAGGGAAGGGGTTAACTTTATTCGAGATCCAGGGGTTAAGTGTGTCCCTAGGGGCGTGCTTCTAACTGTCAAGGGGCGTGGCTTTTGATGTAACCACAGAGACATATGATCCTACATAGCAGGATCGTATAGTCTCTGCTGTTACACCAGGGAGAATGACAGGCGGCTTTGTTTACATTAGCCGCCTGCCTTTCTCCCTCTCCAGCGGGAGATCGCGAGTGGTCGGCGGACATCGGAGCCGCCGTAACGAGCGGGGGCGTGCCTCCGGCGGCGCGCGTTCGCCCCCTACAGGCTCCCAGGAGGGGCTGGCTGTCGCAGTAAATGTACTTGCGGCGGTCGGTATGCGGTTAAAGTTCATGTGGGTGTAAATGCAGGCGTCCAAATATTTTTGACAATATAATGTACAAAATATTTAGGATGTGTGATTTTATTTCGCTATATTTGCTTTTCCATCTAGGTTTACCTGACGTGTTCTGTAATAAATGGGTAACAGGCCTTGTGATTGAGATTTTCTGAAAGCAAAATGACTGTATTTACCCCCCTTCCCACCCACATTAGCTTTATCGGTTGGCAGCTACAGGCCAGGCGATGTAACTGTACAGTGATAATCACTGTAACAGCAGTTAAAGTGTGGGATAAAAAAAGAAAAAGTTAAAAAAACGGAATGTATATTTTTTTAAGATACTGTCACCAGTCAGTATCTGTGATCCCCGCCACGCCAGTCATATGATGCTGCTGCACTGCACTGGTGGCAGTATGTAAAAAAAAAGTGAAACAAAATTACAACGTCAAAAAACTTGTCATGCCTCTTACTAAATATCTCAAACTGATTACTTTCCAAAAAGGGTCATGTGGTTGGGGGGTATTTGTACTATTCTGGCATTTTAGGGTCTCAAGAAATGAGACTGGCCATCAGTACATCATGATTGATCAATTTTCATATATATATATATATATATATATATATATATATACATACATATACACATACATACATACACTATAGTTGGAGACGCTATAATATTCACACAAACCCAATTAATATGCACTTACCGGTCTTCGTTTTTTTTTTTTTTACCAAAAGACATGCAACAGAATACATTTTGGCCTAAATTTCGGAATAAATTTGATTTTATTGGATATGTTTTATAACAGAAAGTAGAAAATATTTTGGCAGGGGGGATTTGGTTTATATAGCAAGAAATAAAAAACCCAGTAATGTTCAAATGTCGCCAAAAGAAAGCTCTATTTGTGTGAAAAAAATTATAAAAATGTAATTTGCATACAATGTTTCATGATGACGCAATTTCTGTTATGCTTTACTTGATAACATCAATCTCAGAGCCACTGCTATATTGACAGAAGGAAGTCACCCCATTCAAAAGAAAAGCTAGCCGTCTTTTTTTTTTTCAGTCAACAACTTCTGGATCGGAAGGTTTTCCCCCTTAATGACAGGGCCATTTTTTTCAAAACGCCACTGCGTTACTTTAACAGACAATTGCACGGTCATGGAACGCTGTACCTTAATAAAATTGATGTCCTTTTTTCCCCCACAAATAGCGCTTTCTTTTGGTGGTAGTTGATCACCTGTGCGATTTTTTTTTTTTTTTTGCGCTATAAACAAAAAAGAGAGCGACAATTATGGAAAAAAAAATATATTTTTTTTACTTTCTGCTATATAACATTACCAAAAAAAAAAAAAACTATTTTTTTTTTATCATTTTAGACCAATTTGTATTTTGCTACATATTTTTGGTAAAAAAAATCCCAATAAGTGTATATTGATTGGTTTTGCGCAAAAGTTATCGAGTCTACAAACTGGGGGAAAGATTTGTCATTTTTATTAATTTTTTTTACTAATAATGGTGGCAATCAGCAATTTTTAGCGGGACTGCGACATTGCGGCGGACAGATCGGATCCCTAACTGACATTTTTGACACTTTTGGGGGGACCAGTGACATTACTACAGTAATCAGTGCTAGAAATATGCACTATTACTGTACTAATGACAGGGAAGGGGTTAACACCAGGGGCGATCAAAGGGTTCAATGTGTCACTAGGGGGTGCTTTCTAACGGTGGGGGGGGATGTATTCACTGAATGAACACAGGGACCTGTGTTTACAATGGCAGACTGCCGTTCTGTCTCCACGGGGAGCGATCGCGGGTGCCCGGCATGCCCCAGCGAAGGGACGTACAGTTACGTTGTTTTGCGGGACCGAGCCGACCTGCCGCAGTATATGTACTGCTGGTGGTCGGCAAGTGGCTTAACATAGAAGTACTTTGGTTAAGGGTTGCTATAATACCCCAGAGGGAAGTGCCAAGCTGGAGGACAATGGGGAGCTATCTGAAAAAAATTTAAGTGGAGCTTCATTTTAAACTTCATACTCATTTGTACATTTTAGGTATGGTAAATTAACTGACTAGAATGACTGCATCTATTCAAAAAGCTGAAAGTGAAGATTTAAGGGGAAACCTAACTGTATCTGAGCACCATAGAGTGAAAATGCTATTTACCATATTTATCGGCATATAACACGCACTGGCGTATAGCACGCACCTCAATTTTAGGAGGGACATTTCGGAAAAAAAAGTTTAAATTTGAAAAAACTGCTTTGAACTCAGAACTTATTTTTTTAATTAAATGCAGCTTCACCAGTGCCCATGAATGCAGCCTCATCAGCGCAGTGTCCAGCAATGCAGCCTTACCAGTGCCCATGAATGCAGCCTCGCCAGCGCAATGTCATTTATTGAAGCCTCGCCAGCGCAGTATCTCTATTGCAACCTCGCCAGCGCCATTACATAGAGCGGGGGCGGGCCGGGCTGAGCAGAAGGGAGGATGAACGGCCGCTGTCATCTGAAGTCTGAAGTCCCGGTGCCTATGATAGACGTCACACGTCCCGGCCACTATGCTGTCTAACATAGGAGGCGGGACTTCCTATGACAGCGACAGCTCATTCTTCCTTCTCCTCGGCCCAGCCCGTCCCCCCCTGCCTCTTGGCGCTGCGTGGGTTTTTTTTCTTTTAAATATCGGAGTATAACATGCACTGCAGCTTTGCCCTCCATTTTTTAATTCATCTTTTTTAATATTCAAAAAGGAAACTCTCATCTGTCCATCTATTTTTGTTGAAAAATCCCTTTGAAAACCACCCCCTAGCATTTCTAGTTGCAGTTATTTTGAGAAACGGAAGACGGTTAATGCATTTACTTCCTGGAATTCATCTAGCCCTAGCTCAGGCATGCAAGCAGGAAGATGTTCTTAGCTGAGAAAGCCACTCCTTCTCCCCTCCAGATGTAAGAAAACAAAATGCCCATGAAGACACCTGGGATGTATGACATTTTGCCCTAGGCCAGAAACCAGGAAGCAACTGCAAGCAAAATAAGTCAATATAATTCCTATAGTGTTCTTTTACTAATGCTAGCAGCAAAAGGAATAAAAATAGTTTATGTTGATTAAGAGATTTAGTTCTGCTTTAAAGTGATACTAAAGTCTCCTTTTTTTTTTTTTTTTTTTTGGTTTTAAAAATAACAAACATGTCATAGTTATCTGCTCTGTGCAGTTGGTTTTGCACAGAGCAGCCCAGATCCTCCTCTTCTTGGGTCCCTCACCAGCGCTCCTCCCCCTCCCTCCTGCTGAGTACCCCCACCGCAAGCAGCTTGCTATAGGGGCACCAGAGCCGAGCCACAACAGACACAGAGGTGCTGCTAGGCCCCGCCCCCTCTCCCTCCTCATTGGTTGACTGACTTTGACAGCAGAGGGAGCCAATGGTGTCTGCTGCTGTGTCTCAGCCAATCAGGAGGGAGAGTCCCAGACAGCCGAGTCTCTCGTCTAACATTGCTGGATCGAGATGGGCTCAGGTAAGTTTTAGGGGTGCTGCTGCCCACTGAAGGTTTTTATAGTATAAATAAAACCTTCTGCATTTAGAACCACTTTAACCACTTTACGACTGCCCGCCGCAGATGTACTGCGGCAGGCAGCCACTCCCAGACAAATCGCCGTACATGTATGGCACTCGCTCTCGGAAGGCTAGGGGGTGAGCACGCTCCCACCCCCGCTCGTCAGCAGGGAAGCCGATGCACAGGTCAGGCAGCTCAGATTGCCACCTGACACCCACGATTGTTCCCCGCTGAGAGAGAAGAACAGTCGGCTGTTGTAAACACAGCTGACCGTTTTTCTCCCTGGAATGGTCATAGAGCCAATGTGATCCTTCTATGTAGGATCACATGTCTATGGTCATTTCAGAAGCCACACCCCCCCCCCCCCCAACAGTTAGAATCACCCCTTGATCATCCACAATGTTAACCCCTTCCCTGCCAGTGTCATTATTACAGTAACAATGCATATTTTCAGCACTGATTACTGTAGTAATGTCACTGGTCTCCCCAAAAGTGTCAAAAATGGCAATCAGGGATCCGATCTGTCCGCCGCAATGTTGCAGTCCTGCAAAAAAAAAAAATCGCAGATTGCTGCCATTACTAGTAAAAAAAAAAAAAAACAATAAAAATTACCTAAATCTTTCCCGCAGTTAGTAGATGCGATAACTTTTGTGCAAAACAATCAAAATACGCTTATTGCAATTTTTTTCCCACAAATATGTAGCAGAAAACAAATTGGCCTAAAATGTTAAAAAATTTTGATTTAAAAAATTTTTTTTTGGGAATGTCATATAGCAGAATGTGAAAAATATTGTTTTTTTTTTTTTTTCAAAATTGTCTCTCTTTTTTTGTTAATAGTGCAAAAAATTAAAAATCGCACATGTGATCAAATACCACCAAAAGAAAGCTCTATTTGTGGGAAAAAAAGGGACATCAATTTTATTTGGGTACAGCGTCGCACGATGTCCGTTAAACTCAACGCATTGCCGAATCGCAAAATAGGGCCTGGTCATTAAGGGGGAAAATCCTTCCGGTCTTAAAGTGGTTAAGAAAATCTGTAAATAGGACTCAAATAGGCCTAACAATTCTATTGGTGACAAAAAAATGGTACTGTATATGTATGTATAGATATTTGTATATACAGTATATCATTGACAAATTATGAAAAGGAGCTTTGAGAACCTCTAAAAAACTAAATCTCACCTGTACTAAAGCTTAAAAAAAGGCTCCGTTCCAATGCTAGGTTACATTTCCTCCACTTCAACAAAATGTTTAACAATATTGGTTGTATTGCATTTCCAGTTTTACATGCCTTGTGACTCTTTTGGACTTTGTGTCCCCTGCTACAATAAAATGTAATTGTATCATAAGAGAAAGGTGACAATCGGGAGATCATGCAAAAATTACATATTCTCAATGGTGGCTAATTAGCCATGCAAAAACCTCCTCAAACAGATATTCATTTCTATTAGGAATGATTACTATGCAAGCCTACAGATGTCAATACCACAGTCATTCAAATTCTTCTTCCCCTACTAATTGAAGGTTGTAAAGCTCCAGTGCCAAGGTTTCTTTCCAAAGAGCTAATTTATGACTAGGAGGATATTTTATGTCTTCAGTCTAAGCAGCTTAAAACACAGCAAATCAGAACCATCTGTGTACTGATGCTTGAATCACCGTTTATCTATCAGCCCATCATTCTTCTTGGTTTGCACCCTGCATTCTTGGCTGCTGTGCACTATCCCGTGGCCAAATTTCATAAGATATATTAAAAATTTAAGGCATCTTGACCCTTCCACATTGCAAGTGCGCTGGATGAAAAAAGGCGTCCTTCTGCACAAGATATGTTTGAAAAAGGTCACTGGCTCAGGCTTTTAATTATGCTAAGCAGAAATGACAAGAAAAGTGGAATACAGAATTCTGTTGAGGATGGAAAGTGCTATTTTACACTTTAAATGTTTATATTAAAGAGGGCCAACTACAGTATCTCACAAAAGTGAGTACACCCCTCACATTTCTGTAAATATTTTATTATATCTTTTCATGTGGTGAGTGCACAGCTTGTATAACAATGTAAATTTGCTGTTCCCTCAAAATAACTCAGCCATTAATGTCTAAACCGCTGGTAACAAAAGTGAGTACACCCTTAAGTGAAAATGTCCAAGTTGGGCCCAATTAGCCATTTTCCCTCCCCAGTGTCATGTGACTCGTTAGTGTTACAAGGTCTCAGGTGTGAATGGGGAGCAGGTGTGTTAAATTTGGTGTTATCGGTCTCACTCTCATACTGGTCACTGGAAGCTCAACATGGCACCTTATGGCAAAGAACTCTCTGAGGATCTGAAAAAAAGAATTGTTGCTCTACATAAAGATGTCCTAGGCTATAAGAAGATTGCCAAGACACTGAAATTGAGCTGCAGCACGGTGGCCAAGACCATACAGGGGTTTAACAGGACAGGTTCCACTCAGAACAGGCCTCGCCATGGTTGACCAAAGAAGTTGAGTGCACGTGCTCAGCTTCATATTCAGAGGTTGTCTTTGGGAAATAGATGTATGAGTGCTGCTAGCGTTGCTGCAGAGGTTGAAGGGGTGGGGGGTCAGCCTGTCAGTGCTCAGACCATACACCGCACATTGAATCAAATTGGTCTGCATGGCTGTCCCAGAAGGAAGCCTCTTCTAAAGATTATGCACAAGAAAGCCCGCAAACAGTTTGTTGAAGGCAAGCAGACTAAGGACATGGATTACTGGAACCATGTCCTGTGGTCTGATGAGACCAAGATAAACTTATTTGGTTCAGATGGTGTCACGTGTGTGTGGTGGCAACCAGGTGAGGAGTACAAAGACAAGTGTTTCTTGCCTACAGTCAAACATGGTGATGGGAGTGTCATAGTCTGGGGCTGCATGAATACTGCCGGCACTGGGGAGCTACAGTTTATTGAGGGATTCATGAATGCCAACATGTACTGGGACATACTGAAGCAGAGCCTCATCCACTCCCTTCAGAGACTGAGCCACAGGGCAGTATTCCAACATAATAATGACCCCAAACACACCTCCAAGACGACAACTACCTTGCTAAAGAAGCTGAGGGTAAAGGTGACGGACTGGCCAAGCATGTATCCAGATCTAAACCCTAATGAGCTTCTGTGGGGTATCCTCAAATGGAAGTTGAAGGAGCGCAAGATCCTTCACCAACTCCGTGATGTCATGGAGGAGTGGAAGAGGACTCCAGTGGCAACCTGTAAAGCTCTGGTGATCTCCATGCCCACAAGGGTTAAGGCAGTGCTGGAAAATAATGGTGGCAACAGAAAATATTGACACTTTGGACATTTTCACTTAGGGGTGTACTCACTTTTATTGCCAGCGGTTTAGACATTAATGGCTGTGTGTTGAGGGGAAAACAAATTTACACTGTTATACAAGCTGCAAAGTGTCATTTCTTCAGTGTTGTCACATGAAAAGATATATAAAAATATTTACAAAAATGTGAGGGTGTACTCATTTTTGTGAGATACTGTACAATCACTATTTGCATCTTAACTGGCCACACACCATAACCCTCAATACCATTTCAGTATATAAACAAACTACCATTTTTTCTATGAAAAAAATGTAGTGTTGTCATACCACTGCTAGAGACAAATGTCATGTAAAACTATACACATCGATCAGCCATAACTTTATGACCACCAACCCAATATTTTTAGAATAGATCCCCCTTTTGTCGCTTAAACAGCCCTGACCCATCAAAGCATGGATACCATTAGACCTCTGTGCTTTGGGCAAGGCGCAGCCAACCTGCAGTTTTCGTGCAGGTTAGCTGTGCTTTCCCATAGACCCACAGTGTTGGTGCACTTTCAGAAAGCGCACCAAAACTCATGCATGCAACTGCCATCAGGGAATACTGTTTTTATGAAGGGATGTACTTGGTCATCAGCAATGTTTAGGTAGTTGGTATATGTCAGATAACATTCATAGGAATGGCAGGACCTAAGGTTTCCTAACAGGAATCCAGTAAGTTTTGGACAGAGATGGCCTGCACTCACAACATGAAAGGCATCTAGTCAAGTGAGCTTATATTAGATTGTTAAAAATAACTATCCTTGCTATTAACTACCCTTGCTATTACAATGCTGATGTTATAAAATGAATGAAAATGCAGGTAATTTAGATTGCTACAACACTAAGTCTGTTGGTCAAAGAATCTAAAATGATTGTCCCCTTGCTCATGTGTCAAACAACTGGGTTGCACACCAATGACATCACTCTTAGGAATACAGTCATGGCCAAAAATATTGGCTCCCCCTCATTTCTGTCTAAAAATGCGCCCAGAAAATTCTTGCAATTACAAATGTTTAGGCATTCTCATGTTTATTTCTTTTGTTTGTATTGGTATGGCACAAAAAAAGTAGAGAAACAATAAGCCAAATCAGACACATTCCACGCCAAACTACAAAAATGGACAGGACAAAATTATTGGTACCCTCAATTTGATATTTGGTAGCACACCCCTTGGAAAAAATAACTTTAATTAATTGCTTCCTGAAACCATCAATTAATTTCTTACACCTCTCTACTGGAATTTTGGACCACTCTTCCTTTGCCAATTGCTCCAGGTCTCTCAGATTGGAAGGGTTCCTTTTTACCAACTGCTGTTTTGAGCTCTCTCCACAGGTGCTCTATGGGATTTAGATCTGGACTCATTGCTTGCCAGTTCAGTACTCTCCAGCACTTTGTCTTAAACCATTTCTGGGTGCTTTTTGACGTGTGCTTTGAGACCCAACTTTCTGACACTGGGCCTTACATTGCACCCCAGAATTCTTTGGTAGTCTTCAGATTTCATAATGATATGCACACAGTCATGACATCCAGTGCCTGAAGTAGCAAAGCAACCCCAAAACATCAGTGAACCTCCACCATGTTTGACTGTATTCTTTTCTTTCTCTGAAAACAGTAGAATGATGGGCTTTACCAAAAACCTGTAATTTTGTTTCGTCTGTCCACAGCACATTCTCCCAAAAGGATTTTGGCTTTCGTCCACATCCAGTGAGATTAGCTACAGTACCATGGGCAGTACACTTCTTAACAATGTTGAGCACAGTGGACCCAGGTACATTAAGATCTCTGGAGATGGACTTGTAACCTTGAGATTGTCCATGCTTTTCCACAATTATTGTTCTCAAATGCTCAGACAATTCTTTACGGCTCTTTTTTTCCTCCATGCTCCTTGTGGCACACACAGACACATCAGAAAGGTTGAGTACATTTTTCACAATTTTAACTGGTTGCCAGTGTGATTTCTATATTGTCAGCACCTATTAAGTGATATAGGTGAGTTCAATTACAAATTACAGGAGCATCTCAAACTTGGAATGCAAATATTTCTTACAATCTTGAGAAGGTGCCAATAATTTTGTCCAGTCCATTTTTGGACTTTTGCGTGGCTTTTTGTTTCTTGCACTTTTTTTGTCATACCAACACAAACAAAAGAAAAAAACATGGGAATGCCTAAACATTGTAATTGCAACAATTTTCTTGGCAAGTGGAGCATTATCTGGCAGAAATGCAGGGGTGCCAATATTTTTGGCCATGGCTGTAGCTTTATTTTGCCGAACAGTATGTGCCACAGAGCCGCACCTACAGGCTGCCCCTACCGACACGTTTCACTCCAGAAGGCTGTGTGACCTATTTGTTTGACATGTGAATTTACCAGGGTGTAGACAAGCTCCTTCAGTCAGCACCTAGAGTGCCCTGCTCCAGGGAGAATGATTGACACCTTTGGAGCAATGGGTTTATGTGGATCCCCTGCTCATGTAGTGGGCTTTCAGCTTTTCCCTAAAGGTCTGCATGGCACGTAAGGTCAAATTACAACATGCAAGAAGTTTTGTAGGTAAACTTGTGTAACCGGTCAAATACATTTCCTATGCACATCTATTGCATAATCAGGTCTAGCTGTGTTAAGCAAAGAGAACTCTGTGGCACACCTCAGGCTTTGTACCGTGGTGCCCATTTATTATATATGCTCAGATGCACACGCAAGCTTTTAACTCCTTTTTAGAAAAGGTTATTCTGCATAGGTTGTAGAATGGAAGTAGGTTACTATTGTCGGCGGGATAAGAATCGGGGAACATGTTCCCCGATTCTTATCCTGCCGACAATAGTAACCTACTTCCATTCTGCAACCTATGCAGAATAACCTTTTCTATATGCTATTTTGGTTAAGTTGGCAATTTACCCGAAGATACGGGGTATTTCATAGAACCCACAGATTTACTCCAAAACAACCACTTTTTATACACATTTTTACTCCTTTTTCCAACAACCTTGGGTTCTTGGACATGCCCAGGGAAAATGAATATCTCTACTTCCCTCACTTAGCAGCTCAGTGAGGCCACACTTGATGAAACAGATTTCTGCACAAGAGATCTGCACCAAGCTGAGTAGCCCTCTATTCTCAGAATTGGTGTGCAGGCAGCCATTGAAAAGCTGGATAGTACACAGCTTCTCCAGGACACCAAGATACTGTGACGAGCCCCTCTCCCAGAGCTAACTGAGTACTCCAGTTCCAGTAGAGTGCCCCCCTGTGTCCTCAGGTCTTGGATCCCTTCAGCTATGTTGCCAGCCCTATTCTGGACTAAACTGAGAGGGATGCTGTTTTTGAGGAGACCGGTGTTCTGAAGTAGTAATTCTCAGCTAGACTCTCTTTTATAGAGACTATGCTAAGCAGCCACATTACTATGAGTAGCCCACAGAGACAATGCTGTGAAGAGTCTATGTTTGTGCAGCTTTTAACATTGGTTTTCTATTTTTCTGCAGTGAATACATGCTCTTTGCCATCCAGACCCTGTTTTGCACTGTGTAGCAAACTAAGTTACAGTTACTCTCTTTCATATCATTTGGCCGATAACCTGTCCTTATACAGTGCCACAACATGGTTTGCATTTATTAACCACTTTACGGCCGCCCCATAGCAGATTTACTCCTACAGTGTGGCCGCTCTGTGCAGAATCATGTGGATATACGTGGTTTGCACTTCCGGGTTTTGGGCGCAAGCATGCCCTGCTGCCGGCTCGCTCCCATTGTGATTTTACACAGAGGAAGCTGATCAGCAGGTCTTGCGTACCTAATATCCCCCGCGACCCACTGATCATTCGTTACTCTGACAGAATGACAGTCTGCCTATGTAAACAAGGAAGACTGTCATTCCGTGAGTACAGAAGACATGGATCCTATGTTTCTGTGAAGCAGAAACACTGATCCATGTCTAAGTAGTAAAAGCACCTCTGCCACAGTTAGTAAGCACTCCCTAGGCACACATATAACCCTATGATCGCCCCTGATGTTAACGCCTTCTCTGCAAGTGTCATTAGTAGAGCAACAGTGCATATTTTTATCACTGATCACTGTATAAAGTGCTAGGTGTCCGATTTGTTTCGCCGCTTTATATCACAGTCCCGCTATAAGTTGCCAATCGCCACCATTACTAGTTTAAAATAAATACAATTTAAAAAAATATCCCATAGTTTGAAGACGCTGTAACTTTTGCACAAACCAAACAATATACGCTTTACCAAAAATATGTAGCACAATACATAATGGCCTAAATTGATGAAGTAATTTGATTTTTAGAGCAGAAATGAAAAAAAAATGTTTTTTTTTCAAAATTGGCGGAGAGGTGATCAAATACCACCGAAAGAAAGCTCTATTTGTGGGAAAAAATATTTGGGTACAGGGTCACTTGTCCGCGCAATTGTCAGTTAAACAATGCAGTGCTGTATCGCAAAAAATGGCCTGTTCAGGAAGGGGCGGGGGGGGGGGGGGGGTAAACCTTCTGGAGCTGAAGTGGTTAAAGGTCTGCAAAATGCAGACCACAGTGTGGAGTAATACAGCGTGTATAGCAGAGAACTGAATATAGCTATATCTACTCTCTATTATAAATTGGCCCCATCCAGTAATACGAATTATTATTTATAGATATTAGTTGCAGAGTTGGCATTTACGCTTTTATTCTGCATAACAATGGAAGCAGAACAGTGGCAGGCGCAGCACGTAAAGCAACCAATCAGAATCCATCTTGTACTACTCTACTATGCTTACATTACTTTGACACTTTTGGAATTTATCAAAACTGGAGCAGACGGTATCTGGAGCAGCTGAGCATGGCAACCAGTCAGCTTCTTTCTCTGTCTGCTCCACTTTTGATAAATTCCCTACTTTGTTCTCTACACTACTTACTGAATAAGCCCATTAGCGAGAACTACAGTATTAGACCCTCAGCCTTTAGAGGACAGCGGCCGCTCTATGTACATGAAGACCTAGCCAAAAAAACAGACTGGCTAAAGAAAAAAAGAAAAGATTTTACAAGCAGACAGAGACCATTATAACTTACTGAAAAGTTTGCTTTCCGTTTGAACTCCTCATTTATTGTAGGACATCTTTAAAGTTTGTCGTAATGAACCTTTCATTTGTAACCAATGCCAATTTGTCAGCTCTGTTATGTATGCGTTGTGTGTTCTTACGCTTTGTTAACTTTATGAAAATTTCATTGAAAGGTTTAATTTCTTGTTTGAGCCAAATAAATGCAATTCAATAGAGAAATGTGGTACTTTTTCCTTTTTGTTTGCTTTATTTCTAATTTTTACAACTTAAAAATATTTTTTTTTTGTAATCCATTAGACATGTTATTGCATGGATCAGCTTAACCAATCACAACAACATGTTAATTATTGCAGAATTTGTATGTGGAGGTCAAACACAGGATTATTGTATGCGTTATCACTCCTACTACCAACTGATCATCTGTGATTTGTAAGGTTCTAGATGTCCAGAGGGTAGAAAATACAGCAGTTTGTTGTGCAGATTAAACTACTAAACCCTCAGTTCTTAAATGTTTTTTTCTATAGATCCACTTCGATGGCTGATCTTTCACTTCTTATTTTTTTTTTTTGCTGTACTTCAAACCATCATTTGTCTCTCTTCATATTGACCAATGTTAAAACTATCTTCATGCTGCTTCCTTGAACTTTTGGTTAGGGAGCGCGCATTGTGAAAATTGTGGTAGTAAACAGTCTTTTGCAAAAACCAGCTGACAGACAGGGTTTGTATAACAGAAGAGATATGTGCTGACAAAGAGTCATGTAGACTCATAGCTGGAGATATCAAATATTTCTCTTCACTTCCAGTAACAGATCAGTGGGGGAGGAAAGAAAAGGTAAGTGTAAGCTGCTGCAGGGGTTGGCAATAAAGAGAATCTGTTGCTTTGGTCTACATGGATAATGTACAACTTTCCTTAAAGCTTTGGTCTACATGGATAATGCACAAATTTCCCTAAAGCTGAACTCTAAGTATGATCTTTATTGCACAGTTAAATTGGTTTAGCTTGGCATAATGTAAGTTTAAAAGGGACACTTTGAAGACACATCAGACAATGGGGAAAAATATCATGCTGGATATCTATACCGATATGGACTGGGTAATGTGTTAGGAACAAAAGGATGCCACATTGTTTGATGGAAATGAAAATGATCAACCTACAGAGGACTGAATTCAAAGAGACCCCAAAAATCAAAGTGAAAAAATGATGCAGCAGGCTAGTCCATTTTGCTGCAATTTCTTTCATTGCAGCAACTCAAAATGGTACTCAGTAGTTTGTATGGACCCCACGTGCTTGTATGCATGCCTGACAACGTTGGGGCATGCTTTTAATGAGAGCCAGGAACCACTGCACCAGCGTAGGGTCTGACACTGGGTCAAAGGTTTTCATCCCGATACCTAATTGTAGTCAGGGTGCCATTGTGTAGCCTGTAGAGGTCTGTGCGTCCTTCCATGGATATGCCTCCCCAGACCATCACTGACCCACCACCAAACCGGTCATGCTGAACGATGTTATAGGCAGCATATTGTTCTCCACGGCTTCTCCAGACCCTTTCAGGTCTGTAACATGCTCGGGGTGAACCTGCTCTCATCTATGAAAAGTGCAGGGTGTCAGTGGCGGACCTGACAATTCTGGTGTTGAAGGGCAAATGCCAATTGTGCTCCACGGTGCACAGTGAGCACAGGGCCCACTAGAGAACGTCTGACCCTTAGACCACCCTCAAAGTCGGTTTGGTCAAAGACATTCACACCAGTGGCCTGCTGGAGGTCATTTTGTAGGGCTCTGGCAGTGCTCATCCTATTCCTCCTTGCACAAAGGAGCAGATACCAGTTCCACTGATGGGTTAAGGACCTTCTACAGCCCTGTCCAGCTCTCCTGGAGTAACTGCTTGTATCCTGGAATCTCCTCCATGCTCTTGAGACTGCTGAGGATAATGCAAACCTACTGGCAATGGCACGTATTGATGTGCCATCCTGGAGGAGTTGGACTGCAAACCTAGTGAAAAACAGTCAGAAAAGATGAGTAGGGAAAACAAATGTCAGTGGCCTCCACCTGTAAAACCATTCCTGTTTTGGAGGTTGTCTTATTGTTGCCCATCTAGTGGTGTTAATTTTATTAACACTAAAGCAGCTGAAACTAATTAACAACCCCTCTGCTACTTAACTGACCAGATCAATACCCCAGGAGTTTGATTGATTTGATGCTATACTCTGATTAAAAATTGCTCCTTAATTGTTTTGCATTATATTATATATATATATACCGTATGTATATATATATATATATACAAACACGTCACAATTTTCCAAGGTGAATATAGGTTTCTAAAGGTCCTATTGACATGAAATTTTCATGACGTTGGTAGCAACCCATTCAATCTATACATGCAAAGAAACCAAAACAAATAAGTTCAGAAGTTATGTTCAATAAAACGGAATGACACCGCGAAAAAGTATTGAACACGCTGACTGAAATTTATTTAATACTTCGTACAAAATTCTTTGTTGGTATTGACAGCTTCAAGACACCTCCTTTATGGAGAAACGAGTCACATTCATAGCTCAGGGGTAATTTTAGCCCAAACAGCCTTAAAATCTTGAAGGTTCCGTGGGCCTCTTTTATGAAATCTGATCTTTAGTTCTTTTCACAGATTTTCTATTGGATTTAAGTCAGGTGATTGGCTGGGCCATTCTAGCAGTTTTTCTTTCTTTCTTTGAAACCAATTGAGAGCTTCCTTGACTTGTGTTTAGGATCATTGTCTTGCTGAAATGTCTACCCTCGTTTCATCTTCATCATCCTGGTAGAAGGCACTAGGCAGCAGATTTTTATTAAGAATCTCTTGGTACATTTTTCTATTCATCCTTCCTTCAATGACATGAGGTTTGCCAGTGCCGTATGCTGAAAAAAAGCCCCACACCATGATGTTCCCACCTCCAAACTTCATTGTTGGTATGGTGCTTTTGGGGTGATGTGCACTGTGTATTATGGCATCCAAAGAGTTCAAGTTTGATTTTATCTCCCAGTATTTCACAGGCTGGTCTAAATGTTTTGGAGCAAACTTTAAACAAACTTCAACATGCTTTTTCTTCAGCAATGGGATCTTGCATGGTGAAAGTGCACTTGAGTGTATTACTTATTGTTTTCTTTGAAACAATTGTACCTGCTAATTGCAGGTCTTTCTGAAGCTCTCCCCAAGTGCTCCTTGGCTCTTGGACAACTCTTCTCATGATTTATTTCACTCCTCTGTCAGAAATCTTGCGAGGAGCACCTGGTCATGGCCAGTTTATGGCGAAATGATGTTCTTTCCACCAACAGTGCTCACTAGAAAATTCAGAAGTTTAGAAATCCTTCTGTAACCATTGCCATTGGTATGTTTTGCAACAAAAAGGTAGCGAAGGTCTTGAGAGAGCTCTTTGCTTTTTTTTTTTTTTTTAACATTTTATTGAAAAATAGAAAGAGGACAACAAGTGGCGAGATGGCAAGGCCAGATGATACAAGGCGATACAACATTGCACAACAGAAAGCATCGTACATTGCACACATAGCCCATTGTCAATAAACAAAAAATAAACAGTATGCAAAAACAGAACGGGGCGAACTAAACAATATCAAATAAAAAATACAGTACAATGGTGTACAAAAGTAACACGGGCGTGTACACAAGCTATATTAACCAAAAAGAGTAAGTGGTATGTATAAGGGGGCTTCCACACTGAGCAGAAGCAATCTTAAGTGGGATATAGAGAGAAACGTGACAAAGAGGGGGGTGGGACGTACCCTGTTCCAACTACCTGTAAGCTTGTGAAAGGGGCTGTGGGGAGGACGCAAAAATATATCTAGATGGGGCACCCCAGGAATGGACACCCCCACGGGGAACTAGCTGTGTCCGATTCCGTGGGGCGGCCATCCGGTAGTGTTAGCAAGCGACACCCCATTGGATGAAGGGACAACGGGAAAGTATGAGATAGGTAGGAGGGTAAGGACAAACAGCACAAAGAAACAGACGCGAAGGACATCCTACGACAGGGGGGGGAGCAGGGAAAGGTGAGGAAGAGAGGAAAATAGGAGGAGCAAAGAAAAGGATGGAGAAAGAAGGAAAAAAAAAGGGGGAAAGGGTGGTGGGTTGGGGCAGAGGGGATATAACAGTACGCCAGTTGACGTAGTGAAAAGTGGGTGCATTCCCACGGACTTAGGGTACACAGCAGGAGAAATCTGTTACCATGTATTAAATCGAACTGGTCAGTAGATGGCAGTAATCATCCGAGAAGGAAAAGTCGATCCACAGGGCCAAAGTGTCATAGAACTTGGAGGGGGTATCAAGAGCCTGATGGGTTAGGTCCTCCATCCCTGAAATCCTTCCCACCCTCCGCAGCCAGTCTGCTACAGAGGGCGGGGAGGGAGAAAGCCAGCGGCAGGGGATACACATTTTGGCGGCAGAGATTAAATGGAACATCAAGGATTTTCTGTAGATCCGCTGGGAAAGGGAGGTGTGGTGAAGAAGGTATTGGGCCGGGGTGAAATCAGGGGTGAAGGTAGTAATGCGAATGATAAGAGCGTGTATCTCCTTCCAAAAAGGCTGGATCAGTGAGTAGTCCCACCAGATATGCAGAAGGGATCCGGTCTGGAGGCGACAATGCCAGCACAGGGGAGAAAGTTCGGCAGAGATTTTATGTAGAATGTCGGGGGTCCTATACCATTTCGTGAAGATTTTAAAACCGTTCTCTGGGACTAAAACATTCCTGGAACCTTTATGAATATGGGAGTAGATGCAATCCCAATCATCTTCCGACAAGGTAAGGGATAGGTCCCCCTCCCATTGACTACGTAGTTTAGTGATTCGAGGGGGTCATTGCAGCGAAAGTAGGGAGTATAGAAAGGATATAAGATGGCGTTGGGGGCTAGGTGTGTTGCAAAGGGTTTCAAAGTGGGTATGAGCCCAATGCCAACAGGAGACATCAGGGGTGCGGAGTAGGAAGTCTCTCAGTTGCAAATAGTTGAAAAACGGAATTCTAAATTTCGGGTATCTCCGGGCGAGTTCTGTATAAGATAGTAAATTGCCCCTGTGAAAGAAGTGCTCGGCCCTGCGGGGTGCATTAGTCAAGGGTCCAGCTGAGACAAGGTAAGTGAGGCCAGGTAGGAAATCTGGGTTCTGAGCCAAAGGAACCAAAGGGCCTGGAGTAGAGGCTAAGTGTAGTTTTTTGCATAAATGCCGAAAGACGGTGAGCGTGGTGTTGATTAAGGGATGCTTGTGGCATGTGGCTGGAAATGAAGAAGGAAAGATCCATGGAAGGTGGTGGATGGGGAGAGAGGAAATTGATTCTTCCAAAGTAACCCAATCCTTGAAGAGGCGATGTTTATGCCAGTCTACAACCCTCGACAAATGGCAGGACCAGTAATATTTCTGCATGTGTGGAAGACCCATACCACCCGTCTCCTTCGGGGCAGTTAGAACATCCCAGGACAATCGGGGACGTTTTGAGCGCCAGATGAAGGTGGTACATATTAGTCGATAGGAAGGGAAAAACGCTGGGGTAATCCTGAGCGGGACAGCCTGTAACACAAAGTCATCTGGGAAGGATATACATCTTTATAACAGCCAGTCTACCAAACCATGAGAAGGGGCACGATTCCCACTTTAATAGGTCAGACTTAACGGTCTGTAAAAGTGGCAGGAAATTTTGTGTGTATAATTCTGGAAGGACGGAGGGGATTTGTATGCCCAGGTAGGTGATGGAGGAGGTTTCCAATCGAAAGGGAAAGTGAGCTCTTTGCTTTTATCCATCATGAGATGTTTCTTGTGTGACACCTTGGTAATGAGACACCTTCTTGTAGGCCATCAGTTGAGAGTGAACCAGCTGATATTATTTAAGTGTCTTGGGTTTCCACGCCTTTTTGCACCTCCATGTGCTCAATACATTTTCCCTGTGTCATTCCATTTTATTACACAAAACTTAATTTGTGAACTTTTTTGTTTTGCTTTCTTTCTCTGTATGGATTGCACGGGTTGTTACCGGCATGTAGTGAACATTTCATGTCAATAGCACCTTTGGAAATATATTTACCTAGAAAAATGGTGATTTGTTCAATACTTATTTTATCCACTGTATATATATATATATATATATATAGAGAGAGAGAGAGAAAGAGTGGGAAAGAAGACTCACTATTATGCAGTATCTCATTTACCCCAGGGAAAACCTAGAGGTCACCTCATCCCTTCAGTAATTCACTACACACAAAAAAGCCTATGTTGCTTAACCTGCATTTGATTTCCTCTCAGCAGCCTTTTTGCAGAGGCACTTTACAAGGATTCTCTCTGATCGACATGCAGATTTTCATCAATGGAGCGGGGTTTTATTTGGTACTCAGTGCCTGCCAGACTTTCCTTTTTTTTTCTAAACTTCTAGGTAGAACATATTTGTCCATCAACAAAACATTGAAAAAAAGAAACATTGAAAAGAAAAAAGCAAGCTCTAGGAATGACAGATAGGATCAATGATAGATGATATAACCTCTAGCACACATCACAGACCAAACAAGTAAAAATATGAAAAGCACAACAAACATTACTTCAAGATATATTTTTTTCAGTAACAACTCAAAATATATATTCTAATAACGCACTATAGATTTCCTTTAATGTGAGATCATTTGAACTCAGTAAGAGTATAAACTTTGATATGGATTAAAAATTGGAGAAATTTGTACACACACAGTACCTTTTTCTTATCAGCTATAGGTCTTCTCAAGGTGGAACTCTGACTGGAGAAAATCAGAGGTGTGCCAAATCTGGTTCCAGCAGACTCAAGAGCGTTCAGCAGGATTCCCTTCAGTCTTTTATAATTTGGCTTCACACTGTACTGTAATGTACGGACTTCAGTCATAAACTTAGCTATATCATCTGTAGATGCAGAAACAGATTTAGCAGGTGTGCAGAAATACAGAACCTGAAAAAAGCAAATATTTTCAAGTCATTTTACATTTTTGTATTTTGTCAGTCTAAGCCCTTGTTCACACTGAGGACGGGTTTGAAATCATGCAACTTCAGCTGAATACGATTTCAAACCCGCATATCAGTGCAAGTTTGGGGCGATTTGACAGACTGTGTGGGTTCTTGTTGCTCCATACTGAAATCGCCCCCGCAGTCGCCAAAAGTAGTGCAGAAACTACTTTTGGCAATCGGTGCGGTGCCACAAAGTCATTGGGACGGTGCCGTTGCAGGCAATAGGCTCCGATTTGGCATGCAATTTGACAAGTCAAATTGGCCCGATGTAAAACGGGAGCTAAGGCCTCTTCCACACGGGGCAGGCTCCAATAGGAGTCTGCTTGCTTAGCAGTAGATCTGTCAGATGATCTTCGCTGAGCAGGTGAATGGCTGGTCCACTCCGCTTATGCAGAGCAGACACAGACACAGCCCACTCTCCTCTATATAAGTCGGATGTGAATCAACCGCCTGTCTGTTTACACCTGAATGCCATAAGATCCACTAGATGGAAAGAGAACAGATCCCCATGTATTTGTTTTTAGTGGATCGGACTGGATGGTGACAGGTGTAAACAGACATGTCCGTTTACACCTGCTACTCCATAGAGCAGAATGAAGGGTCTGATCAGCTCCACCTGAAAAACTGACTGGTGGACCCGATCAGTCTGCTTGTGTGAAATGAGCCTAAAATAAAATATTTAGAATATGTTGTAAACGACAACTCAGGAAATGTTTGTATTTTCTTAGCGCAGACTTGTCACTTGGTAACAAATGAGGACTGTGACGGTACTAGCCGTCACTATGGGTGACGGATCACCCTGTCCCTGGATTGTAAACCCCTTTGTGTCATTTTCTTATGAGTTTGAGACATTGCATTTTATTTTCCCTTTATTCATTCTCTGAACAACTGACTCATGGCATTGAGTTAATGTAATGTAATGTTACAACCCATCCCCCCCCCCCCCCTCCTGTTTCTGTGTCTAAGTGTGTGGATTCATGGCAGACAATGGTCTGAGTTGGAGACATCTCTCCGCAGGGGGTGTGTATTAAGACTGCATGTTTCAAATGTACAAATGTTCAGTTCTCATTGGTTGGTTCCCTTCCCCCCCTTCTGTGGAAAGGCTAAGGGGAGTTTCCCTAACTGTATGTAAAACTGTTGTCTTGGAATGTAATAAACAGTTTATGCTCTGCATGTTTAACCCTCAACACCTGTGTGGATTGTCTCGTGATTGAGGGGTTAAGGGCTGGATATGACTTCTCTGCAGGCTGTGGGTGCGTTTGGAGGACAGGAGACACAGATTCGGGGGATGTGCCCAGCTGGGGTACAAAGATCCGTTACAAGGACTCCAGGGAGATACAGTAGACCCTTTTAAATGAAGATTTTGGTATTTTTGAGAAGTTAAAGCTAAGAAAAGACAAACAAAGCAAAGGATTTGTGTTACTTTGCATATAGTTATAAGATTTACATTGCTCTGCCACAGCCAGCCAGGCAGATCACAATATTTTCTCTATTATAGTTGTACTCTATAGAAGCAGAAAACTGATGACCTCTCTTTACCTACAGTCTGATGACCGGTCACCAAAAGAACAGCAGAAAACTGATGAAGTTATCCCTCTGCACATTCTGCTCTTTCCTTTTATCAGCATTAATCTGGTCAGCACATTTGCATGCAGCACACCTGATTGGTTTCCAGTGCAGCTGGGTCAGAGTGCTGCTTTATAGGGGATTGCAAGAGGTTAACATTAAAGCGGTAGTATCCCGCTTTTTGACACTTTTACCTACAGGTAAGCCTATAATAAGGCTTACCTGTAGGTACAAATAATATCTCCTAAACCGGCATGGTTTAGGAGATATTTACAGTGCATGCAGCCGCTCGCGCGAGCGGCGCATGCGCTCTGAAGGTCCGGGGGGACCTTCAATTAACTTGCCGGGAGCTTGCCGGAAAAATCACTCCCGCGCGCATGCGCGGGAGTGACGTCATCGCGGCTCCGGCCAATCATCGCGCCGGAGCCGTCTCTTCCGGCCAATCACCGCGCCGGAGCCACCGAACCCGGAAGAGACGGCGAGGGATCATGGCAGCGCCCGCAGCGATGTCCGGGGGTCCGTGTCGGGGCTTCGTTCTAAGGTAAGTTACACATAATGGGCTAGTATGCGATGCATACTAGCCCATTATGCCTTTGTCTTGCAGGTTTTTTTTTTTTTTTGTTTTTTTGTTTCTAGGGTTTACAACCGCTTTAAGTCAAATTCAAGTGTACTGAATAGTTTCATTCACAAAATAAATATTTAGAATGAGGAGCACATTTGACTATTCTCACAAAATAAAAAATCAAACCTAATCTTGGGATCTTTACCCTTGGAGTGTAGGTTCCTGATTTACACCACTTCTATTGCACGGGAATGATACTCAGATTATTTTACTTGTCACGCTGGCATCAGTTCTGAGGATATTCCAAGATATCAGAAGGAAGAATTTCTCAAACAAATGGATTCTTAAATCCATTTGGTCCTTGGTGTCAGGGGAATCAGTTTGTCCAGAGACTTTACGACTTGTCTCATGATGACAGGATGTTGGTATGCAGTGTTCTGGGAGTGGAATTGAGTGAACGGAATGGCATCCAAAGAGGCTACCAACAGCTCCAAAACTTAGGAGTTTCTCTTTGGAAAGAAAAACACTGGCTTGAACTGTGCCTAGCATAAAAGCCTCATACTTTCCAAGCAATAAGTCGGCTCCAAGGCTGACTTCTGTGCATTCAGAATCCAACCAACCCTTCTCATGGTTTGCACTGTCCCCACCACATTGTTGGTCAGAGCCTGTGCTTAATGTTTCCTCAAAAGGAGGTCTCCTAGATATCCCACAATGTGGATACCCTGCAGGCGTGGAAAGTTTAGATCAGGGACCAGCCCCTTGGAGAACATTCATAGTGCAGAATGGTGGGCTAAATAATAGGGACACAAACGGGAAATGTTATCTGTTCACGTGTCCATAAGGTTTAACAGAGGGCCCCCCACTTTGGAATATGGGAGTGCCCTTCATGTTGAAGAGGATTTTTCAGCAAGCTTGGGTGAACTGGAAGCCCAAGGTCTGTGATTGAACTGGATACCTAGATTAGGTCTGGCTTTGGAGGCTGAGCCTTGGAAGTAACTAACTTCGTCTCAGGTGGGGGATGAGCCTTCACAGAATAAGGCCTAGGCTTCTTCTGCTGCAACAGATGAGAACTCTTGCCCGTGAGAAATCCTTGATGAGAGTGTCCACAGCAGCTTCAAAGGAACACAGTCCCTGTGTAAACACTTTTTGCATGTATGTCCTAAAGCCCAGTAATTTAGCCAAAGTTTTCTCTGCATGTTTAATGAAAGACAATGAGATGGGTGATATCTACTAACTTTTCAAAACAATAGCCTAGGACACTTTTAACGAGACCCCACTTTCTCTTATAACTTTCTTTCCTGCAAAAATATGCGCTTTTATTATCCAGCAGCACCAAAAAAAAAACAGTAAATAAAATTCAAGCCAAAACAAAAAAGCAATATGAACAAACAGAAAAAAAAAAAAAAAAAAAAAGAAAAGGGACTGATTGCCCAAAGAGCTAGCCATTCAATTTGTTCTAACTGACCCAAATCTCTCCCTATGCAGTTTGTAATTTTCCCCTAATATTTCCCTACAACAGCTTCCAATTGAAAACTATGACTGGCCTTTGCCCTCTTTTATAGTGAGAGGGCTAGTTTATCCAAAAGCCCCCTTATTGGCCCATCCAAGGCAGCTGGCTATAGTTCAAAGGTCCTGCAGTATAACATAGCTTAAAAAAAATTCACCCGAGTGAATGTTTATAATAAATTCACCATGACCATAAATCTCGAACCTATAGTAGCAGGGAACCCAAAGTTCATCCCTGCTTAATAACCTAATCAAAGAAGGGTAGCTTATCTAATTTATAAGAAATATGCTTCAGCTCCCTTAGTCCTTGGTGGTATATAAGTTTACCCATCAAATCTAAGAGAGGCTGTTGTACACTGTAAGTGTAATGCAAGATTAAGGCTGGGTTCATACCGAAATTTTGCCTGAATTTGGGCCCAAAACGGAACCAAAGACCTACATCTCCATTGAGAGCCAGTCACAATCTCCACTGGATGCAGAGAAACCTGCATCCAATTTGCATAAGTGTGAACCCAGCCTTATACTTCTGTTCATAGAATGCTAAATTCTGTAATGACGTATTCCAGTGTTTATTAAACATGGATCTATCATTCTGTCCACTAATAATGGTCCATGTTGCAGTATGTGTGGAGTGGAAAGCATTGGTTATAATACACATTGGTGATCCTGCTAAAGAGAATCCGATTTTTGGAACGACTCAGTTGCAGCCAAGTACACCCTGATTGCCCAAACAACATCCAAAGAATGTAAGGCAATCTCTTTAGGATGCTTAGGCTTAGGACACAAGGAAAGCAGCACAATGTCTTCATTTAAATGGAAACCAAAGACGAATTTAGGAAGGAACGACTGGCAGGGACGAAGCCTCCCTTTGTCTCTGTGAACCGCCAGATAGGGTGAACAACAAGAGAACGCAACCAATTCAAACACCTTGTGCGCAGAAGTAATAGCCTCCAAGGCGACTACCTTCTGTGACAAAGTAAACAGAGAAACCTAATGAGTATTTTCAAAAGGCAGTTTCTGAAGAACCGACAGCACCAAATTGAGGTGCCACACAGAGTCTCAGCGGGGGGAGCCAGGTGGTGGACCCCCTGAACAAAAGTGTGAACCAAGGAATTTGTGGCCAACGGGTGCTGAAAAAAAATGGCCAGGGCTGAAATCTGGCCTTTGATGGTACCCAAGGCCAAACGCTGATCTACTCCTCTTTGGAGAAACTCCAAAACACAAGACACCGGAAAAAAGGGGGGGGGGGAGACCCCCTGGGACTCACACCAAGCAATGTACGCCCTCCAGACTCAATGATAAATCTTCCTAGAAGTAGATTTTCTAGCTTTTAACAGCGTAGGAATCACCAATTCAGACACCCCTCTATCCTTCAGCACCTGGCTTTCAACAGCCAAGCCATTAAAGCCAGCGACTGTAAAGCAGGATGGAAGATCAGTCCTTGAGCTAACAGATCTTCTCTGAGAGGAAGTCTCCAAGGAACATCGGTGACCAGCCACACTAGGTCTGCTGACCAGGACCTGTGAGGCCAGTCTGGAGCCACTAGGATGACTGCAATCCCTTCTGCCTCGATTCTTCGCAGGAGTCTTGGCAGAAGAGTTATCGGGGAAAATGCGTACATCAAACGATACTGGCCTCAAGGAGCCACCAGAGCATCTGTGGCATCGGGTAGAGGATCCCGAGATCTTGCTACGAACCTCTACACCTTCCTGTTGAGGCGAGAGGCCAACACGTCCATATCGGGAGTCCCCCACCGGAGACACAGATGAGCTCTCTGATCCAACGTCTGCCAACTGAGGTAATCCACCTGCCAATTTTCTACTCCTGGAATATGCACAACAGAGATGGCTGGAACTAACTGTTTTGCCCACCTTAGAATGCCGGCTGTGATATTGTCCGATTTATATCCTTTCTCCTTACCGGGCGCCCCTGCAGACGAACCGTCCATTGTGTCAGGCAAAACATTTCCAGGATGTTGATCGGCACACTGGACTTCTTCAGAGTCCAAACCCCGGAGTACAATCCATGCCCAAGACACCTCCCCACCCAGACAGGCTGGCATCCATGGTGACCACCATCCAGTACAGGGGGAGAAAGGATTTGCCCTGTCGAAGCGCCGGAGAGCGGAGGCACTGGATCAGGGATCTCCATGATCAGATTGTGGGCTCAACATGATCAGATTGTCTAGAGACTGTGGGTTGGGGGTCCTTGTGACCTGTCGGAAGCTGGTAAGAGGCTACGTGTGACACACCCCATCACCTGGAGCACTTTAGAACTAAACAATCAAGATTATAAAAGCACAATTTGGTTGCATGAATTGCTCAGAATTAATTTTAGAGACACTTTTCACATGTTTTGGAGCACTGTAATAGAGAGCACGATAATTTAATATTGTTATAATTTAATCTGTACGTGATTTATTTGTGGATACACCAGTAAGCACTTTTTTGATTTATTATAATCCTTATATAATTAAAGGTCAGCACTTGCACTTTAAATATATTATGTTTATGCACCAGTAAGCACTTTTTTGCTTGTTGCACTAACTGAACAATAACAATATATTTATGTAACTTGTGCACTAGTAAAAGTCAGCACTTGTAATTTTAGGTTGATGCACTAGTAAGCACCTTGCTATGTATTAATTATATTTGCACTTTGTACAACATAGCACGTATATATTTTTATACATTATTTATACTATTTATACTATTTTCAAATATTTATAAAATACGAGATACCATAGTATTTGTATCCAGCAATACAAAAGATTACCAGCGCCTTTTTACCCACTATATATATATTGGGACATGAAGGTAAGTGTCCTTGATATCGATAGAGGCCAGGAAATCCCCCTGATGAAGGGATGCCACCACTGTGCAAATGGACTCCATTCAAAATTTCTGAACCCACACAAAGCAGTTTAAGGCCTTAAGGTCCAGAATTGCCTTCCTTCCTGGGAACAGTAAATAGGTTTGAATAAAACCCATGGAAGCGTTCCGCAGGTTGGAAGGGACGAACCTTGCAGGAGACAAGGACCGGAACTCGATCTTGTAACCAGACTGAATCAACTCGTGGACCCATTTGTCTTGAATCAAGGAGGTCAACGAATCCAGAAAGAAGCGAAGGCATCCTCCCCACCTCAGATACGGGGGAGGGTTCCCCCATTAGGCAGAAGCGGGCTTGTCTGCAGTCCCGGAGGAACCCGCTCTCGACTTATCTGGCCAGGGCCTCTTGGAACCCCCTGCGGGGTTACGGGCAGATTTTAATCCCAGGTCCTTAGATCCTGAGGGATGAAAGGATCGCTTTTGGGCCAAGAAGAAAGGACCACGTTTGTGATGAGACTCTTTGCTCCTGGTAGTCTGTGGAAGCAGAGTACTCTTACCTCCAGTAAGACCGTTAATGATCTCTTCCATGGAAGCTCAGAACAAGCTGTCTCCTACAAAAGGTAGATCAGTCAATTTCTTGGAAGCCTGGTCCACAGACCAGTATTTCACGCAGCGAAGAGTCACCACTGTCACGAACACCCTACAGGCTAAGGGGGCCACATCCAGAGAGGCATCACAGATATACTGCGACCCCTGGACCAACTGGTCCACCAGCTCCGCCAGGTCAGGAGGGAACTGTCACCCTTCCAAATCCTGGTGCAGGAGCTTATCCCATTCTGTGAAGGTCTGGGAAACCAAGGTTATGGCAAAAACCAGCTGCAGAATGCAACAGGCCATGGTAAAAAGGTATCAGACCAGAGATTCAGCTCTCTTGTCAAAAGGGTACTTAAAGGACGGAGAGTCCTCCACCGGGAGAAGGGTGGCTTTATTCAACTTGGAAACCTCCGAGTCCACCACAGGTGGTACTTTCAGTTTCTTTAACAGGGACTCTTCAAAAGGATACCCTGACAGGAAAAGAAGAAATCTGACCCTTGATTGAATAGGCCTGAGTCACCGTCTGTCTGATCCATCTCGAAATGGTTGTAGAGGAAGCGGACAGTCCTTTCCGAGGCCCATCCGTGAGCACAAATAGTGAGTCTAAATTCCGTAGCTGCCAGGTACCCCTGCATTGCTCGAACCACATCCAGGGCATGCAACAAAATTTCCTTAGAATGTTTTGGCCTGGAACACAGGGAAGGTAACGCAATGTCTTCATTCAAATAGAAATCAACGTCAACCTTTGGAAGGAACAACAGACAGGGGCAAATAACCACCTTAACTCTGTGAACCACCAAGTAAGGTGAACAACAAGATAACACCGCCGATTTCCGACACCCTGCGCGCAGAGGTGATTGCCACCAAAAAGACCACCTTCTGGCACAGCGTAAGCAGGAGAATCTCCCTAAAATTTTTAAAGGTAGGCTTCTGGAGAACCGAGAGTACCATGTTGAGGTCAGAAGGTGGTAATGGGGACCGCACTGGAGGAGCCAAGTGTCGAACCCCCTGAAGAAAGGTACGCACCAGGGAGTGCGCGGCCAAAGGTTGTTGAAAGAAGATAGCGAAGGTCGACATCTGGCACTTGATGGTACTCAAAGCCAGTTTCTGCTCAACCCCCCATTGAAGGAAGGTCAAGACCCCGAGCCACCAGGAAAGAGCGAGGATGAACCCCAAGAGACTCACACCACGCAATGCACATTTTCCACGTACAATGGTAGATCTTCCTAGAAGTAAACTTCCTAGATTTCAACAGTGTTGGAATCACTGACTCAGACAAACCTCTTTCCTTTAGCACCTGGCTTTCAACAGCCAAGCCGTCAAAGCCAGCGACTGCAAAGCAGGATGGAAGATCGGCTCTTGGGACAGCAGATCCTCCCTGAGAAGTAGTCTCCAAAGGACGTTGGTGACCAGCCTCCCCAGGTCAGTGTACCAAGACCGGCAAGGCCAGTCCGGAGCCACTAAAATTACTGAAATCCCTTCGCCTCGATCCTGCGCAGGAGTCTTGGCAGAGGTTTGAGAGGAGGGAAGGCGTAAATAAGACGATACTGGCCCCATTGGGCCACCAGCCTGTCTGTTGCGTCCGCCAGTGGATCCCATGACCATGCCACAACTACTCGCCTTGATCCAAAGCCTGCTGACTGATATTATCCACCTGCCAGTCTTCCTCCCCCAGAATGTGCACAGCAGAAAGGGCTGGAATGAAACGTTCTTCCCACCATAGAATGCTGGCTACCTCCAGAGCCCTTAAGACACTTCTTGTGCCCCCCTTGTGATTGACAAAAGCCACTAATTCGCACTGGACACCCCTGAAGACGTTCCGTCTTGTGATCCAGGCACAGTCCAATACAAGGGGAGAAAGGATTTTCCCTGTCAAAGTGCCGGAGAATGCAGCCAGCAGATCAGGGACCCTTTTGTTTCTCGGCTCAACCGGATCGGATTGTCCAGAGACTTCAGACACTTGTCCCATTTGGCCAAGATCTCTGTCTGCATGGACCTCATTTGGAACTGTGCAAACGGACCTGCCTCAAAGGAACCATCAGACCCGCATGCAAGTCCAGAGGGATGACCATCTGCTGGACAGCAGATGAATCGCAGCATGCAGTTTCTGGAGTTTGTCCAGAGGAAGGAACACTCTGGCTAGAGAAAGAGACAGACCCAGATAGTTCAGCTTTGTGGAAGGAACCAGAGCAGAATTCTGAAAATTCAGAAGCCAGCCGAACTCCCTCAAAATCTGTATAGTTATCTCCACGTTTCCACCAGAGCAGCAGATGACTCCACTCACAGAAGAAGGTCGTCCAGGTAGCCCATCTCCACGTTTCCACCAGAGCAGCAGATGACTCCACTCATAGAAGAAGGTCATCCAGGTAGCCCAGTACTGCGATCTCCCTCTGACCTAACAATGCTAGCACCAGGGCCAATACTTTTGTGAAGACCCGAGGAGCAGAGGCGAAACCAAAGGGTAACACCACAAACTGATAATGCTCCTCCCTCACGGCAAAGCGGAGTAATCGGCGTGCCATCCGTGGCCTCTTGCCTGCCCACACAAAGTTCGTAAAAATAGATTCGACCCTCGCTGGAATGGAAACCGGGATCGCCTGGAACACAGAGGAGTTTAGGCAAAATCGTCATCTTCAAGATGTTACAGAGACCAAACCACGAGTGGAGTCCCGAGGTCCACTTCTCAAGGAGGTAAGGGATCACAGCCAGCAGGGGCGGGAAGTTGAGACGGAATAGATCTGCCGGGGTTCGAGGACAGCCAGGTACCCAAGTATCTCAGTCCCGGCGACGCCCACCTGAAGGGGAAGGTATGCGAGTCCCTTAAGGCCGGTGAGAGAGCGACCCCTATGATCTCGGACTTAGAGAAATTAATTTTCAAGTTAGAGAGAGTGCCAAAGGAGTCAAATTCCTTCAAGAGGCAAGGCAAGGAGATCAGAGGTTGCGCAAGGGAAAACAAGAGATCATCAGCATAGGCCGAGATTTTATAAGTAGCGTCACCCACTGTAATCCCCGAGATGTCTGGATTGGAACGAATCCTCGCCAGAAAAGGTTCCAGGGAGAACGAGAAGTGCAGGGGGGAGAGGGGGCACCCCTGACGGGTACCATTGAGAATTCGGATCGGATCCGAAAGGACCCCGTTCGCCTTTACCCTTGCCCCCGGATTGGTATAGACACTTGATATCCAGGTCAGCATCTGTTGGCCAAGTCCAAAGCGGCGCAGTACCTCAAACAGGTACGGCCAACTCACCCTATCGAATGCCTTTTCCGCATCCGTACTCCAGAAGATCGCTGGGGTATTGGAGCTTTTGGCGATGTGAATCAGGTTAACGACCTTAGTAGTGTTTTCCCTGGCTTCTCTCGTGGGGACAAACCCCACCTGGTCCAAATGTACCAGAGCCGGAAGATGGGACTGAAGGCGGAGGGCAAGCATTTTAGTAAAAAATTTAAGATCCGCATTCAGTAGGGAGATCGGGCGGTAGCTGCCGCAAACCGTTGGGTCCTTCCCCTCTTTGGGGATCACTGAAATGTGAGCGCTCAAGGTATCCTCACGGAAGGAAGAGGAGAGACCCACTGTATTGAAGAGTGCGAGCATCGGGTGGAGAAAATGGGATTGGAGAATTTGATAGTAGAGTACTGTGAAACCATCTGGTCCCGGCGCCTTACCCTTCTTTGCCGATGCGACTACAGTCGCCAGCTCCTCCTGCGTAAAGGGGGATTCCAAATCCTCCCGGACCGGAGAAGGAAGACGGGGGAGATTAGCCGAATCTAGGTAATCCGACAGGGACGACCCCTGGGACTGCCGTCGAGGAAGGCCGTATAGGCGTGCATAGAAATCCCCAAAGCACCGGGAGATATCCTTGGGGAGATGGAATTTCCTCCCCCCACCACCCACCAGGCAGGGGACATAAGAGGCAGCCTGTTGCGCTCGCAAGGATCTGGCCAAGACCCGGCCACATTTATCACCCGATTCATAGGTGATCTTCTTGCAACGCTGAAGGGCCGCCTTGGCCCGGTATCGCAGGAGATCTGAAATCTGATCCCTGAGGCTGGCCAATTGAGCCCCGATCACCGGATCTGGTTTCGTTTTATGGCGGTCCTCCAGATCCAAAAGCTCCGCCAGCAAGGCGGTCAGTCGCGCCTCCCGTTCCCTCTTGATCCTCGCCCCGTGGCTGATTCAGACTCCTCTGATAACGGCCTTGTGGGCCTCCCACACTATCCCCGGGTCACTATCCGGGGTGGAATTGAGCTGGAAATACGACTGCAGTTGCCGAGAAACATCTGCCAGGACAACAGGATCCTGAAGAAGTCCCTCATTCAACCGCCAGTGCCAATCAGAAGCTCTAGTCGTGCCACTGAGGTTAATCATAAGTGTGACCGGGGCGTGGTCCGACCAGGTAATAGAACCTATGTCCACCGCAACGATGGTTTGAAGGAGGCGATGGGGGACAAGGAACAAATCAATGCGAGAATACACTTGGTGCGGGTTGGAAAAGAACGTGTAATCCCGCTCTCTGGCGTGTAAAATGCGCCAGGCGTCCACTAGTTCCTCTAGTGACCTCGAGGGACAGCCGAAGTACCCGCCGAGGTGTCCAAGGAAGAGTCAAGCGGGAGGTTCAAGTCTCCCCCCAGGAGAAGTGCCCCTTCCTGAAAGTCCCGCACCAGTGTGAGGGTCTTGCAGAGGAATACCTCCTGGTAGGAGTTGGGGGCGTAAATTGTGGCGAGTGTAACCCGCACATCACCCAGTCGGCCCTTCAGGAACAAGTATCTGCCCCTCGAGTCCTCCCGGTGGTCCAAAAGGGTCCAGGGGAGACGGTTGGAAATCAAGATGGATACTCCCTTAGATTTGGATTCAGAATTGGCTGCATGGTACGTGCACGGGAAGAATCTATTTTGGAGAAGGGGAAGGCCCCCAGTCTTAAAGTGGGTCTCCTACACGAAGGCAATATCAGAGCGGAGGCGTCTCAGCTCACCCAAAAGCATACGTCTCTTCTCAGGCACATTAAGCCCTCTGGCGTTGAGCGAGGTCACCCGCACAGGATCCATGACAGAAAAGGGGGGGATGAGACAGACAAGGGGTGAGGAAGGTGGGCTAAGGGTGGGCAGGGGGAAGGGGGAGGAGGGGGAAGCTCACCCCAGAGGGGGAAAGGGTGGCCTGAAAGCCAAGGGGGAAAGGTGAGGAGATTAGAGGGGAGAGGGGAGTAGTACCAAGAACACCCCCTAGGTGGGTAAAGAGCAAAGGAGGGTAGAAATCCGATGGGAGGGGAGAAGAGGGTAACTACGACAAGGGTATGGGAGGGGGGAAGAGGGATAGGAACTACGACAAGGGTCGAAGCTGGGAGGGAGGAGGCGGAAGGAAGAGGGGACAAAAAAAAAAAAAAAGAGGTAGAGCAGGAAAAAGAAGACAATGAGGTGAGTAAGGCAAATAGGGAGAGAGAAGGGGGAGAGAAAACTAGGTAGAAATAGCAAATAGCACCCCGGGGTCTTCCCGTACCAGGGATCGACCAACTACGGGGTGAAGGCCTAATGGGGGGGTAAGACCTAGAAACAGAAGCCGTAAGAGACAGGGTGAGGCCTCCAGCCAGCCCTCACCCCACCTATGGGACATAGCACTGTAAATGAGATTAAGTAAACAAAAGAATCACATAATCAACTGGCAAAAATGAAAAAACATAACATCGTAGAACATAAGAGCACAGCACTGGTGGCAGGCTCCCCCAGCCGCAGGGCACCCCCGATAGCAGAAAACAATACAGGAAGTGACCCCCGGCCGCAGGAACCCAAAGCCAGAAACCGTATGCAACCTGAGCAAGGTAGAGGGCAAAGGAAAAAGCACTTCGAGATACTTGTGTACAGTAACAAATCGTAATAACCATAATAACAACAGTAACAATATCAATAGGCCCCCTGCGAGTCCTCCCGGAACAAAAGCCAACCTCCCGCCCCCCCCTCGGCAAAGAGGACCATCCTAGAAGGAAGAGATCCCCAGCAGGCCTGATCCAGACGGGGGCCACTACCACCAAAGAAGAGCAGCACCCGAGGTCAGACGCCCTGCCAGGGGTCCCCATCCCACATACTCCGGCCCCCCGCCCCTAGGTTCATCATATCTCCAAACAGCGGGGACCGGGCCCGCACTACATGTCATGCGGAGGTATCCCCCCCCCCCAAGTAGGTACCCAGGGGAGTCCCGAAGTAGTCAACCACCGGCCGCCCCCCCCCCCAAGAAAACCCCATCAGCCCCCACAAGGGGGGGGCCAACATGGGTGAAGGGCAGCCGGAGGCCCCCCACCCCGTCCCACCCCGTCCCACAGACAGCAAAACTGCAGCCCACCACACCACCGCCCTCCCCAGTCCCACAGTGAGCTGCACAATACACCCCCCGCTCACAGTCACCTCCCGGAATAAAATGACAAGAAAGTACATCTGCAGAGAGGGGGCAAATGGGTAGGGGGATGCCACCAGTGAAGGAAGGGGATATACCGGGACCCGAGGGAGAGGTCGGGCACATAGTCCTCCAACGTCCGCGGGGGGGGGGGGAAAGAGGACAGGGCAGCCAGCAGAGGCCCCCACCAGGCTCGATGGATCCAGAAGTCAGGATGGGGGGGGCAGTTCACATCACGGCCGCAGCAGCAGTTTCCCTGCAGGAAGGGGAACAAGGACAAGCAGCACAGCAGCAATCCATTAAAGGGGACCATCCAAGCGCCAGGCCGGATCACAAGAAGGGGGGGGGGGCGGAAAGTCCGCCGGGGGTCTGAGATAGGGAAACCACAGTCAGTAGAACAAGGACACAGTACCTCAGGAGTGCAGACAGGAAGTCAACCGAAATCCCGTTCCCAACAGGGCAACACGCTCAGGTGCATATGCAGAGTACCACTTAGGCTTCCCTCACCGCAGTAGGCGGCTCCGGCTGCAGACGTCGGTGGCTCGGGAGGTCATCAGGGTGATGTATCGCAAACAAGGAGGGTCCCTTGCGGACCGTTAGGGAGATGGGGAATCCCCATCTGTATGAGCATCCCAGTTGACGGATCCTTTCCAGTAAGGGGCGCATCAGGGCTCTGCGTTGTAACGTAGCCCTAGATAGATCAGGCAGAATCCGTATCCTAGCCCCGTCAAAAGCCACATCGCCCGCCTCCCAGGCCTGCCTGATGATGAGATCTCTATGGGCATAGCGATGGAGTCGGCAGATGACATCCCTGGGTCGGTCTGCATCATTGGATCGGGGTCCCAGCGCTCTATGAACCCTATCAAATTCCAGGGAAGCAGGCGGTATATTTGGAGCCAGTCTCTGGCAGATAGCCAGAACAGTAGGTTGTAGTGATTCTTGAGCCGTCGCTTCTGGTAGTCCCCTGAGCCGCAGGTTGTTCCTGCAGCTCCGAACCTCCATCTCCTCCAGACGAAGCTGCAGCGCATTCACATAAGTGGCCTGTACCGACTGCTTCCAGTCGCAGCACCCTCGTCTCCAGGGAGGAGACGGAGGTTTCGCCGGCCGTCACTCGATCAGTGAGGAGAGTGACCTCGGACCTCACCGCCTGAATGTCCCTGGCGTGGGCTTCCTCCAGGCGCTGGGCCAGGGCCTCGAAATCCCGCTTCGTAGGGAGGGCTTGAATCAAGGCCCTGAGATCTCCCGCGTCCCCCGGAGTAGGTTTCAATGATACTGAAGACATCGAGGAGGCTGCCGGCAATCGGGGCTGGGTCCCCAAGTCAAAGAGAAGAGGAGCCGGCGATGACACCAGAGCAGAAGCCATAGAAGCCGCTGCGGTACCACGTGAGCGGGGCTGACCAGCGCGGGCCGAGGAGGAGCGGGCCTCGGGGAAGTAGCGGTGTAATTCCGAGCCTGGCGAAGTGCGGAGGGGTTTCCTTGGTCCTCGCCTTCGTCCGGTGCTCATCCCAAGGCAGCTAGTGGCAGTAAAAGCAGTAAGTTCAGGGTGAGGTGGCCGGAGCTCTCACAATGTGCTTCCTCATGCCGCCATGTCCAGGACACGCCACCCCCCGCTTCTATTTTTTAGTAGAAGGCAATGAAGAGTTGATTGAAGAATTCAAGTAAATAAGAACTAGATGGGCATAGAAATTTCATCATAAGAAATCAAACATCCCCCACCTGAAGTATCACAGAGTGGGGTGGGGTTTAAGGGGTATACTCGAGGGCTGTGTGTAAATGTTTTGCCAAAATTATCTGTCCAGCCTATGTCCTGTACCATAAGAATAGGATATATGGTGCAAGTATAAGGCACAAAAACAGGGTCTGCAGATCCACCTGCTGGTTAAACGTTAGAATACAAAATAACTAATAAATACATATTTTTCTGACCATATTAAAAAAAAATATATATACAGCATATAGAAGTATAATTTATACACAGTGTATACACACACATATACATACATACACACTTTTTACATACATATACACACATATACTGTAAATAGATGCACAATAGATTCCCTTTAAGAGTGCTCAGGTTAGCATTTCCCTGTTTATGGAATATTAGAAGACAGCAATGAACAGGCCTCAGGATTACAGGTCTGTACCACAATACTGAAAATGGTAGGCTTGTTTTTCTCTTGGTTATATCAGTGACATCCAGGGCATCCCTATGTGACAAATGAACGGCCCCTTTGGCAACGAAGATGTAAAATTACTTTGGCCCCAGAGGGTAATGTAATGTTTATTACATTACCATATGGCAGTACAAATTTCTATTTGCATATGGGTATTTTGGCACTCTCACTGATTGGAAAACACAAATTAATTTAATATTGCATGCTCATTGTGCGTGAACAAGTCTCAGTGAAGAGAAGAACAATAGCACATTGTTCCGTTTTATAAAATATATAAATACAGCCCTTTCCCTATTCCTGAACATTAGGTTTCTTTCCAAGTATCTTATTTTGCAGAGAAAGGAATATGGTTCATGTAGCACCTTTGACCATTGCTGCTGGATTCCGGCAGAATTAATAGGCCATTGTTACAGTTCATTACATACACTCCTTAGAGCACAGTTAGATGCCTTGCATTTATGATAGTTTCCTATTGAAGTGAAACATTGGTGCTTAAACAATCTGCATCACATCTTGAAACAACAAATTAGTGTTTACTATATCTCATTTACACTTACTACATCCATCTTCTTGACCCAACCATGCAGTGACTGAATTCGGGACTTCATCCATAAGCCTAAAAAAGTAATGAAAATAATGATCTTTGGAGTTGTATTGATCTTGGAGTATTGGTCATACGCTAGACAGAAACATGCCCATTGTAGAAGTCCTTACTAAAGCGGATTCATATTTTATTTCAGTAATAAAATAGTTTTAAAATGTGTTTGCTTTGGGTTTTAGCTCTGTTTACATTTTAGTTACATATAGTGTAGTGTATTAGTGTATGAAGCAATCACGCTGCATCAGTAAATGCGTATACAGAAAATGTATAAAACTTATGGCAGTCTATTTTTCAGTAACCAGGTTACTGCCTAATGACATAAAGAGACATAAGAGAATAGCTTACAGTTAGTGGGATTTCCAGCAAGGCTCACTCCAATGGACAGGAAGCTAGTAAAGTAACATGAGCCCAGCATGATGGGAGTAAGAACAGGCACTCTGACAAACTTCTGAGAGCTTATGTACATTTTCTGCATTTTACACACACATTTATGACACTGCATGTTGAAGTTTTAGATGCCTTAATATCAGGCAGCATTAAAATTTACCCTGTACAGAAGAGGAGTTACTGTGGGTTTTTTTAATCCAGCTGGGGCATTTTTTTTTCTACAATTTTAGCATTTTGAAATGATATTACCACATTAAAGCTTAAATTAAAGTAAAGTGATACTTAGGGATTTTTTTTTTAAATAAAAAGAAAATATACTTCTACTGATGGCGAGAGACGGGTGAAGAAGATACTGATGGTGGGGGACAATAATGGTAGGAGATAGAGGAGGGGGGCATTGATGGTGGGGGGACACTAATGGCGCTTTTCCACTGCATGGAATCGAATGGTTCGGCTCACTTTTGCGCTTTTTCACTGCATGGTACCGCATGGTACGGTGTTGGAACGGTTCGGTACGGCGGCGCTTTTCCACTACATGGAAATCAAAAAACGTGCTGCGCCAGAAGTGCACAAAAATAATAAGTGATTAATGAATCAACAAGTGTTATCAACAAAATATAGTGTCCATCATATGTGCTCTGATGAAACATAAATGTTCATATAAAGTGCTCCAAAGTAATGATTAGTATATCCAGGTGATGACAGGACAGCCTCAATCCCTTGTGAATCAAGCAGGAACCACCAGTGTGTGAACTCCCTCCACCAGTAAGATTGGCCTCTCACCTTGATACCAGACCCAAACGGGCCAGCATGAGCATATCAGGGGATAAACAGACTATCACAGGTAACCTCTCCAGCCTTCACCTCCGGGGGTCGCCAGGACATAAAATAAAGATAAAGCAAAGATCTAGTGCTCTCTGAATGTAAATAATGAGCTTTTATTGAGCATAAAGGGGTAACTCACATTTGTTGGGCACTCAGCCGTGCCTGCTGTTATGGCATTCAGTGTTAGAGAGTAGCACCCGAGCGATCGGCGTCAGGCACGCAGGCTCCGCCTCCCTATACGCGTTACGCCTGGAGCGTGGGCTCCGTTTGGCTTCTTCGGTAGGGGTGAAGTTTGCGTGTCCAGCCTCGCCTATTTACCAATGCTGCTAACGGTGGATTGGCCAGCGGTCACATGTCCTCCTCACTCTGAGCTATGCACAGGACACCGGAACCAAAAGATACCAAAAGAGTGTATCTTTTGGTTCCGGTGTCCTGTGCATAGCTCAGAGTGAGGAGGACATGTGACCGCTGGCCAATCCACCGTTAGCAGCATTGGTAAATAGGCGAGGCTGGACACGCAAACTTCACCCCTACCGAAGAAGCCAAACGGAGCCCACGCTCCAGGCGTAACGCGTATAGGGAGGCGGAGCCTGCGTGCCTGACGCCGATCGCTCGGGTGCTACTCTCTAACACTGAATGCCATAACAGCAGGCACGGCTGAGTGCCCAACAAATGTGAGTTACCCCTTTATGCTCAATAAAAGCTCATTATTTACATTCAGAGAGCACTAGATCTTTGCTTTATCTTTATTTTATGTCCTGGCGACCCCCGGAGGTGAAGGCTGGAGAGGTTACCTGTGATAGTCTGTTTATCCCCTGATATGCTCATGCTGGCCCGTTTGGGTCTGGTATCAAGGTGAGAGGCCAATCTTACTGGTGGAGGGAGTTCACACACTGGTGGTTCCTGCTTGATTCACAAGGGATTGAGGCTGTCCTGTCATCACCTGGATATACTAATCATTACTTTGGAGCACTTTATATGAACATTTATGTTTCATCAGAGCACATATGATGGACACTATATTTTGTTGATAACACTTGTTGATTCATTAATCACTTATTATTTTTGTGCACTTCTGGCGCAGCACGTTTTTTGATTTTTATGTTTTTGTTGTGAGGTGTGGACACAATTTGTGTATGCAGCCGGATTTATATATTGATTTATTCTAGCACATTTATACACATTTGAATTTCACTTAGTCTTGCGCTGATAGTTTTTTCACTATATTTCCACTACATGGAACCGAATGGTACGGCTCGCTTAAACAGTACCACCTCAGTTGTGGTTCCAAGAGGGCTGTACCGGTACCATATCCCACAATCCTTTGCATGCAGCCTTGACTGTTTGTCACTACTAGCCACTGATTGGTCAGAGAATCATTGTTACCCCACCCACTTTACTTTAGTGGAAAAGCAAACCGTACCAAACCGTACCGAACCGTTCCAACATCGTACCACGCGGTACCATGCAGTGGAAAACCAAACAGAGCCAAGCAGGGCCGAGTGGAGCCGAGCCGGTACTTGCAGTGGAAAAGTGCCATAATGGCAGGAGACAGAGGGGGGCACAGAGGGCAGGAGACAGATGGGGGGAACACTGATGGCAAGGGTCTCTAATGAGTATTCTCAGATGAGGAGTTTCTGATGTGAGGACATTACTGATGAGGTGGTCACTGATGAGATAATCTATGATGAGCTGAGGGGGCCTCTGATGAGAAGGCTATGATGAGTGGAGCTTTGATGTAGGGGACACCGATGAGGAGTCTCTGATGTAGGGATCACTGATTTGCGGATCACTAATGACGGGGTGATGAAACAGGATGGGATGTAAGTCTGTGCATAAAAAAGGGCACATAAAAAAAAAAAAAATGTTGTCGATCTGCATAAAAACTCACTGAAACACGCAAGAAAACTCATGTCTCTGCAAGTAAAATCTGTGAATTTTTTCATCAGTTTTTACGCATGTATGGTGTGAATGAGGCCTTATTTAGACTGGACTGTGGCTCTCCAAGTAACTGAATACCACAACCGCTGAATGCATAGGTGTGCACATAGGCCACACACCCTAACCACCAGGATTGTCAGCTTTCTATAGGCTTGGCTGAAGTTGTCTAAGCGGAATGTCTATGATGGGCTCTCACACTGCCCAGAGCTAGCACAGTTACCCCCTGCGAAAGGATCTGCTGCTCCTCCTCCTGCCCCTACCCCTCTGTGTCTTCCCACTCATACTCCAATTCCCATCATACTGTGCCTCAGAAAAGGGATGTGTGGGTGGGAAATATGAAGCCCTGCAGCCTGGCAGATACATAGTGGAGAAAAGGTGCTGATGCCATTCTCAGGCGAGTGAGCTCACTATCCACTGTCTGACTGGATTCTTTCCCCTACCTCCTTTCTCTCTCCTGCCTCCGAGTGAGAGTGTACACTAAGGTAAGGGAGACTCAGATGTAAGGGGTTCTCTGTGGACTCGGTTAGGGGGACTTTGGGAACCTTGATTTAAGGAGAAATGCTGGGAACTCTGATGTACACATGTGCGTCCGCAGAACTATTTTCAGGGGGGGGGGGCATCATTTTAAGGTCACATATGCTCAGCCCCTTTTCAACAATGTCATGAAGAGGAGGGGCTTAGTCATTTTACTTATTTTGAGTATTTATTTGTAAAGAGCAAAAAGCAGCATTTATTTTAAAGCATTTGTTAGCCTAAAAAAAATATATATATATTGATCCTGTTCCTTTAAAGCATGATATACAGCACAGTGCTTTGCTGTGTAATTTTGCCCCTTCAATTACCTAAAACACCTGGTTGATCCTGCCTGGCTATGTCCTCCCCTCTGTAAACTGACCACGGTATACCATGGCTGCTGAGCCCTGACTCTGTGGTCAGTTTACGTGCCTCCGTCATCCGCAGCCTTCCTGTCCTCCTTTGTCCTCTCTCCCCCCTCTCTCCCTGCCTGTCTGTTCCTGTGTCAGTGACCCCCCCTCCCCCCTCTCCTCCTGCTGCTGTAGTTTCATTTAAAGTTTCATATCCTGTCTACAGTCTGTTTAATAATCCTGTGTGCCCCTGTGTCTGTGTTTTATAAAAATAATCCATTCTTTACAAGTTTTCAGAGCACCACTCATTGCTCACGTGACCCGCCACCTCTCTCCTCCTCTCCCCCTCCTGAATGACATCAGTGAGGAATCCTCGGCCCCACCCGCTGAAGGCACCTGTCAGATGGGAAGAGGAGAGAGCCGACGGGTCACGTGAGCGGCGCTCGGCCCTCTGAAAACTGGTAAAGATGGGCTTATTTTTCAAAACACAGACACAGGGGCACATGGGATTATTAAACAGACCAGACAGGATGGTATAAAATGGCCTAATGACCACTTGAAAGGGGAAGTTGAGATTCCAGGGGGGGGGCATTTGCCCCCCCTTGCCCCTACCTGCGGATGCCCATGGATGTACAGTAAGTGGCAGCTTTACACCAGAGTCTACAGTGTTCCCCTTACGAAAAAAAATTGCCATGCGCTTCTAAAGTGTTCAAGTTTGGCTTAAAGAAGAGATGGCAACCCTAATTGCAAGTCATCAATATCTGAATGAGCCGCCCCCCCCCCCCCCCTGGAAAAATCCAAGAAACAAAATAATTGGTTGTAAGCAGATGGTTTGTGTATTCTTCCAGTCATGTAAAATAATGTGTATACAGTATCTCACAGAAGTGAGTACACCCCTCACAACACTGAAGAAATGACACTTTGCTACAATGTAGTGAGTGTACAGTTTGTATATCAGTGTACATTTGCTGTACCCTCAAAATAATGCAACACAGCCATTAATGTCTAAACCGCTGGCAACAAAAGTGAGTACACTCCTAAGTGAAAATGTCCAAATTGGGCCAAGTTAGCCATTTTCCCTATCCGGTGTCATGTGTTTTGTTAGAGTTACAAGGCCTCAAGTGTGAATGGGGAGCAGGTGTGTTTTGTTATCGCTCTCACTCTTTCATACTGGTCACTGGAAGTTCAACATGGCAACTCATGGCAAAAATTCTGAGGATCTGAAAAAAAAAAAAAAAAGAAATGTTGCTCTACATAATGATGGCCTAGGCTATAAGAAGATTGCCAAGACCCTGAAACTGAGCTTCAGCACGGTGGCCAAGACCATACAGCGGTTTTACAGGACAGGTTCCACTCAGAACAGGCCTCACCATGGTCGACCAAAGAAGTTGAGTGCACATGCACAGCATCATATCCAGAGGTTGTCTTTGAGAAATAGATGTGTGAGTGCTGCCAGCAATGCTACAGAGGTTGAAGGGATGGGGGGTCAGCTTGTCAGTGCTCAGGCCATACGCCGCACACTACATGAAATTGGTCTGCATGACTGTCATCCCAGAAGGAAGCCTCTTCTTAAGATGATGCACAAAAAAGCCTGCAAACAGGGTGAAGACAAGCAGACTAAGGACATGGATTACTATAACCATGTCCTGTGGTCTGATGAGACCAAGATAAACTTATTTGGTTCAGATGGCGTCAAGTGCGTGTGGGCGCAACCAGGTGAGGAGTACAAAGACAAGTGTGTCTTGCCTACAGTCAAGCATGGTGATGAGAGGGTCATTATCTGGGGCTGCATGAGTGCTGCTGGCACTGGGGAGCTACAGTTCACAGAGGGAACCATGAATGCAAACATGTACTGTGACACACTGAAGCAGATCATGATCCCCTCCCTTCAGAGACTGGGCCACAGGGCAGTATTCCAACATGATAACGATCCCAAACACACCTCCAAGATGACCACTGCCTTGCTGAGGGTAAAGGCAATGGACTGGCCAAGCATGTCTCCAGACCTAAACCCTATTGAGCATATGTGGGGCATCCTTAAACGGAAGGTGGAGGAACGCAAGGTCTCGAACATCCACTAGCTCTGTGATGTCATCATGAAGGAGTGGAAGAGGACTCCAGTGGCAACCTGTAAAGCTCTGGTAAACTCCCTGCCCAAAAGGGTTAAGGCAGTGCTGGAAAATAATAGTTGTCACACAAAATATTGACACTTTGGGCCCAGTTTGGACATTTTTACTTAGGGGTGTATTAACTTTTGTTGCCAGTAGTTTAGACATTATTAGCTGTGTGTTGAGGTATTTTGAGGGAACAGCAAATTTACACTGGTATTCAAGATGTACACTCACTACTTTACATTGTAGCGAAGTGTCATTTCTTCAGTGTTGTCACATGAAAACATATAATAAAATATTTACAAAAATGTGAGGGGAGTACTCACTTTTGTGAGCTACTGTACAATCCTCTTTAAATCAGAAGTCATTTTTCTTAGCATTAGGACTTTGTAAGAACCTTTGCTCATGTCTGCTCCCCAGGCTACAGTGGTTCTTCCACAATCCAAAGTCATAACGCAAAGAAAATTGACTTCTGATTAAAGAACATTAATACATATACTGTACATTTGCAGAAGAAAATGTGAATTTATTACTTTTTTCCCTGGAAGCATCAGTGGATCGTGGCTGCAATGTCAGGCTCCGGCAGACATGTCCTCCAGTTTTCTTGCCTGTACCAACATAGAGCTTTGTTTTAAAAGCTGGAGGAAGTTTCTATGGACTATGAGGGCTTTCGTCAGCACACTTGCACTCTATTGAGAAATACAGTACAAATCTGTGGAAGATGGGACTTGTAGTTTCTTTACAGACCGAGTCTCACACAGCAGTGCCAATTTTGAATGTGACAGCAGGTGTGGGGCAAAGGAACCACTACCCACTGTCATGAAAGAAGGGGGAGGCGCTGGAGTATGTTACACTTTACACCCGAAATACAGGTGTAACATGCTCCAAAAGTGAACTTTGCCCTTGGAGAGTCCCTAGAGCAGTGATGGAGAACCTTGGCACCCCAGATGTTTTGGAACTACATTTCCCATGGTGCTCGTGCACTCTGCAGTGTAGTTGAGCATCATCCAGCAGGCCCCACCCACTACAGGCTGCTTGCAGAGAAATACAGAAGTGGGTGCAGACAATACAAGCCACCCTGCACAAGGAGAGAGAGCAGCAGCAGTAACCCGCCTTGATTACAGGAATCTCCTGCACAGGGGCAAAGCTTCACACTGGATTATGGCACAGGTCTAGAAGAAATGCACAAAGCACACCGTCCACAGTACCATGCCTTTTGCCCAAGCTGATCGTAAAACCTAACCCTTCTTTTTAGGGATGTGGCATTTGGCAGGTTTAAAGGGGAGAGGCAACTCAAAGTATAACTAAAGGCAAAATATTTTTTCTTAGTTCTTGATAGAGTGGAGAGGGATTAGAACACCCATCATGTTTTTAATGCAGTCTGTGTCCCCTTTAGGGAAATTTCATCTTTCTATTTGTCCTGTTCACTGTTATCACCAACAATGAAAGAAAAGGAAAACTCACTTTTTAAATTGTCAGCAGAGCAGGAATAAATGTGAAATCCTCAAACGGGGGATACTAGTTCTGGTAACAACCAGGGATTTCATTACTTATAAACCTCTTTTATGAAATATGAACAATGCATATCCCTCCAAGTGTGTACTTGCCTCAATCCACAGCACTAAGTGTCCTGTTGCTCTACTGCTCTATTCCTCTGCTATCTGCATCAGTCACTTCTGACAAGTTTTCCTGACACCAAGAGGTAAAAAGGTGACAGAGGAGGAGCTCCAACACAGCCTGTGATTGACAGCTTCAGCTCTATTCCTGTGTGGTGTGCGAAGGGGGGAGGTGTCCTTTCCATCCAATTGGCTCTCCTCACCCCCCTTCATCCGTAAAACAAAATACATTGGTAACAAAATGTCAACTACACCTCTGCTCATACTCATCTCAAACAGCTCTAGTGTCCTGTTGGCAAAAGATTAATAACATGATTGCATACCAAATGCAGAGTTTCTAAATCTGTCAGTTTGGGCACTGAACTGGTATATAAAAGAGAACTTTTTTATGAGAATTGTTCGGTATGTTCCATTTTTGTGTGCACTTTATCCTTTTCCAATGATATTCACTTTTATATTCACATATGTATTATTCATAGTAAGAGGCTTAAATTCATACATAATAAGAGCAACGCAGAAGGAGTCATTCTGATTCTTCTAACTCAGTGCATTTAATGTTGAGATTACCATTTTTTAAAGCCATATAAACAACAATGGAAAAAGGTTAATCTTTCAAGTTTAGTTCTTTCTATTAATTTTACACATTTCATGGATGAAATCCTTACGAAATTAAAACTTCAAGCTAACCAAGGGAATGCATTCAATATTCAAACACTTACAGCTTCCCTAACTGAAGTGGATGAGGGACACATTTGGAAGAGATTGAACTTGTTCCCTTAGGTTGTCACAGCACACCAGAGTCTCAACTTCAGTGCCCAAATCAAAAATTTAGGTATTACAATAATCTCTGTAAAATCAAACCTAAGTCAGGTAGATATATGTTCACAGGTACATAAATATGTAGTATTTTTATTTCTGCATTAATATGTTGTGTGATCTGTCTTGCCTTCTTAAAACATAGTGATGCTGTTTAGTCAATCTTCTAAGCCAGACCCCCATGTCAGATGCAGTACAAAGTTCTGATCATTTACTTTTCCCTACTAAAGTCAAAGCAGCTCAGCTTGGTTAAGACCATGATTAGATAGTGAAGGAACAGCAGCTATATGATGAGCTAATCTCTGCACTTCCTTCGACCGATCAGCACCATGCATTTAAGTAAGGCCTAACTGGTTTAAAATGGTGCCCTTTCTCCCAGTCTGAATGGAAATGTACAGGGTATAACAAGTACAAAAACTGATTGAGGAACTATCTAAAAACACCTTCGGGCAGTTATTAATAACTACAGTGGGGAAAAAAAATATTTGATCCCCTGAAGATTTTGTAGGTTTGTCCACTTACAAAGAAATGAAGGGTCTATAATTTTTATCATAGGTGTATTTTAAATGATAGAGACTGAATATCAACCCAGTGCCATCTTAAGAGCCTTATAGGCCCCTGGGCAATGCAGTGCACTGGGGCCCCCTGCCTACACAATCACGCACGAGAATAAAAATGCAAGTTATTGATAAGGCGATATTTATTTTTATTGGTACCTCAAACAAAATCAGTGTTTAAACATTAACACAACGTTTGGACAACATAACATGAGCGTGAAACAAAAGGAATTAAAAAACAAGAAATTACAGTACACTATATACTACAAGAGTCTCTTGTAGTATATAGGATTCCCTGTAATATGTATATAGTAAGGTATATACTCCAGGTAGTTGTCTCTTGTAGTATATATTGGTCCCTGTAATATGTATATAGTAGGGTATATACTCCAGGTAGTAGTTGTACTCTCTTGTAGTATATATTGGTCCCTGTAATATGTATATAGACTATATACACATTACAGGGAACACTATATACTACAAGAGAGTACAACTACTACCTGGAGGATATACCTTACTATATACATATTACAGGGACCAATATATACAACAAGAGAGTACAACTACCTGGAGTATATACCTTACTATATACATATTACAGGGAATACTATATACTACAAGAGACTCTTGTAGTATATAGTGTTCCCTGTAATATGTATATTGTAAGGTATATACTCCAGGTAGTTGTCTCTTGTAGTATATATTGGTCCCTGTAATATGTATATAGTAAGGTATATCCTCCAGGTAGTAGTTGTACTCTCTTGTAGTATATAGTGTTCCCTGTAATATGTATATAGACTATATACACATTACAGGGAACACTATACTACAAGAAAATACAACTACTACCTGGAGGATATATACCTTACTAATATATAGAAAGGTATATCCTCCAGGACAGAGTTGTCTGTCTCTTGTGTCATCGTCGATCATCATCATTGCCAGCCATGAGAGAGTTAAAAAAATAATATATATGATTCAGCCTGGCAGGCTGTGGGCCATGGCAGCCTTACTTTTACAACGGCTCAGCTGCACAGATGGGAGGAGGTGGGTGGAGGCGGAGCCAGTCGGGACTCGGGTCGAGACGAAGGGAGGAGAGGAGTGAGGAGGACGAGCCGACGAGGAGGAGGATCCTCCTCCTAGTCCTCCACTGCGGCGCCGTGCATCCTGGGTCGGCACTGCTAACGTCACTGGTTGCTAGATGCCAATAGGGCTGGCCTTAGCAACCAGTGTGCACTGCAGTGCAAACTCAAGCCACAGCCACCGCAATAAGCAATAAGGGGGGGGCCGGGCCGGCGGACAACATAACGGGGGGCCCTAGACCACCAGGGACATGCCACCATCCATGTGGGGCCCCTTGGCAAGTGGGGCCCCCCGGGCAACCGCCGGGCATGCCCAGTGGAAAAGACGGCCCTGTATCAACCGAAAAAACAAAATACAAAGGTTATAAATTGAGTTACAGTTCAGTGAGTGAAATAAGTATTTGATCCCCAAGCAAAACATGACTTAGTACTTGGTGGAGAAACTATTGTTGGCAATCACAGAGGTAAAATGTTTCTGGTATTGTATAAAAGAAGGGTAGTGTCGTGCTCAACCAAAAAAGTGCTTGTGCAGATAATTAAACTTAAAAATTCATGATTTTTTCAAAATGTTTCTGGTAGTTAGTTACCAGGTTTGCACACATCTCAGGAGAGATTTTGGTCCACTCTTCGTTACAGATCTTCTCTAAATCCTCAAGTTTCATCTCCCTTCATAAATGTTCCCAATCGCGACCCATCTCCAGTGTTGTGGCCTAGGGAAGAAGGTTCTCATCCAAGATTTTACAATACATGGCCCCGTCCATTGGCCCCACAAAATATGCCTTGACCTTTAGCAGAGAAACAGCCCCAAAGCATAATGTTTCCACCTCTGTGCTTGACTGTATGGATGGTGTTCTTAGAGTCATAGTCAGAATTTTTCTTCCTCCAAAGACGGCGAGTCAAGTTAATGCCAAAGAGCTAAATTTTGGTCTCATCTGGCCACGACACTTTCTCCCAATCCTTCTCTGAATCATTTAGATGTTCTTTGGCAAACTTCAGACGGGCCTGTACATGTGCCTTCTTGAGGAGGAGGACCTTGCGGGCGCTGAAGGATTTCAATCCTTGGTGGAAGATTGTGTTACCAATAGTTTGTTTGGTGACTGTGGTCCCAATTACCTTGAGATCATTAACAAGCTCCTCCCGTGTAATTCTTGGCTGATCCCTCACTTTTCTCATGATCATCCTTACCCCATGAGGCGAAATCTTGCATGGAGCTACAGACCGATTGATGGCAATTTTGTATTTCTTCTATTTGTGAATAATCGCTCTAACAGTTGTCTCCTTCTCACGAAGCTTCTTGCTGATGGTCTTGTAGCCCATTCCAGCTCTTTGGTCTTGCCCATGATGGCAAGGTTTGGATGGAAGTAGGAGATTTTGTGGACAGTTGTTTTTTATACACATAAGTTGTGGTTAAGAGCACCCTCCTAAAAACGGACAGGATTAATCTGTATACCACATGAGCACATACTGTAGCCAGTCTGTGGGAGTCAGAATTATTGTTGGTTGGTAGGGGATCAAATACTTATTTTACTCACTGAACTGTGACTCAATTTATGACATTTGTATTGTAGTGTTTTTTCTGGACTTTTGGTTGATATTCTGTCTTTATCATTTAAAATACACCTATGATAAAAATTATAGACCCCTATTTCTTTGTAAGTGGGCAAACTTACAAAATCTGTAGGGGGAATCAAATAATTTTTCTCTGCACTGTACAGTAACATAACATGATAATTTAATTAAATATGGGGGGGGGGGGGTGTTGATGTATGCCTACCTTTACACGTTTCACTGAATCCTAGGCAGATAAAAACTCAAACACAGTTATGCATTTATTTATAAAAAAATGTGTTTGAGGGCTAGTTCACAACAGATGCAGCCCAGTGCATATTTACTCTGCATAAAAAAAATGCATGGACCGTGTTTAACATGGATCTCAATGACCCTAGTTCACACAAGTGCAGCACGTACCAGTGCGGTCAACAAAAGTAGAATGTGTTGCATTTTTTCTCCATGGAACACACAAAAGCCCTTAAATGCACATGTTTTCAATTGTGATGAAAAAAAAAAGGGGGGGGGGAACGCACTGGGACACATCAAAAACAAGCATTTAGAAACGTATCCAGAATTCAGAAATTGTGGTGTAAACCGGCCCTGAAAGTAACTTGTAAAAATACCTAAAACTGTCTGAACCATCCCTACAGCAGCCCTGGGAGAGGAACCAGCACTAGGAACCAAATGGGCTCTACTCCATGCACATGGCCTGGCAGGGAACATGCTGTCTTGTGAAGAAAAAAAAAAAAACACCTCACCTCAGCAGCGTTCTACTGCCCTTCATTTATCAGTCAACAGGATGGGGGGGGGTTCTTGAACAAGCCGCTGATGTGGAAGAGGTCAAGAAAATGGCTACAATACGTGGGTCACAAGCCTGCTTCAAGACAATTATAAATTCTTTGGCATGTAAAACAGTTTCCATACATTTCAGACTTATGCATTTAGTGCTAACCAAAAATACAGCCACTGCACTAAAGTCATGTATTCTACTTCATTTTCTCCTTTATTCTGAGTTTTATATAATCACTGTTTTTTTACTATATGTCTGATTATGACTGCATCTTCTTTTCATGCGATTATGTGCACTGGGGTGACAATGAGAGCATTACCGAACAAACGAATGGAGTGCTCTTGCAGCCTCCAAGTCAGGGTTTTTTGCAGGAGAGAAGGCTGCAAATTACTATATGGACTGAGCTTTTAGCATACCCAAGTGCAAAAGATAAATAAAGTTGTGAAAATAATATGTGTGTGTTGGTCATTTTCCTTTCTCCATTTAAAGAGTAACTGTTCTTTAAAAAAGAAAATCCAACCCCCTCCTGTCCTTATCAAAATCAAAGACTGAACCATAAAACTCAAATGCAGATAGAACATATTGGTGCCCTGTGGGCATGCAGCAAACTTAGTTTGGAGATGGCCATTATTCTCTCTGGCTAGGCTTGGAGCAAATGCAATATGAAAATGCAAATGAATTATGCAATCCCACCAGAGCACCAGAGGCTTTTTTAGGATGAGGGGAGATCGGTTTTTATGTTTTAAGTAGTTACCCTGCGAGCATTGGAAAAAGCAATGGTGATTTGCAACGTACAGTAATCAATCAGCTTTGTTTGATCAGTTTTCTGTGGTCAGCCTGGTGAAAAGCACTCTGATGTTAGTTACTACACTGACACTTGCCTTATTAAATTGGTCACTGCATTTGTTTTTGCTTTTTAGCACGACACAAAGGACATTCAGTGCAGTATCCAGTAAGCATTAGAATGAGACTGAAACATTTAGCAATCTTCAAAAGACAGTTTCCACCTCAAAAAAGAAGCACTTTACATACATTTGCTTGTAGTATAGATGTCTTCTTATTTATAAAGTAGTAAAACTGGTTCATGACTTCTTTCATTCAAAACATATATTTGTGCCAAGATCCAGTTATCCAAACCAAAGACCTGTCTAGTACTATATACATGCATCTTTTTATGATTTTTTTTTTTTGTAGATATACGCATATTATTGTGCTAATATACCAGGAATATAAAACCAGAAATGTTATACACCATAACAGTATTGTAACATTATTACCCACTTGCTATCCACTAAAAATACATTTACTGCTAGCAGGCGGCACAGCCAAACACGGCAATGTACGGGTATGTCACAATCCACTTCCTTGTTTTTGGGCGTGCATACATGTGCCCCCTGCTGATCTGTGCTGTGATTGGACAAAGCATGAGTTTGTTAGCAGGCTAGAGAAAATAGTTTTGGCTGTATACCTGCTGATAGGCTTTGGCCAATCACAGCACAGAGTTCACAGAACAGCGATCTGGCTGTTTCTTCTCCGTGAAATCAACTCTAAGTTGAGGGGGGAGAAGACAGCCAGATCTTGTGAGTAAAATTCTAGTATATATATATATATATATATATATATATATATATATATATATATATATATATATATATATATATATATATATATATATATATATATATATATAATTAGTTTGTAAACCCTATACCTTTCACACAAACCAATTAATATACACTTATTAGGATTTTTGTTTTATTTTGTATTATTTTTTCCTGGGATATTGATCTGGTCAATTGAGCAGCAGAGGGGGTTGGTAATCAGTTTCAGCTGCTTTGGTGTTAATGAAATGAACAACAGGTGCACTAGATGGGCAACAATGAGATGACCTCCAAAAACAGGACATTGACAATTTGTTTCCCTACTCATCTTTTCTGAATGTTTTTTAATAGTTTTGCATTTGGCTAGGGTCAGTGTCACTACTGGTAGCATGAGGTGATACCTGCACCCTATAGAGGTTGCACAGGCAGTCCAACTCCTCCAGGATGGCACATCAAATCGTGCCATTGCCAGAAGGTTTTCTGTATCTCTCAGCACAGTTTCAAGAGCATGGAGGAGATTTCAGGAGACAGACAGTTACTCCAGGAGAGCTGGACAGGACTGTAGAAGGTCCTTAACCTATCAGCAGGACCGGTATCTGCTTCTTTGTGCAAGGATGAACAGGATGAGCACTGCCAGAGCCCTACAAAATGACCTCCAGCAGGCCACTGGTGTGAATGTCTCTGACCAAACAATCAGAAACAGACTTTATGATGGTGGCCTGAGGGTCCAAAGTCCTCAAGTGAGCCCTGTGCTCACTGCCCGGCACCATGGAGCTTGATTGGTATTTGCAATTGAACACCAGAACTGGCAGGTCCGCCACTGGCGCCCTGGGCTTTTAATGGATGAGAGCAGGTCCACCCTGAGCACATGTGACAGATGGGAAAGTCTGGAGAAGCCATAGAGAATGTTATGCTGCCTGTAACATCATTCAGCATGATCGGCTTGGTGGTGGGTCAGTGAAGGTCTGGGGAGGCATATCCTTGGAGGGAGGCACAGACCTCTTCAGACTAGACAATGACACCCTGACTGTCATTAGGTATCTGGATGAAGTCCTTGGACCCATTGTTAGACCCTACGATGGTGTAGTGGGTCCTGGGTATCTCATGGCGTACAACAATGTCTGGCCTCATGTGGCAAGAGTATGCAGCCATTCCTGGAGGATGAAGTAATTGATAACATTGAACGGCCCCCACACTCGCCTAACCTAAATCCAATAGAAGACCTCTGGGACATTATGTCTTGGTCCATCCAACACCACCAGCTTGCACCTCAGTCTTTTCAGGAGCCCAGTGATGCCCTGGTCCAGATCTGGGAGGAAATACCCCAGGACATCCACTGTCTCATTAGGAGCATGACAGGCATGTATAAAAGCATGTGGGGCTATACAAACTACTGAGCACCATTCTGAGTTTCGGCAATCAAATTTCAGCAAAGTGGACTAGCCTGCTGCATATTTTTTTCACTTTGATTTTCAGGGTTTCTTTGAATTCAGCTCTCTGTAGGTTGATAATTTTAATTTCCATCAAACGATGTGGCATCCTTTCGTTCCTAACACATTACCCAGTCCATATCAGTATAAAGATATCCAGCATGAGATTTTTCCCCATTGAGATCTGATGTGTTTTCAAAGTGTCACTTTTTTTGAGCGGTGTATAATTAAAAAAAAAAAAAAAAAAAAAAAAGTGCTAATAAAACAGCACCAAAAGATAGCTCTATTTGTGTGAAACAAATATATATAAATTTCATTTGGGTACAGTGTTGCATGAGCAAGCAATTGCCAGTTAAATTAGCACAGTGCTGAATAGCAAAAAAAATGCCCTGGAAGGGGTAAAACCTTCTGGAGGTAAAGTGGTTAAAGGACAATTTTAGTAGACAAAAAACAATACAAGAAGGGCTGGCAAATAAGAATTACAGAGGCACACCCTGTGCTTAGCCATGTGCTGACAAGTATGAAAAGCACTTAACCCCTTCCTGTCGCAACCTCTTAGGGGTCATGTGATCGCTGTGATTGGCTGTCACAGCAGTCACATGATCTGAAAGCTCCCAATCGCAAGCTTACTGGTCTCCATCAGTGAGCGAGCGCAGGGCGTGGACTCTGAGCGCAGTTTTGTGTTTACATAGGGTCGCATATATGCAGCCTCTCTGCATTAAAGCCCACCCACCGAGAGGCCACTTATGTGTGTGCAGCCAGCGGGAAGAGTTTAAAGTTAAAGTGTATCCAAATCCAATAACATTTTTTTTACAGTTAGTTCTTGTATTCAGTGTTTGAAATTTTACAGTCTTTTTTTTTTTTTACATTCATTTTCACCTGGTGACTTTGCTAGTTACTCATTGTACTGTATCTATTGAGAAGCAGCACTGATACCCTATTGTCAGTGCATTGGAATTACATCTACTCTTCTCCACAAGGTTGGGACAGTTGTTATGTAGTCCACATAGGTACCATCTGTGAGGTTAACCAAAGCCAATAGGTCTGCTTCATTATTGCTACAGAGTGCACACAACAGCACTGGATTTCTGGCAGGAGCAAAATATCAAACGTTTATGACAAGCAAATATGACCAAACTTTTTGAATGGTATATTTATGAGATTAAAAAGGAAACCGATAATTGTTCATAGTTAGGGTTTACATATACCTTAAATATATTTACATATTATGACAGTTTTTAAAAAAAAAAACTCAATATACACTTTCACGCAAACAAAAATTAATAAACAAAATAATCAATAAAAGGGTACAACTGCTGTATGTCTATAACCAGCCCATAAAGTGAAAATAAAATAGGGATAGACCGTTATGTTTTTTTTCAGGGCCGATACCGATATTTTGGTCACAACGTATCGGTATCGGCCAATATGGGCCGATATTTTGTACATTCAAAGTTTTGAAAAATAAAAGACAATTTTTGACACAAATCTGGTACTGAACATGTTAATTTTTGTTTAATGCTTAATGGATGACTGGCTGGCACCCTGTGGTGGATGGCTGGCTGTCTTGCACCGTGGTGGGTGGCTGGCTGTCTGGGACCCTGTGTTGGGTGGCAGGCTGTCTGGGACCCTGTGGTGGGTGGCTGGCTGGCGGGCACCCTGTGGTGGGTGGCTGGCTGGCGGGCACCCTGTGGTGGGTGGGTGGCTGGCACAGGGGCTGTGGGTGGCTGGTACAGGGCCTGTGGGCATCTGGCTGGTACAGTGCCTGTTGCTGGCTGGTACAGGGCTTGTGGGTGGCTGGCTGTCTGGCACCCTGTCTGGGTGGCTGGCTGTCTGGTACCCTGTCTGTGGGTGGATGGCTGGTACAGGGCCTGTGGCTGGCTGGCTGGTACAGGGCCTGTGGCTGGCTGGTACAGGGCCTGTGGCTGGCTGGTACAGGGCCTGTGGCTGGCTGGTACAGGGCATGTGGCTGGCTGGCTGGTACAGGGCCTGTGGGTGGGTGGCTGGCTCGCTGGTACAGGGTCTGTGGCTGGCTGGCTGGTACAGGGCCTGTGGATGTGGGTGGCTGGGTGGCTGTGATACACTCCCGCAAGACCAACTGCATATGAGGATGTCCAATGCGAGGGAAGCGGCCTAAGAAGGCAGAATGACGTCACAAAAATATCGGCAATATCGGCCAGTTCTGGGGCCAATACCGATATGTCTGGGGAAAGTGTATATCGGCCCCCGATATATTGGCCTGGTCGATAATCGGTCTATCCCTAATATAAAATATACAAAATACAGTGCTAATAGTGCTGTATTTTGTGTAATTGATAATGACTTTGTATGACAGCTATACAACAGAGTTAAAAAAGCTGATACCCTATAATATAGCTGTATCTCCTATAACATGACTCCTGTACGATAAATATTTACTAGTGATTAGGCTTAATGTTATATCTATTTATTTGATATTTTTAAAATCAGCTAAATTTTAGGTGATGTGGTACAAGATAGATGTTAGCATTTTTACCATAAAAAAAAATAAATAAAAATTAACTGATTAAAAGAAAAAAAATTAAATAAACTAATCCTATATATTATTTACTGGACAACTCCTAAATCTCTGTGATGTCTTTGATCAATTTTGGTGATTTGGGCAAATCCTGTATTGGTAAAGTGGGATAAGCTCATTGATCGTGTATATTTTTTTTCTCTGTAGTGATTGATAGTGTTATATAACAGTTAATAAATCGTATTTTACCAGTAATCATCAAACATTAACCACGTGAAAGCAGTGCAGTTAAAAGTTGCTGTAAAAAAATAGTCATACTTTTGTTTGGCAGCCTGGACGTTGGAAGGAACCTTTATGTCCTTAACCCAGGGTAATCTCCCAGATAACCAGTGCAGCATACAGAAAGAAAGAATTTCCAGATCCCCACGTCTGGACGGGGCTAAAGGAAAGAAAAAAAAAAAATATAGCATTAAAAGAAAAATGATGAAGTATCAGGCTACTTTTTTTTAAAAGAATGCATTGACTATTAGTGATGAAATATGAAAAAGTAAAACGGGTGAAGTGTTTTGTTTGTTCAGCTGTATTAAAAGTAAAAACGCCCAGTCGTTTTGGCTTTACACCACAGACAGCCAAGTGACTTGTTGCTGGAGAAAGGGAGGGTCAGTTTTCTTACCTCCTCCAACTTCATCTTTCCTCAGTCTAGTCTGTCACATGAACTTGATCCCCATGGCCTCTGACATGATCCAGACAGCCCATAACCCAGCACCAACACTTTCTCAAAGAGCCAGGCAGTAAAAACAAAGAAAGAAATGTCTGCGGCTAAATTGCTAACACATGTTCCAGGAAGTCCATGGGGTCTACACTGGTCATACAGAGACCATTTGAGTGCAGACTAAACATTGATGGCCTTTCCTGTTCCATGATATTCAGAGGCTGGAGACTGAAAGATAAGACAAAACTGCCATCTAGTGTGAGTCATTGTACTCTCAGCCATCACACTACAGCGTATTGTGCCTAGACAATGCAGATACCTTTACGTTAATATTTTCTTTTACACATTAAGAAGAATTGATGTGGCCTCAGCAAGCATAAATATTTCACCATTAAGCAAATTATAAGAAAGATAATAAAATTTTTGGGAATGTACAACAAAATAAATACTCTACGCTCCTGTAATTTTATCACAAATATAAACCAGTAATGAACACTATGATTTACTTGGAACAAGTTGCATACAAAGAAATTCTGCGGAGGGAAGAACAATAAATTTACCGATGTCAGGAATGGGTTAAATTCACAGAAAAATTTATAAGTATAAGAAAAAAAAATCACAATGTGCAGATCTTCATTATTCAATGTTTAGGAAGTTCGGGTTTACGTGCCAGATAAAACTGGCTGATATATACACCTAGGAAAGTTAGTCGTTAAATTTTTTCAGCCGTAATTTAAAATTTGTTTTATTGTGTTATGAATATTTGGCGTGTTGCTTCTCGGAGAAAAAGGCGGATAGCGATGTTTCAATCACTAAAGCAAGATTGTAGATGTATATTTTATCTGCTTGTGCAATTGAAGAGAAAGATGTAATCTCTTCCCCTGCTGCATGCGGTTGTTAAACCTGCAACATGTTTTATGGGCTTTCGTTAAGTGAATTCGAGAAAGTCACTCAGCAAACTTATCTTTTAATTTAAAAAGTCAACTATTAAAAGCTGCAGTGCCAACACATCATAACTGTTTTGTGTTATTCTGCATAAGTTATTATGGAATCAGAGGACAAGATTAGCCTTACACACACAAACACGCGCGCACACATTCACATGCACATACTCCATCTAAACTGCTATTAGGGTATGCGATTATTAAAGGCCCTTCAACCTAACAGAATGTTGTTCTGTCCCTTGGGTGCCGTTTATTTTCTGCACTGGCTTCAGCAGCGTCCTAATGCAAGACTTGGCTCTCGTATTAAAATAAAAACACAATCTCCACCACTTGCTGTTCTATAGCGATTTTATCAGCCATAAATCTCCCATTAACTGTGGAATGATTCCATTCATGCAAACGTGTTCACAAGTTCTTTTTCCATCATAGCAATACCATGTTACAGCCTTATAAAACCAGACCATTTGCCAGCTGAAAGTCTGTAATAATGAGTTTTTATGTAACTTTACATAGAAGTACATACAATAAATATGTGCAATGTGTATATACAGTATACTGTAGATTGTACATAGTCTATTTGTACACACATTTTACTGAACACTACAACGTACATGCTTTAGGTAGAAACCTATATTACCTACTAATAAAGATGGTTAGTTAGCTTATTGTGCTACATAAAGTGTATGTTCAACCAAAACGTCTGCTCTTTTTTTATTTGGATACAATGGGGAAGGATTAGAACACATATTTTACTGCTATCAGGGCCTCCATAAGAGAGATTTTTCCTCACTTCTGGCTAGCTAGCACCATTGTCATTTTATTTTATAATTCTGCTCCCCTGTCCCTGCTTTCTCCCTGTTGCACATTATCCTTCACTTTGTGTCTGGTGAACCTGTTCACACCTTGATAGTAAAGCCAGCTATAGATGGTTCAAATCGAACCATGTATTGGGCAGGCTGAATGTACCCAGGTTGATCGCTAGCAATAGTCACTGTGTTATCCAAGAGGGTGACAGCTTCCCCTGCCCCCCCCCCGCCAGGTGAACACAATGGCTCTGTGGGAGAGAATCCCCCATCAACACTAACTGGGTTGATGAGGGAATGGAGTGATTTTCTCGCTCAGCTCCAATTCCAGGTGAATACATCAAAAATCTGCCCTGTTGGCACTACCCTGCTCCTCAAAAGACAACTGCAAAATCAAAGGAGCCAGGTGAAAAATTTTAAGCAGAACAGTGACTGCATCCTATCTGATGCAGTCATTGCTAGGGTATTCAGACAGCCATGGGTACAGAATACAAAAGCCGGTAGTGTTCATTCTATTGATTTCTCCCATATAACCTACAGGTTGGTTCTAATACTTTTAATATATTAAAACCTCAGAAAAAGTTTTCATTGGACACATACTTTAATAGGATAAATAACCTGTAGTATCGGCTAAGGGCATATTTTCAAGCCAGGTGATTTGTCAAGCAGTTTGTTGCATTTTTGGTGCAGCCAACATACAGTATCTCACAAAAGTGAGTACACCCCTCACATTTTTGTAAATATTTTAATAAACCTTTTCATTTGACAACACTGAAGAAATTACACTTTGCTACAATGTAAAGTAGTGAGTGTACAGCTTGTAGAACAGTGTAAATTAGTTGTCCCCTCAAAAAAAACTCAACACGCAGCCATTGATGTCGAAAGCGCTGGCAACAAAAGTGAGTACACCCCTACGTTAAAATGTCCAAATTGGGCCCAAAGTGTCAATAGTTTGTGTGGCCACCCTTATTTTCCAGCACTGCCTTAACCCTCTTGGGCATTGAGTTCACCAGAGCTTCACAGGTTGCTACTGGAGCCCTTTTCCACTCCTGCATGATGATATCACGGAGCTGGTGGATGTTAGAAACCTTGAGCTCCTCCACCTTCTGTTTGAGGATACCCCACAGATGCTCAATAGGGTTTAGGTCTGGAGACATGCTTAACCAGTCCATCATCTTTACCCTCAGCTTGTTTAGCAAGGCAGTGGTCTCTTGGAGGTGTGTTTGGGGTCCTTATCATGTTGGAATACTGCCCTGCAGCCCAGTCTCCAAAGGGAGGGGCTCATGCTCTGCTTCAGTATGTCACAGTACATGTTGGCATTCATGGTTCCCTCAATGAACTGTAGTTCCACAGTGCCAGCAGCACTCATGCAGCCCCAGGGCATGATACTCCCACCACCATGCTTGACTGTAGGCAAGACACACTTGTCTTTGTACTCCTCACCTGGTTGCTGCCACACATGCTTGACACCATCTGAACCAAATAAGTTTATCTTGGTCTCATCACAGGACACGGTTCCAGTAATCCATGTCCTGCTTGTCTTCAGAAAACTGTTTGCAGGCTTTCTTGTGCATCATCTTTAGAAGAGGCTTCCTTCTGGAAGGACAGCCATGCAGACCAATTTGATGCAGTGTGCGAAGTATGGTCTGAGCACTGACAGGCTGACCCCCCCCCCCCACCCCTTCAACCTCTGCAGCAATGCTGGCAGCACTCATATGTCTATTTCCCAAAGACAACCTCTGGATATGATGCGGAGCACGTGCATTCAACTTCTTTGGTCAACCATGACGAGGCTTGTTTTGAGTGGAACCTGTCCTATTAAACCAATGTATGGTCTTGGCCACCATGCTGCAGCTCAGTTTCAGGGTCTTGGCAAACTGCATATAGCCTAGGCCATCATTATGTAGAGCAACAATTCTTTTTTTCAGTTCCTCAGAGAGTTCTTTGCCATGAGGTGCCATGTTGAACTTCCAGTGACCAATATGAGAGAGTCAGAGCGATAACACCAAATTTAACACACCTGCTCCCCATTCACACATGAGACCTTGTAACACTAACAAGTCAAATAAAACTGGGGAGGGAAAATGGCTAATTGGGCCCAATTCGGACATTTTCACTTAGGGTTGTGCTCACTTTTGTTGCCAGCGGTTTAGACATTAATGGCTGTGTGTGGAGTTATTTTGAGGGGACAGCAAATTTACACCGTTATGCAACCTGTATACTCACTTCTTTACATTGCAGCAAAGTATCATTTTTTTCAGTGACGTCACATGAAAAGATCTAATAAAATATTCACAATGTGAGGAGTGTACTCACTTTTGTGAGATACTGTACATTGCCACGAGGAAATGCATTGTTTTCAGTACAGGGAGTTATTATTGTAAGGATTACCATAGCTCCAAGTTTACACATCACTTTACAAAATAAGGGAGACAGTACAAGTTCAATACCATTTAATATAGGTGGCTTAAGCTGGATACACACTATACAATTATCTTTAGATTTTTTTCTTTAGATTTACCAAAACCATATAATATGAGGTCAAACCTAAACACTTTAAATTTGTATGCAATCAGGCAGGCCCTTGCACTACATATTTGAAGGTAAATCTAAAGGAAATCTAACAACAAAAGTTAAATAGTGTGTATCCAGCTTTAGGAGGGCCCTGCTTGCAGGAGCTTACGGTCTAAAGAAAGCAGAAAGTGATACAAAATGGGGCTAAGAGTGGATGAAGAAAAGTACAGTTTTTAGATGGAGGTGGGATAAGATACCCAGCAGAGATTTGGTTTTAAGCATTGCCTACATGTGGACAGAGTAGAGGATAGCTGCACAGGATGGGGTAGGGAGTTGCAGAGTAAAGGGGGAATCTGGAGACGTCCTGGAGGTGAGCATAAGAGGAGCTTACAATGAGGCTAGAGAGCAGAGAGTCTGGCAGAGAAGACGCTCTGGGTGATATTTTGAGATGAGGTTGGCGATGTAGCTTGGGACAGCTTTGTGATGCTTTATATGTTGTTTTTGGTATTTCTAATTTTATATGTTGGGCTAGTGAAGGCCAGTGGAGAGATTGGCAGAAAGGGGCAGCAATCACGAAGCAGCTGGTAAAGTGAATAAGTTTAACCGATCACAATGTATAGCAGAATGTTGGACAAAAAAGTACAGCAGGCTGCATTTTAGGTATGCTCACCTATGGTTTGCAATTTTAATAGAATCAATGCAATGCATATAAAACATGTGTTAATATACGCGTTCTGTTACTTGTTTGACTTCAGTAAAGCACAAGCTGACTGAATAGGCTGGTGCACTCTGAACCACATCGTTGCTCTCTGTGCTGCTTTTTAATGACTATGCCTCATAATGTGCAATCATAAGATAGCTTTCATTTTCACATTTATAATATGAAGACACAAAAATCTTACTTGAGTAGACATATGCCGGTTTTCGGTAATTCGATATATCGCGGTATTGCATAGCCACGGTATTGTTATTGTGGCATTTTTAAAATACCGAGTTTCTCTGTCAAGTCTGCCTGACTTTAGAATGGATACATTTCAGTGAGCTGGATGACTCATTCACTCACACAGCTCTCCCAGTAACTATAAACAAAAATGTTTACATTGTATCTTTTCCTTCCCTCTGCCAGGGAGAAAGGAAGTTTAACCTCTTAAAGACTAGACCTTTCTCTGATACTTGTTGCTTGCAAGTTAAAATCAGTTTTTTTTTTGCTAGAAAAGTACTTAGAACCCCCAAACATTTTATATATTTTTTTAGCAGAGACCCTACAGAAAAAAAATGGCGATTGTTGTAATATTTTAGGTCACACTGTATTTGCGCAGCAGTCTTTCAAACGCAATTAATAGACTTTAATGAATAAAAAAAAAAAAAACGTAACAGTAAAGTTATCCCAATTTTTTTTTTTTTTTGTTACACAGAGAATCGTGATCTTTATTCCAAGCTAAAAAATCGTGATTCTCATTTTGGCCAGAATCGTGCAGCTCTAATATATATATATATACACACACACACGCATAGCAGCCCACATTACATTATTATATAGCCATCAAGCAGTGTCTGGCCTACCTGGTGATGACTGGTCCTGGCGCTCTGATCCGATGGCCTGGTCTTTAAAGGGGCAAATCCTTGCGATCCAGAAGTGGTTAAACCTGCAGGAGGACCGGTGTTTTTATCTATTAATGACTTTACTATTGCTTTAGGCCTGGTTCACATGTATGCGGGTTGGTGGTTCACATGTATGCGGGTTGGTGGTTCACATGTATGCGGGTTGGTGGTTCACATGTATGCGGGTTGGTGGTTCACATGTATGCGGGTTGGCGGTTCACATGTATGCGGGTTGGCGGTTCACATGTATGCGGGTTGGCGGTTCACATGTATGCGGGTTGGCGGTTCACATGTATGCGGGTTGGTGGTTCACATGTATGCGGGTTGGCGGTTCACATGTATGCGGGTTGGCGGCCCACATTTGCACAGGCATAGCAGCCCATTGATTTGAACGGGCTGCTATGCCCTCATTTTCCGCAGAAAAAAGGTGCATGCAGCATTTTTTTAAAATTCAGTGGCCTTGAAATCCATCCTGCTTTTGCACCATGCGACTAACCTGCAGTTCCTGCTCTGGCAAGCTTTCTGCATTTTTTGTATACGTGGGCACGGCATTTAAAAACAGTTTGCGTGTGCAGCAACGGCAGGTAAGTCGCATGGTGCAAAAGGATAGATTTCATGGCCACTGCATTTTTTTAAATTCTGCATGCACCTTTTTTCAGCTGAAAACGCAGGCATAGCAGCTCAAGCCCATTCACATCAATGGGCTGCTATGCCTGTGCAAATGTGGGCCCCCAACCCGCATACATGTGAACCACCAACCCGCATACATGTGAACCACCAACCCGCTTACATGTGAACCAGGCCTAAAGCAATAGTAAAGTAATTTATAAACAACACCTCCTTCAGGTTTAACCACTTCTTGACCACAAGGATTTGCCCTCTTAATGACCAGGCCATCGGATCGGAGCCGAGCGCCAGGACCAGTTAGGCCAGACACTGCTTGATGACCTATTTTAGGCCTGGTTCACAGAGTCTGTACTGACTGACTATATAATAATGTGCATAAGTGAACCAAAGCCCCTAAATTCAGCAATGAAATTGAAGTGAGGTGGAAATTTAATAATTTAAATTTAATAATAGAATACCGTGATAATACCGTATACCGTGGCAAAACCTTAATCAATTAATCGCAGCATGAAAATCTGATACCGTCACAAGCCTATACTTGAGTAAGATCAAAATTGAAATAAATGTGTACCAAGAAATAAAATAATAATCTGCGCTGTACAGTACCATCAGTAAGTAAAAATAGAGAAAGGCTCTTCACATATAAAGACTATTGATGTGCAATAAAGCAGGCGTGAATCTCCTGCAGAAATACTGTACAGTGTATCCACATGGGGATATTAACTGACAGTGTTATAAATCAGCATCAGTTTATAAGGCACAGTAATTCTGCAACATGGTAAAATCACATGCAAAACAACTATATCACAACTGTGTCATATTTAAACTTTGCCATTTGCTCAGTTTGTCAAGTGTGCACCTAAAGTTAACAATCTTCCGTCAATACTGAACCTACTTTATATATTTGTAAAATGAAATTAAAAAATCTTAAAATGGGCTTTAAAAGAAAATCCTTCTCTCCCTTAGCAACACAATGTACAGGTCTAAGAGCAGTGTACAAGTATCTTTGAACAACTGCTTGATTAACCACTTCTGGACTGCCCTGTAACAGATTTACTGCTATGGGGCGGTTCTCCTGTGCAGGATCACGTATATATACATGATTCTGCACTTTCACATAAAGGGGGCGCACGAGCACTGCCAGTGGACCGATTTTGCTGTGATTAATTACAGCAGAAGCCAAACTGCTGGCCACTGGATTTCCCCTGGCACCCTACGATCTTCGGTAGCACACAGAAAGGAGATCTCCCTATGCAAACAAGAAAGATCTCTGTTCTGACAGGGCGGGGAAGGGATGGATTTTGTGTCCCTGCAAATCCGGGGAATAAAATTGATCTCTTTCCCTAGTAAAAGTAGCACATACAGTACACAAAAACAATGGCTAGTCACACAGTTAACCCTTTGATTGCCCTAGACGTTTAACCCCTTTTCAGCCAGTGTCATTAGTACAGTGACAGTGCATATTTTTTTAGCACTGATCATTGTATTACAGTAGTGTCACTGGTTCCAGAAAAGTGTCAGTGTCCAATTGTCTGCCACAATATCGCATTCCTGCTATAAGTTACTGATTGCCGCCATTACTAGTAGAAAAAATAAATAAATAGTAAATTCATGAATATATATATATATATATATATATATATATATATATATATTATATATATATATATATATATATATACACAGAATTCTGCACTCTTACATACAGGGGGCGCACGCACTGCTGGTGGACTGCTTTTGCTGTGATTAATTACAGCAGAAGCCAAACTGCTGGGCACTGGATTTCCCCTGGCACCCAACAATCTTCGGTAGCACACAGAAAGGAGATCTCCTTATGCAAACAAGACAGATCTCTGTTCTGACAGGGCGGGGAATGGATGGATTTTGTGTCCCTGCAAAGTCAGGAATAAAATTGATCTCTTCCCCTAGTAAAAGCAGCACATACAGTACACAAAAATAATGGCTAGTCACACAGTTAGCCCTTTGATTGCCCTAGACGTTTAACCCCTTTTCAGCCAGTGTCATTAGTACAGTGACAGTGCATATTTGTTTAGTACTGATCACTGTATTACAGTAGTGTCACTGGTTCCAGAAAAGTGTCAGTGTCCGATTGTCTGCCACAATATCGCATTCCTGCTATAAGTTGCTGATTGCCGCCATTACTAGTAGAAAAAATAAATAAATAGTAAATTCATGAATATATATATACAGAATTCTGCACTCTTACATACAGGGGGCGCACGCACTGCCGGTGGGCCGCTTTTGCTGTGATTAATTACAGCAGAAGCCGAACTGCTGGGCACTGGATTTCCCCTGGCACCCAACAATCTTCGGTAGCACACAGAAAGGAGATCTCCCTATGCAAACAAGACAGATCTCTGTTCTGACAGGGCGGGGAATGGATGGATTTTGTGTCCCTGCAAAGTCAGGAATAAAATTGATCTCTTCCCCTAGTAAAAGCAGCACATACAGTACACAAAAATAATGGCTAGTCACACAGTTAACCCTTTGATTGCCCTAGACGTTTAACCCCTTTTCAGCCAGTGTCATTAGTACAGTGACAGTGCATATTTTTTTAGCACTGATCACTGTATTACAGTAGTGTCACTGGTTCCAGAAAAGTGTCAGTGTCCGATTGTCCCCCACAATATCGCAGTCCTGTTATAAGTTGCTGATTGTCGCCATTACTAGTAGAAAAAATAAATAAATAGAAAACTCATAAATATATACCATAGTTTGTAGACACTATAACATTTGTGTAAACCAATCAGTTGGGATTTTTTTTTTACCAAAAACATGTAGCAGAATACATTTTGGCCTAAGTTTATGAAGACTTTTTTTTTATTGGATATGTTTTTTAGAAGTAAAATATTGCTTTTTTTTTTTTTTTTTTCAAAAATGTCTTTTTTTGTTTAAAGCACAAAAAATAAACGCAGTGGTGATAAAATACCACTAAAACAAAGCTCTATTTGTGGGGTAAAAAATCACACACATTTTATTTGGGCACAGCCTTGCATGACAGCGCAATTGTCAGCTAAATTAACGCAGTGCCTATCTCAAAAAATGGCCTGGTCATGACAGGGGTCAAGTGGTTAATGTGAATCTCAAGTTTTGCCAACAAAGCCAGGGGCTGGATTACTCTCCTACGGGGCACTAAGGCTCCCAATCACAATAAAGAACCAATAATAGCAAGTTTTATAGAAGGGGAAGAGTGAGCTAGTATTTGGAATTTCCATCTCATTTGAATTTCCATATTAGAGAACCCCAGATAGTCCTGGTCGGAACTGTTGTACTAACAGTCCGATGTTAGTAAAGTGATCAACCCCAGCTGAGCTTGTTGTGTGTGTGAGAACACTCCTGTCAGCACTCTCAGCCTTTGGCTGAGAGCACTGATCGGGAGCTTGTCAGCTGCTGGTTTTCCAGCATGCTAGTCCAACAGAAGCCTGCCAAACGGCCGGCTTATGTCTGACCGGCTGACATACCCATGGGCCGAATGTCTCCTGACATTCCCGTGCCCGTATGTACTAGGCAATAAGCAGGTATTTATTTTACATTTATTTTACTGAATATTTATTTAAAATTGGCCTGAAACCCTTGCTGTGCTGAATGCGGACACGGATCAGGGTCCATTATTCATCTTCTATGGCATTATCCCAAATTGAGAAGATACTGGGCTGGGGTCTCTTTCTAAATGGATAACAAACTTAACAAAAATATTCTCTTTGAAAAACATACCTACTATTTTAGGAACACTATGTGGAAGTTTGAAGCAATATGGCCCAAGTGGATAGAGTGTATATATCCTAATTTATGATACAGACCATTTGTTAATCACTCTATTGTGATGACTGCACTACTTTACCCCTGCTGGGGTTTCCTACCCTCTATTTTTTTTTTTTTTGTGTTCTGTGGTTGTTTTTGTTCCGCCCTGTATACATTGTTGACTGTACTTTATTCCGTATGATCAGTGACAAATGTGAGGTTACAAAAAAAGACAAAGGGTGCTCTATTACAACTTGAAAAAATCTTTTAAAGAAAAATTGTTATAGATATCCACCAACCCTATCTTGCTCACCCTGCTCCCTTGAAGTTAAAAGAGGTTGAAGTCAACTTCCTTTGGAATCCTACAACTGTTAATCACGTGCCTTGTCACTATAATATCCCAGAAAAGCAGTTTCTGCAGTGCCTTCATCTTACCACTTGTGCCTTGTTGGTTAACCATTAAAATAATAAAGCGTTAACAAAGGGAAGGCGGTGGCCTTACTAAACTCTTGACCACAGCAACTGGATCATATCTGCATAATAGAACATGCTGCATCTCAGGGCTCCCAGAGTATATAAGCATACATGAAAGCAGGCACCTCATCACAGAGCTTGGGTGGGTATGGTTGCTGGGAAGAGGAAGGTGTGGAGGGGTCACATTTCGATAGCAGGCCTACAGTAGAAAAAGTTGTGAACAATTTTTACCTCAAATACCCAATTCATGAGAAATCTTATGTTCAGTAAGCAAGACTGGTACTGACTGTATATTGCAAAAATAATTAAGTTAAGAGCTGGAACTAAGCCAAATGTGAGGTAACCATTTGCTAAGCATTATTATATGGCAATTACTGTGGCGCTAAATCCAAACAAATGTCCCAAATCAATTGGACAAAAATAGTCCTTAAAGTGTTCACTCCAAACTCAAGGAAAGGTTAAAGACCTCAGAACCGGAGAGCCGCCACCAAGCACAAGTCCGGACTAGTGCGGGGAAAGAACCTAGAGGTCGTCACGTGGTGCCCTGACCGCTGAGCTGGTGACGTCAGCGCTGCCAGTAGTCATTGTAGCAATATCTTATATCACACAAACGCTTGAGTTCGTCAGTCCTGGACCTGTGAGTGGAGGATCGCTTCTTATCCTATGCTTTTGGCTCTTTTGATCTCTGTAATGGGGATCATCGCTATCTGGTAAGCAGTGGTGATTACAGAGTGCTTGGTGGTGGTTCTCCGGTTCTGAGGTCTTTAACCTTTCCTTGAGTTTGGAGTGAACACTTTAAGGACTATTTTTGTCCAATTGATTTGGGACATTTGTTTGGATTTAGCGCCACAGTTATTGCCATATTTGTTTTAATCTGTGCTATTCCGGATTTGTGTGGCTGCTTCCATATTTATCACTTGTTATAATATTTTGAGCTTTTAGTGCAGCAACATTGTGATTTATTGGTTTAAGCATTATTATACCCAACAGAGTAGAAACATGGCAACACACTTGAAGAATATTTCCAGATTTTGCCTTTGTTCTCACTAAAATTATATTAGAGCAGTGGTTCTCAATTCCGGTCCTCGGGACCCACTAACAGGCCAGATTTTAAGTATTACCTTGGGGGATGCAGACTAGAATACTGCAATCACTGAGCAGCAAATGAGATCACCTGTGATGTAATTTAGTTATCTTGCAAACCTGGCCTGTTGGTGGGTCCCGAGGACCGGAATCGAGAACCACTGTATTAGAGTATCTAAGGATAATATGCGGATTAGCTTCTATATTAGAGAGGCCTGTATGACTTGATGACTTAGAGGACCACTAAACACTCGTTACCCAAAAAAGTTTTGCCTTGAGCAACAGTTCTCAAGCACCGGGCCATCGATTCCATCCTGCTGGAGCACAGCTCTGCTGTGAATTCACTGCCCTGGCGCAAACAATAATAACGAAGTTGTGCTTCGCAAGTCATGTGTCAAGTGTTTCCTCCTCCTCCTCCCCCCATCATTTACATACACCAAGCCCATAACTCTTTTCCTCAAAGTGAGAAAAATTCACAAAAAGGTCATCTTTGTACAGAACAATGGGGAGAAGGTTGTGAAAGTGTGCTACAAATATAATTTGTGGAGTAACTATAGCAAATGTACAGCACACTTGTCGGACTGAGAACAGACGTGTAAGGAAAACTATTTAGGGTTTTATCGAATTCTGCCTGTTCCCTTTGCTTAGACCATTTTTTTTTTTTTTTTTTAAGAAAGAACACAATAGGTAATAGGCGACCACACATTAGTTTAACTCTTTCTTACTACTAATGGTGCATTGGTGTGGCTTGCAAAATAGATTAGCTCTGTATTCCTTAATTCTTTACAGAGAGTACTGAGCCACTTCTATCACACAGAAAACCACACACTTACATTCTATTGTCCCACAACAGCCATACAATTGATAATATAATACGTTGATATAGCTCTGACATATTACGCAGTGCTGTACAGAGAACACTTAGCAAGTCACATCAGTTTCATGCACCTAAGGAACTTAAATATGTCCCACTCAATGCCCATAATATATTTACTGTATGTTTAGGTTTCAGTTCAATAGTTGCTGTTCTTCGGCTGGCAATAAAAAAAAAGCTTTAAATAGACATTTCATTTTTGTCATTGTGTCTATTTAAAAATAGTGACCCTTATTTTTTATTTTCTCCTTTTTTAATACATTTAAATACATATCTTGCATTCCTATACTTTTGTATTAGTAGTAACTTTCTATTTTTGGAAGAATTTACCAATCTCTGTTGTCACTAAGGTTGAGTACCACTGGCCTAGAGATAAAGAGTAACATTTGGGTTATAAAATATTCAATCTATTATTTATGTAAGCATGTCTTTATTGGGCCTGTAAAGCCCACTGGTCCCCTGAGGCAGTATTGATGATGAACTTTTGTCTATGTTTAACAGTTTTAGGAATGATCTGCCCACTAACTTGAAACTATACTAAAAGAGTAACGATCATTTTTTTTTTTTTTTGGATATGAGATAGAATGAGTCACATGAATGCCTTCTGTTCTAGGATGGCTCTCTGTTACTGGAATTGGTTCAGTGGAGGGCTTCTGTTCCTTTTATTCCTTATCACCATATTGTTCTGGGTTATATTTTTCTTCACTTTTGAGAGATTTATAATCACTTCCTGCTGTGTGTCTACGACAAGAAGGACTACAAAAAAAAAAGGGAGGCCTAATGTAAAGGATCCAAGGGCCTCAACCAGGACATAAAGATCAGTTTTAAATACTAACCAGATGAGTGCACTGAAGAACAATTCCTTTTATTGGCCAAGTCAAATACATGTTAAGTCATATTAGGAGTGGAGTCTAAAGGAAAACTGGCAGAGTTATTATTTCAAGAATCCAGTTATTGCATATTTTTCCCAAATAATATTTTGGCTTTTATATCTATCCCCTTCTGTATATAGCAGGGAATATAAAATGACCAAACATCACCTTTTTTAGTTAGAATGACTGGCATTCTTCCATAATATTGTAAGCGGTTTGATAGGCATTTTATATGTTCGGACATTCATCACAATTATTCTGGACATGCAGAAAAAAAATGCTTATTTGGCAGAGTCTGAACAGCATTATCCATTCTCATCTGTTAACTAAAACACAAGTATATGATAGAAGGGGTTACTACCAAGGAATCCTTATAAAGATCCTTTTCCAAATTTCTTGTGCACAGCAAGCTAAATTAACATTTTAAACGGTACCGAAGGGACAGATATGCTGCTGCATTAATTTAGATCTGGGAGATGAGATGGCTCTCTAGTTACTGTATTTGTGCCGTGCATTATCAATGTACAAAGCAGCAGCTATATGCATCAGTGGTGACTTGACAATTTAAAGGTGTACTCCAGTAAAATTAAATGAAAGGACTATCCCCCCACCCAGAGGACTATCCCCCCTTCCGCTTTCTATACTGGCATTGCTGTAGCATTTGGGTTCATCCTGTTATAGAATGTTACCTTTTTGTTAGTTGTATAATATTCCTGGAGCTCTACCTCCGATAAGCATAATATTCCTGGAGCTCTACCTCCGATAAGCATTGCACTAGAACATTGCAACACCAAATCATGCAGCTTTTAAGTGTCTGAAGGGGTTTAAAAGGTCCCATCACAATGCCTCCTTCGTATAGCTCTTGTCAGTTCCTAGGGCTTTGTTCTCCCTGACCTTCATCCCCCCCCGCTTCCTTGCCTATCTCAAAAGGCTCTGAGAATGGATTTCAGTGTTCTTATGTAGCCATTTAGCACAGCAAGAACATATATATCACACAGTTATGTACAGTGGTTTACAAACCTTTGAGGGTAAAAGACTTTAAAATATACACTAAGGGGTTGATTTACTAAAACTGTAGAGTGCAAAATCTGGTACAGCTATGCATGGCAGCCAATCAGCTTCTATCTTCAGCTTGTTCAAGTAAGCTTTGGGAAAAAAAAACAAAAAACTGGAAGCTGTTTGGTCTCTATCCAGGGCAGCGCCAGATTTATTAAACCAACTTCAGTTTTATTAACCACTTCCCGCCCGCCCTATAACAGATTGACGGCGGGAATATGGTTGTATTATCCTGACCGGACGTCATATGACGGCGGCAGGATAATACAGCTCTGGGCGCCCCCCGTGGGCGCGCAGAGCAGCGATCGGTGATGCAAGGTGTCAGCCTGACACCCTGCATCTCCGATCTCGGTAAAGAGACTACTGACGTAGCTCTTTACCATGTGATCAGCCGTGTCCAATCACGGCTGGTCACATAGTAAACAGGAACAGCCGTTGATCGGCTTTCCTTAGTTCGTGCCTGACAGGCACGAGTAAAGGAGCGCCGATCGGCGGCTCCCCTGACAGGGGGGGGGTCGGCACTGGTAATCAGATCATTGATTACCAGTGCAGACCCTCGGGGGGGGGGATGCCACTAGAACCACCAGGGATGCCCACTACGACCCCAGGGATGCCCACCTATGACCCCAGGGATGCCCATTATGGCCACCAGGGATGGCAATCAGGGCTCAGGGAGCCCCCCATTGCCCTCCCCATCAGTGCTGCCCGTCAGTGCCCTCCCTATCAGTGCTGCCCACAAGTGCCCATCATTGCCATCTTTCAGTGTCGCCCACCAGTGCCCATTATTGCCCACCAGTGCCGCCTATCAGTGCCCATTAGTGCCCATCAGTGCCACCCGTCAGTGCCGCCCATCAGTGCCAACCAGTGCCGCCTATCAGTGCCACCTATCAGTGCCCATCAGTGCCACCTATCAGTGCCCATCAATGCCGCCTATCAGTGCCACCTATCAGTGCCCACCAATGCTGCATATCTGTGCTACCTATCAGTGCCACATATCAGTGCATATCAGTGCTGCATATCAGTGCCGCCTATCAGTGCCACCCCATCAATGCCACCCCATCAGTGCCACCCCATCAGTGCCTGTCAGTGCAGTCTCACCAGTGCAGGAAAAAACTTATTTATTTACAAAATTGTATAACATAAAACAAAAAACTTTTTTTTTTTTTTTTTCAAACTTTTCGGTCTTTTTTTATTTGTTTAGCAAAAAGGAAAAAACCCAGAGGTGATCAAATACCACCAAAAGAAAGCTCTATTTGTGGGGGGAAAATTACATAAATTTGGTGTAGGTACAGTGATGCATGACTGCGCAATTGTCATTCAAAATGCAACAGCGCTAAAAGGGGAAAATTGGCCTGGGCAGGAAGGGAGGAAAGTGCCCTGTATTAAAGTGGTTAAACCAACCTCTATGCATGCAAGCTGTATATTTAGTTATTTGGTCTAAGACGCTTTTTAAATGACAAAACCAGTCAACAAACTGTTAAAATTGATTCTAGGTTTTTTATTTTTTTTATTTTTTAAAGTTTCGAAATGTGGGTGAGAAAAAGAGCCCCTGTTTGGTAATTTGTGAGCCCCGCCCCCCTCCCCTTCCAATTGGGAGATAGTGATGGAAAATCTATTTAGGTGGAACACAGACTACAAGAAAACACTTTTTTCTCAGAGGAAGCATTAGAACCTCTGTTATGTTTTATTATTGGGACAAGAAGACACAGTAATATCTTTCCCATCATCTCTTGTCTGGGTCTTACTGGAGAAGAAAGTGAAGTTTAAATCTCTCCAACAGGGTCGGGCACAATAATAAAAACTTAGCAGAAGTATCTACTTGTCCTTTACGTGAAAGAATATATGGCCCCTGTCACACATTTTTCCATGATTTTGTCACATTTTTTTGCCATGATTTTCACTGGATTTGAAGCAATGCTTATGTCTATGAACCGCAAACGCATCAAAGTCGGACCAAAGTAGGGCAGTCACAAAGATATGAACAGTACTCATTGGAAATCATGGAGTACGACTTGTCATGCGACTTTTCAGTCCCATGTCGCAGGACAAGTCGACAAGCGTGAAATGGGCCTAAAGACAAGATTCTTATAAGGTTTGGATGACCTAGAGAGGGGCTAGAACATATAAATTTTATCACTGTTTTCCCACTTAGGAAATTTACTGCCCACCTCATGCGTAGCGCCCAATGGGCTTTCTCAAAGGTTTAGGCCTGAGAAAGCCGATTGGGCACTAAGTGTGAGGTGGGCGGTGACATAATCAAGCTGGGACTAGGTGGAGCTGTGTATGCAGAGGATTGTAATGTGAAATGTTTGTTTTTTACTTCTGAAATGTGAGTGGATTTTTATATGGAAATAAATACTTTTTATTAGCGATTTGCACTATGGTTCTTTCCTCTTGCCTCCTATATAATCGACACCATGCTGAGAGCCACGAATTGGAGTGTACAGCTAGTGGGAGCGGTGCCATCTATAACATTGCAAAGCGCATATAGACCTCCTTTAATTAGTGAGGTCTATTCAAGCAGGTGAGAAGACACCCATAGGTGGGGTGAAGGGCACCGTGGTGATCAGAGGCAAATAATTGAAGAGTTTCTGGTGTAGGGGACTACAACCTTCTTTTCATGGACATTTAATCATTTAGTGATGGACTATATATATATATATATATATATATATATATATATATATATTATATAAAAGAAAAGATGGACTCACGTTAATTTATTTATATATATATATATATATATATATATATATATATATATAGAGGATATTTACTCTGTTTTCAGATATTTATTTATGCACTATAAATTGAATCAATCATATTGAAGGGGAGCGCTGCACTTTTATGTGACTATATATACAGTAGTTATTGCATTTTATACAGGTGGTTGGATGCATAGTGGTGCTAGTTGCTTTCTCTAGTATAGAGTTGAGTAATAGGTGGTTAATACACAGGGATATCACAGAAAGTTTTTTTTTTTTTTTTTTTTACAATTAATACCCCATAATGACAACGTGAAAGAAGTTCGTTTGAAATCTTTGCATATTTATTAAAAAATAAAAAACGAAAAAAGCCCATGTACATAAGTATTCACAGCCTTTGCCATGACACTCAAAATGAAGCTCAGGTGCATATTTCCACTGATCATCCTTGAGCGGTTTCTACAACTTGATTGGAGTCTACCTGTGGTACATTCAGATGATTAGATAGGTGTGTGCTTTTCCAAATCATGTCCATGTAAGGTCCCACAGTTAACAGTGCATGTCCGAGCACAAAGCCGTGAAGTCCGAGGAATTGTCTGTAGACCTCTATTACTGCACCATTGAAGGTCCCAATGAGCACAGTGGCTTCATTCATCTGTAAATGGAAAAACGTTGGAACCACCAGGAGTCTTCCTAGAGTGGGCCGCAAAGCCAAACTGAAAGATCAGGTGAGAAGGGCCTTAGGGAGGTGACCAAGAACCCAATGGTCACTCTGACAGAGCTCCAGCGTTTCTTTGTGAAGGGAGGAGAGCCTTCCAGAAGAACAATCTTTGCGGAACTCCACAAATTAGGCCTGTATGACAGAGTGGCCAGATGGAAGACACTCTTTAGTAAAAGCCATATGACAGCCTGCCTGGAGTTTGCCAAAAGGCACCTGAAGGATTCTCAGTCCATGAGAAACAAAGTTCACTGGTCTGATGAAACACAGATTGAACTCTTTGGCCTGAATGGTAAGCATCATGTCTGCTCATCACCTGGCCAATACCCTCCTTACAGTGAAGCATGGTGGTGGCAGCATCATGCTGTGAGAATGTTTTTCAGCGGCAGGAACTGGGAGACTAGTCAGGATTGAGGAAAAGACGAATGCAGCAACGTACAGAGACATCCTTGATGAAAACCTGCTCCAGAGCGCTCTGGACCGCAGACTAGGGCGAAGGTTCATCTTCCAACAGGAAAATGACCCTAAGCACACAGCCAAGGAAACAAAGGACTGGCAAATGACAACTTTGTGAATGTCCTTGAGTGGCCCAGCCAGAGCCCAGACTTGAACCTGATTAAACATCTCTGGTGAGATCTGAAAATGGCTGTGCACTGGCACTCCCCATCCAACCTGACAATAAAGTATTGAGCATAGGCTGTGAATACTTATGTACATGTCATTTTTTATTTTTAATAAATTTGCAAATATTTCAAAAAAACTTCTTTCATGTTGTCATTATGGGGTATTGTTTGTAGAATTTTGAGGAAAATAATGAATTTACTCCATTCTGCATTAAGGCTGTAACATAACAAAAAGTGTAAAAAGTGAAACGCTGTGAATACTTTCCAGATGCACTGTATACAATTCACAAAAGGGCTAAATTGAGGTTTGGCATTTGCCTATAGTGTTTTTTTGCACCAACATGACTGCACACAGCTCACACACCGGTGTAACTAAATAATAAAACACAAATGGTTGAAAGTCTAACTCTTGCAAAGCCAAGGTCTGCAGACATTTTTCTAATTCAACATATTAAGTGTGGTATGCCTACAAAGAAATTAGGTATTGACTGCTTGCCTTGCAAGTGGAAAAATCTACAAAAATCTATAGCATGCATTGATCCAAATATTACTTTTAGCACTACTAACAATGTAACAAATTAAAATGGTATCTTGGACGCCAAAATAATTCTCCTTAATTATCCAGCCACCTGAAAAATATAACACTGTTTTACGCAAATGTGGGATCTTAAAATTAATTGTAACTGCATATAAACTCAGTGCAATTTAAAAGGTAGGCTGTGTTTAAATAAAAATGTAACTTGTATTAGTCAGTTATGCGATTGCTTTGTTTTGCCAATACATTTCCAAAAAAAAAAAATGTGTGTTTTTGCAGACCAAATATGCATGCATATGTTTGAATGAAAATTTACGTTTTTGAATTTGTCATCAGAACTTTTTTGTTTCTTTTTTTGGTAACTGCTGTACAATATACACTGAACAAAATTTTAAACACAATTTTAAATATTGTTCACAAATTTGTCTAAATCTGTGTTAGTGAGTACTTCTCCTTTGCCGAGATAATCCATCCACCTCACAGGTGTGGCATATCAAGATGCTGATTAGACAGCATGATTATTGCACAGGTGTGCCTTAGGCAGGCCACTCTAAAATGTGCAGATTTATCACACAGCACAATGCCACAGATGTCCTAAGTTTAAAGCGAGTGTGCAATTGGCATGCTGACTGAAGGATTGTCCACCAGAGCTGTTGCCTAATGTTCATTTCTCTACCATAAGCCGTTTCCAAAGGCGTTTCAGAGAATTTGGCAGTATATCCAACCGGCCTTACAACTACAGACCACGTGTAACCACACCAGCCCAGGACCTCTACATCCAGCATCTTCACCTCCAAGATCGTCTGAGACCAGCCACCCGGACAGCTGCTGCAACAATAGGTTTGTATACCCAAAGAATTTCTGAACAAACTGTCAGAAGCCATCTAAGGGAAGCTTATTTGCATGCTTGGCATGCTTATCATCAGGGTCTCAACCTGACTGCAGTTCGTCGTCGTAACCGACTCAAGTTGGCAAATGCTCACATTCGATGGTGTCTGGCACTTTGGAGAGGTGTTCTCCTATCAGATGAATCCCAGTTTTTACTGTACAGGGCAGATGGCAAACAGCCTGTATGGCGTTGTGTGGGTGAGCGGTTTGCTGATGTCAACATTGTGGATTGAGTGGCCCATGGTGGAGGTGAGGTTATGGTACGAGCAGGCGTATGTTACGGACAACAAAAACACAGGTGCATTTTATTGATGGCATTTTGAATGCACAGAGATACCGTGATGAGATCCTGAGGCCCATTGTTGTGCCATACATCCACGACCATCACCTCATGTTGCAGCATGATAATGCAAAGCCCCATGTTGCAAGGTTCTGTACACAATTCCAGGAAGCTGAAAACATCCCAGTTCTTGCATGGCCAGCATACTCACCGAACATGTCACCCATTGATCATGTTTGGGATGCTCTGGATCGGCGTATACAACAGCGTGTTCCGGGTCCTGCCAATATCCAGCAACTTCGCACAGCCATTGAAGAGGAGTGGACCAACATTCCACAGGCCATAATCAACAACCTGATCAACTTAATGCGAAAGAGATGTGTTGCACTGTGTGAGGCAAATGGTGGTCACAGCAGATACTGACTGGTTTTTGGACCCCCCCCCCCCAACCCCCAATACAGTAAAACTGCACATTTTAGAGTGGCCTTTATTGTGGCCAGCCTAAGGCACACATGTGCAATAATCACACTGTCTAATCAGCATCTTGATATGCCACACCTGTGAGGTGGATGGATTATCTCGGCAAAGGAAAAGTGCTCACTAACACAGATTTAGCCAGATTGGTGAACAATATTTGGGAGAAATAGGCCTTTTGTGTATATAGAAAAAGTCTTAAATCTTTGAGTTCAGCTCATGAAAAATGGGGGCAGAAACAAAAGTGTTGCGTTTATAAATTTTGTTCAGTGTACCTGTAATATTCTTTATGTGATTAGAGATATGTGAGCATACGTGGGCAGTGTTTTTCATTCATGGCAAAGGATTTGAAAACTAGTGACTCAACCAATGATTGCTTTACCAACCCTATTTTGATAAAATTAATATTAATTTGAAATATTTATATTTATGGTATTGTGACTAATTTAATAAACAGGAATGTGAACAGAATATTATTCAAAGTGATCTAGGTTTACAGTGAGACATTATACTGTAATATACGTAATATGACTTTTTTTTTTTTTACAACAGAAATCTTTTTAATTTAAATAATTGCAAGCAGGCAACCATGCAGCTGTTCATGTTTCTCAGATGAAGCCCAGTGCAGGCAGCTTGCTTGCTTTTAGGAATATCAAGATCCGTTCGTAAAGATTTGGAGAAGGAGACCTTTATGTTATACAGCACTTAGGGAAAGAGGGGGATGGGAAGCCCAGATTTATAATAAAGGTGGGATTGGTTAGAACATCTGCTAGGTTTTTATTGACATCTGTGAGGGTTCATTTCTTATCACTTTATTTTCCCAAGACACCAGGAGGAAGGGGGTCACCAGGACAAGGTACAGAAGCAAAAAACTAGATTTTTGTACTAAACTGTAAATCTGTTTCTTGGAGTACATCACGAGACAATAAATCATGACTACCCGGGTTATGCCCCTCCTAAAGGTGATTGGACACTTAAAAAAGACAGGAAGTCCTCCCCTATATAACCCCACCCATGTAGGAAGTACCTCAGTTTTTTAGAAAGCAATTAACTACAGTAACAAAGAGGGGGATATTTGTGTCTTGTGATGTACTCCAAGAAATACATTTTATAGGCAAGTACACAAATTCAGTTTTCATTATCGTACATCTTGGGACACATAGCAAGCTATAAATCATGACTACCTGGGATGTCCAATGAGGGGATAGAGAGAAAGTCACCACCGACAGGCCAAAAATAATCTATACAGTATAAACAAGCAAAAAATTGAAGGAGCAAACCCTGAACATGTATATCTAAAGCCGGTGCAGCTATGGACCAAGCAATATGTATATTAAAAAAGAATAGCGCAACCATGCAAAAGAAATGACTATTCAATATGGAGACAATCCATAAATAAAAATGGGGGTTTAGTCCCACCATATGGCCATATCGTGCTCAAGCCCACCACTGCGTCAAAGTACCCCATTATCAGTGGGTCCTACACTATCCATAAAAAAGGGGTGAATCCAGCCTCTCCAACCCTTGGAGACAACACTCCTTGCTGGGATGGATGTGCTAATGCACTACAAAGGACTCCTCCTATATCTACTTGATGGTGGACTCTGATAGAGTACAGGTGTGTGTGGGGGGTGGGATGCTCAACCTCAGAAGTCTGGTCAGACCGAATACATAATAAACAAGCAAAAAATTGGGGGAGCAAATACATTTTATAGGCAAGTACAAAAATTCAGTTTTCATTATCGTACATCTTGGGACACATAGCAAGCTATAAATCATGACTACCTGGGATGTCCAATGAGGGGAGGGAGAGACAGTCACCACCGACAGGCCAAAAATAATCTATACAGTAGCCTGCAAAAAGACTGAGACCAAATGCAATATTTTCAGTTGCTCTTACATCCATCTGGTAAAATTAGCAAAGCTGTGAACCAAATAGGCCAAGTTGCAGCCTACAGACCTGAGCCCCTAAAGCCTGATGGTCAGTCCAAGAGGCACCAAACATTCCTGGTGGAGTCTCTCTTTTCAAACTATAAGCTTAAAAAAATAAGCTGATAAAACCAACGGAATATGGTTGACTTGGTAACTACCTGACCCTTCCCTGGTCCTTAGGAAGGACACAACAAAAAGAAAATCTGGCTGCCTCATTCTCCTGGTGAGATGGGATAAACAGAAGGCAAAAACAATTCTGTGGTTCAGAAGGAAAGAAGGACCATCTTCAGAAAAAAACGATGGTTGAGGTCGAAGAACCCCATTGACCCAGTGGAGTATCAGAAATGACTCCTTGTAAGGAAGAGCCACCAATTCAGGCCTTCTTCTTGCCAAAATAATAGGCACCACATTTGTGTCACATGGAAAATAAGGTGCCCTGCCTGGAGAAAATATTTGCATGATCCCTTGGACAAAAAGTATGCCTTAAAGCACAAGAGGTGACCAGTCTTAGAAATAGGACTGACAAGGCCAAAAACTGCCCCTTGATCGTATTCAAGGACAGATTCGTATCCAACTAGAGAAAACCAAAAATCTTGCCCCCCCAACACATTTGTGAGGATAAACTTCCTAGCCTCACACCATGACACATAGGATTTCCTGGTCCGGTGGTAAATCTCACATGAGGCAGCCCTCCTAGCACTAAAAAGTATGGGAATGACAGACACTCCCCCCTTCCCTCAACTCTCTGGCTTTAACAGCCCTACTATGCAATCCAGCAAACATAAGAAATTATGCAAGATCATATATACCATGTTCTCCTGGGGCAAGCTGGTGTAAAGAAAAACCCCAGAGTTCTTTCACCTGGATCCTGCAAATACAAACATGGAAGAAACCTAAAAGAGAAAAAAAAAAGACCTATTTCAGGGAGAACTTGTCCCATGATGTCACCAGGGCATCTACTGGAAACGCAGAAGAAACCCTGGATCTTGCAATGCATCTATCCAGTCTCTCAATGAACTGGATGTCAACAATACAAATCTGGCATGCTCCAATGCCAACAGAGGTCTGAACATCTCCAGGGGGAGAGTCCACTCCTCCGGTGCCAACTGTTGACAGCTGAGGAAAACCTCCTGCCAAAAGCAGACAGAGCAGAGACATGGCATACTGCCAAAGTGAACCACAGACAGCAAGGAGATATGGAGCCCCATCCAGGACACGATAAGAACCACCCTACCTTCTGGTGTCCCCCTGAAGATAAAAGAATGCCACAGTCATGGCTTTGTCCAACAGACTCTTTACCAGAGGGCCTTGCAACTGGTCCAAGCTAGGTGAATTGCTCGTAATTCCAGCATATTGATAGGCATTACCGTCTCCTGAGGAGACTATGTTCCTTGCGCTGAAAGGCAATCCAGAACTCCTCCTCACCTGTTAAAGTGGTTGTTAAGCCACTTGTAGGACTTTGTATAATTCTGTTTGTCTCCTAAGCCGGTGTACCTCTGTCTCTGTGTTTTATAAAAAAAAAAAAAAAATGCTGTTATACCAGATTTCAGTGTGCTGCTCGGCGATCACATGACTGACTGGCTTTCTCCTCTCCCATCAGGGGCGGGCCGAGATTCCCCTGCTAATGTCACGCGGGAGGAGAAAAGGAGAGAGAGAGAGACAGCCAGCTGGTCACATGATCGCCGAGCAGCACACTGAAATCAGGTATATACAGCATTTTTTTTTTTTTTTATAAAACACAGAGACAGAGGTACACAGGCTTAGGAGACAAACATAATTATACAAAGTCCTGCAAGTGGCTTAACAACCACTTTGGTGGTGTACAGGGGGAGGACAGAAACTGGCAGGATCAGCCTGTTTTTTTAGGTAATAGAAGAGGCCAAATTACGCAAGAAGCACTGTGCTGTATAACATGCTTTAAAGGAACAGGATTTGGGGATTATCTTTTTTTTTTTTTAGGATAACAAACACTTTAAGCTGTCATCCATCGTCAACACCTTCCAAGAAAAGTGAGAAAAGAGCTTCTAATTTTCAACCTTAGGAGAGACATCCACCAGCCTAGACTGTAAACACTGGAATCAAAAGGAGGTTGGAGCATCCTTCTGCCCCATGCTAAATGAACATTCTGTTGTACAGTTCCAGAATAGAATTGAGTAAAAAACACCGCCTCCTGGATAGACTCCTGGGGTTCTATACGATGGAGGTCTCCCCAAGTAGAAGCAGATTCCAAATTTTAGATATTGCATTTCACCTGTGCTACCACTATAAACAAAGGAAAAAAGGGGGAATGTGTTGGACTTTACAAGCCAGATAAGGAGCATACCATATTACAGTATATATACAATACAAATTTATTATCTTCATTAAAAAAAAAACATGGATGCTAGTGGCATCCATATCCTAGGTTACATATAAAATGCATAACAGAGTGAATAATTCTATTTTTTTTCCTTTTCTGGCCTGTAAAGTCTGACACATCCCCGCTTTTTTCCTTTGTTTCTATGTATTACAGCTGATGGCCTTTTTCTTTTTTTCTTTTTCCTCTCCTTCTGCTTCCTACTAGGAACTGACTCATCTGAATATGCACAAATTCAATGTAAAGGCTAAGTTCTTTCTTCTGAATCCCTTATGCATTTGACTATTGTTGAGTATTTTGTCATTTAAACTGTTCTATGTTACAACCTCACAGATGATCCATGTGTATGTACATATTATTTTTGATATACTGGCTGTTTTGTATACTACTGACATGCAAATGTTCAATAAAGTTCTCTCATTTGTAAAAAAAAAAAAAAAACTTCAAATGAGGCAAGCATTTTACCCAATCTTATCACATCTTCATGGAGGAAGAATCTGCTTCCCCTGGACAGCGTCCAGGAGCAGGCCCAGAAAAACACTTATGGTTGGAGTAATGCTACTACTGCACGCACTTACTCAATCTGAGATTCTTGTACATAAAGAAAACTGTTAAGACATTTAAAACCAGGAGATCAGACAAATTTCATTGTTTGGATTTTAAACCGTAACATGGTTTTAGCAGGGCTTCAAACCCCTTTGGTCCCCTAGAACTGGCATAATCATGCTCTGAAAGGTGATCGAGAGCTTGCAACAGCAACAATCCTTTTTTGCAGATCCAAATAACACTTGAAAGCATAAAAAAGCCAAGGGCAATTCCTTGCAATCGAGAGAAATCGTATAACAGACCCATTTGATGGGTAATAGCCACTGCCATGCTTCCAAAAATGCTTGCAAATGTACCCAACCCACACAAGTAGGTGCACCCCTCTATAGCGAAGGAGACTAACGCCTAGTACACGCTAGCAGTTTTTTGTTAATTTAACCCAGCGGGCTGAACGAAAGAAAACAAAGGCATTTGAGAGGAGCAGCTGTACTAACAATCCAATGTTAGTACAGTGATCTCCCCCACTGAGCTATTGTGTTCTGACAGGGGGGTGGCCTCCCTGCCAGAACACACCAGTCAGTGCTTTGAGACATTGGCTAAGAGCACTAATTGGATGCCAATCAGTTATGCCCCTTTGACAGAAGCCAGACCGGCTGCCGTATGTATGGGTCGAATATTGGCAGGTTTCTATAGAACCAGCCGATACCACCCAATGTTCGGCCTGTGAATACAGGGCTTTCAGTCGAAAAATCCTACTCTTGTGGAGGGGCAAAGTCCTAAGCGCAAAATTGGCTGAATATATTCCTTTAAGCATCCACAGTAAGACAGAAAGGGAATCTTCTAAACCTTCACTTCGGTCAGCCTTGCTGTCAGCAGCGTCCAACTTTTAACAGCTGCTTCATTCTGCCCTTAAGACCAATAAATGCCACAGCCGGCCTAAAGCAAAGAATGCATTAATATTTTCAAATGGTAATCAGCTGGAACCCTAAAGACTGAAAGGTCATACACCTCTTTGTGAATCTTTCCTCCATAGGATATGGCTTAGCAACCTCTTTGGGCGAACAAACATCTTGTCAGGATTAGCCCAGTCCGCATGCTACCTCCTATAGAGGAGGATGTAAAATGGAATGACTGGGAACTTTATACTTCCTCCTCTGCCCCAAAGGAAAGGGGAAGGAAAATGCCTTCTGATCCACCTTCCACTGACAAGTATCCCAGAGAGCTGCCATCATATCCCTGCTAAGGCAGGGTTCATCCAGAATAAGATCAGGATCAAATCTTAACCCATAATGGCAGGCAATGCCTCTTAGGACCTTCAGGGACTCAATTCACCTTCTTGGAGTCCACTGTCCTGGCCAGTTATTACTACAAAGGGTTCCATCTATGCAGGGTCCAGTGCCGCATGGTCACATTACAGGCTGTTCCCATGTCTAGGCGTCTTCCTTTACAGCGGGGTCCAGGTACCATCCATTCTAGAGCTGCATCAGTGACCACCACTTTAGGATACTGGTGAAAAAAAACTGAGGTACTTCCTGCATGAGATCAGTTATATAGGAAAGGGCTTCCTGTCTTTTTTTTTGCCAGTGTCTAATAACTTGTAGTTACTGCATAAACCAAGTAGTCATGATTTATAGCTTGCTCTGTGTGCTATGATGTACGATAAAGAAAAAAAAAAAAGGACATACTGTAAGTTTAAACCTTCTTCCATTGTAATAAAAAAGTGTTTTTTTCTGCCATTTGGGCTTCCATTATAGAGATTTTCCATCATGTCCTGTCCCTCAGATACCCTAACACCAGGACAGTGACTTGCTTTAGGCACATCAAATACAATCAATCAGGATGGGCAGTAAGCACAGAATACACAATATGGACCTGGAGGATAAAGATGAGGTGAGGGAGGGTCTCAGAGGATCTCCCCATACTAATGCAATAGCCAATATGAAGCATATTACAAGCTTGTAAGCGCAGACATGGATCATGCCACCGTGTGTCTGGCAATGGTAAACATGACATTTTTTTTATTTATTAAATATATTAAAAAATATTGAAGTGTTTTACTTGAATGCTATATCCTGAGCCTCTAATTGTTCACAATCTGTTTTGGTTAAAAATATTGAGAGCTTAAAAGAAATGTTGAATTTTCGTTTTTAGTACCCAAGACTAAAACCCTAACAAGCTCACGATTTTTTTCAGTGCAATTTACACAAATTTCCGCATGTCACACATAGGGCACCCCCCTAACTTCAATGAGCTGCCCTATGTGTGTATGTTGCCCAAAATAAATTCCTGCTCATTTTTCAGCTACGAGCTTTGCACGATTTTTAAATGCGTGTTTTGCTGCGATAGTGGCGCGATTCTGTTCAGCAGAAAAATCAAACCAGGTTTCTGCCACAATTCCAAACTGCCTAATGTGAACTGGGCCTTATGCTGTAGAAATCTAAAACAAATATGCAAAGGTTTATGTAAGTGCATTCACAAAATTGCACAACTACACTCAAAAATGAAGTACAGTACCAGCACAGGACACTGCATCAATAAGAAAGCATGGGAAATGTTTCAGCAGTGCTGGCTTCACCTGTGAATTTATAGTTTTACCTGTGTAAATGGAAGCAGCTCTAAAACCACTCTAAAATGATTCACTGGTACTTGAAAGACATGAGGCTGCAGATAATGTGTAATTTATTTCTCAATTCCTCCCCAGTCTCCTAAGTGACAGTGTTTCCCTGCTGATACAGATCCTCAACATACCCACACTCATGTTTTATCAGGACAGAAACATGGCACTTGTTTCAACATGAGCCATGCTGCTTAATACACAATATCTGTAATGTGGTATTGTTGGGAATGATTTTATGGTACATAACACTAGACTTAACTTGGAGCAGAACCTACCCATAGTTTCTACATCTGTGGTTGCTCTTTACATGGAAGTAAAATCAGATTTTAAAATGGTCACTTAAAGCAGAATTACATTGCATCTGAGCACCACAAACCAAAAATGCCATTTAATAAATTTTTAATGATCATTTTTAATGATCATAGCAAGCTCCTCCATCCATGTCTCCATGCTTTATTTTGCTGAGAAATCACTTTGAAAAACAACCCTAGCATTTCTGGCCATGGATGGTAAGGGCAGATTATTAATATTGTATTTACCTCCTGGAGTCCATCTGACTTTAGCTCAGGCATGCAGGCAGAAGGGTGTACTAAGAAAACCCTCAGCTACAGGGTGTAGCTAAGAACCCCCCCCCCCCTCGCCTCCTCCTGGGGACCCCTAGGATGTATCACATTTGCCTAGACCTGGAAACCAGGAAGTAACTGAATAAATGTAAAACATAAATTTAAAACCTGTAAATGTGATATAATTTCATATCTATTTTCTAATTCTAGCAGCATAGGGATTACAAATAGTCAATGTTGACATAGAGAGTGAAGTTCTGCTTTAAAAAGAAAACTGCTATCTGGGTATCTGTACAGGACGCCAAGGTTGGGTCCTGGACAGTCGCTATATATCTCCTGTGTTTGGGTTGTGGTCTCTTTAAGGGAAGTTGGGAAATGTTCAGGGGGTCACCCAAGACGGGTGAGAAATTCCTGGAAATAGCTAAAATCAGGAGGACTGAATCGCAGTTCTCTCTGTGTTGAATAGAGCGATATTTGGGACCCGGAATTTGGGGGGCTCTGTAGTGATATTCGGGTGGGAAAGAGCCCCCACCCCTGACCATAAGGGATTCCAGCACACACAGGGTTAAGACCCATGAGAAGCAGTCCTTAAGAGACAGGAAGCAGCAATAGGTGAGTGTGGGGGAGGAGTAGTTTGGTGGTTGCACCTGTCTGAAGGAGCTGCAAGTTTGCTGGAAGCTGCTGAGAGGTCTATTAAGGACTGTTACAAACCTTGGGGTGAAGACCCATCCACAAAACCGTATGTGCCTTTTTTTCTTGCTTTATTCCTTTGTGCTGAAGAAAAGCAGACTTTATTTTGTGTTTGATTTATGCACTGCTGGAAGCCTGTTTAAGTTTGCTGAAATAAAGCCTTTTTGTTTATGTTTTAAACGGTTGTGCACTCAATCCGGTGGAGCTAGAACCCCCAAACTTTACAGTATCTATATAGTCTGCACGGTTATGCCCACTTTTCAGGGCAGTTCTGATTGGACTAACATCCTACACTGGGCCAAAAGGAATGTGTGGGTGGCAGAAAGGTAGAGGCCATAAGAATGGCCAAAATCAATGACTTAAGAGTGACTGAATTTATCTGCCCCACAAAGTGTCTTGTTGACAATCAGTGTAGGACAAATGTAGCAACCAGGACATCTGAATTGCAGTAATGGAACCTGGCTGATGTAGTTTGACAAATGGCAGTGGCAGAACTTGAGAAAGATCCTGTACATGTTAAAAAGGTGTAAAGGATTCTGAATTTTGATAAAAAAATTGTCTGCCATGCTACCATGCACAGCTGCACCAGATTTTGCACTCTTTAGTTTTAGTAAATCAACCAAATGGTCATGATGTTTTAAGTATTAGTAAAGCACAGAGCACTCACCAACAGTCCCAAGAGATATGAAAAAAAGGGTGGGGGACATGCCCAGCGCGCAGACAGTATGGACGCCTAAACTACAGGATCCTCTCATCAGGCGGGGAGATTTCAGCGTCCGACAGCACCTCTGAGGCTCGGTAAGCCACCTGAATCCAACCCACACTCTGCCCCTTGCCCAGCGGCATGTCCATAAAAATAAAGGGGGACAGACACCCAAAGAAACTGACAGATTTATGTATCAGCTGGCCGAGCGGTGCCGCCAAGATGGCGCTGCGGCCGGCTCACTGACATGCGGTCCAGCTGCTTTCTCAGTCTCTCAGCCACCACAGGGATCTTCTCCACCTGCAGACCAACAACAGCAGGATTTCAGCAGCCCACTACTATCTCCACTGGGTACCCCTGCAGCTGACAGTCCAGCTAAAGCCAGGATCAGGCTAGATTCCCCAAGCCCAGCGCACCACAAAATAAATATGCAGCCTGCCATTCAGGGACTCCAGGGCTCTCAGCCAGACCCCACAGCCTCCTACCTCACTATGGAACAACCTGTTATGAACAATACACTAAAAGAAATACTCATGTCCCCGAGGCGCTCCCTTCAAGCAGATATGCTCACCAGGGGAGGACTGGGCTAAGGGGCAGGGGGGAAATTGCCCTCTGGGCCACTCTGATGCCCTGTAAAAAGGCTGCACCGCTTCTGCCACAGACATGCCTAAATAAATCATGGTGAACAGAAGTAAAAAGTCCCTGCTGCTGACCTACTGAGTGCAGGATGAAAAAAAGCACAGAGCAAAGGCCTCCCCCCCCCCCCCCCCCAGCATGGTTGGTGTAAACCCGGATTTGTACAGTGGGTAGAGAGTACCTGGAGCAGAGCTTCAGCCTGGAATGGGGGTCAGAAGGAGGCCAGGAAGAGGGAGAGTGGGAGGGGGCCCAAGTCGCTGCACCATGGGCCTCTGGATTGTACTTGCCTCTGGGCCGAAAGTTGACAGTCAGCCCGTGATGCTCACTCTATTTCAGAAAATCAATCACTCAGTCACCATCCTAGAGAATAGGATGTCCATGTAGAAACAAATAAGGGAGCCATCACCTCCACTATTAACGATCTTGTCGACGCACACGACGATCATGCTGGAGAAGAGTGGGAGGCATGGGGTTTCCAATTATTAAGGACTACTATACAGCTTCCCTTCTAGCACAACTTAAAACCTGGGTCACAACCAATCACACCCGCTTATGGTATGTCCACCTCCTGAGCAATTGGTTACTTAGCACACCCAAAGTGAACTCACTACACAGGAATCTCTCCCAAACCATTAAGGCCACAGTAAAGGCTGTCACTGACTTCTCTTACATGCTTCCAAAGGGGTCACGCCACGCATCATCCCAGGGCCAGCTGAAAAACTCTCCCTAATTGTTCCTAACTTATCTCTGAAAAAGTGGCAGGACAAGAGCCTACTACGTGTCTCTGACCTCTTCCCCAACAATCTCCTTAAACCGTTTACAACCTTGTGATCCACTGTCTTCTCCAAAAGCCCCCACCCTGAACGCTCAAGCCTGGAAATACCTATTGGGAAATGACACCCACACCAAAGGAATCACCCTATTTTACAACCTCATACAGGACAAAACCTCCTTTAAAAAGTTAACCCCCAATGCTAAAATGGGAAGAAGAAATAGGCCAATCTTTTAGCAATTCCCAATGGTTAGCTGCCCTAAAACTCAACCTCAATGCATCCCACTCCTCCAACCTTCACAAACTGGTTCATTAATTCACACTCCACTGGTATGTCACCCCATCTTTGATCCACAAATTTGACACAACCACCACGTCCCTATGCTGGAGAAACTGTGGGGCTACAGGAATGTTGTACCACATCCTTTGGGAATGCACCAGGGTATCCACCTTCTGGAGGATCAACTTCCAACTAATCTTTGAAGTGACCAAAGTAGATATGAAACCCTCTCCTACACTTGCGTTGCTAGGCATAGGTCTTGATAATTTTCTGCCCCATATAAGATGTATTGCCTCCCATATTCTCCTAGCGGCCAGATTAGCAATTGTTTGTAACTGGAAATCCCCAAATACCCCCAACAGAAGCAAGGTGATCTCCCTGGTGCACACCCATGGTTCCTATGTACGTATGTTTGCCTCCTATGAAGGACGCCTGTCCTCGACTCAAGTTAATTGGTCTCAGTGGCGTGAATTGTTTCAACAAAACTTTCAACACACCCTAGATAGCACCACAATTAAAATTTTCAAAGTTTTATTTTTCTTTTAGCATCCTGCAGTAACCCTATCCACTTTTGTTAATTGCCTTTATATCCCTCCCTAATGAATGTTAGGGCAGGGCGGATTGTCTTCCCCCCATGACACAATTTGATCCCAGATGGGGTGCTGGACAATGCCCTTTACTTTATAGATAACACTTTGTTCTGATTCCGTTGTTCACTTAACGGAATCCTGTTCCTTTTGTTACATCGATAATATCCACTCATTTGATTCTCCTTTCTAAAGCATAATGTATGGCAAATACTGCTTACCATTTTTGTTATTTCTGATAAACCTTATTAAAAATTCAACATACAAAAAATAAATAAATAAAAAAAAAAAGAAAAACACTTCCTAGCTGCCTTAACTTTCCAGCATCTACTAAATGGATAGATGTGTAGATTCATAACATGTAGATTACATATGGGCTAACTTTGGTTTAAACACCAGAAAAAAAACTTGTTAAAGCCACCCAGGGGTGTAGTAATGGGGGTGCGGGGGGGGGGGGGGAAGTGGTGGTCTGCACTGAATCTGGGATCACTGGGGATGCTGCAGCCGCATCTAATTTACTTTTCTGACATGAAGAGAAAAAGTCAGCCAGCTGCAGCACCCCCACCAGTGAGCCGGCACCCTCTACCCATTTCCTTCCCTGCTCCGGACTTCTCCAAACTTAACCTATGATCCTCTGATCTGCCGGCATATGTTATCTGGAGAGTGAGTGTGTGTGGGAGGGTGTTATCTGTTAATATAGTTCCATATCCTAGAGGGTGGGGGATGAGGGGTATTTGTACTGGGGAGGTGAAGGTGTTTTCTGTATCTGAGGGATATGTACTAGGGAGCGTGGGGTGTCTGTACTGAAGGGCTTGTACTGAGGAGAGATTTAGGAATGTTAGGAGGGGTTAGTCTGTACTGAGAGGTCTGTACTGGGTGGATGAGCAGGGGGGGGGGGGTTCTTTACTGTGGGGTCTGAGAGGTCAAATTGTGCTAGGGGGGCATCTGTACTGGAGGGTCTGTCTGTGTTGAAGGGGGGTCTGTACTGAGGGGTGAGTAGGTGATACACCACCTCCTTACTGTTTGTCAAAAGCACTCTGAAAAGGGATCTAAACGTAGATCGCTCTTCAGAGACCAACACTAGTGTGAACCATTCCTTACACTATCACTTGTGGCACAGTCATTAAAACATATTTTATGTGTAAAAGAACTGTTGGAAATAGGCTTAATTTTTTTATTTAACTATCATTTTAAGCTCCTCCCATTGTTAACACAATTTCACCACATCCACAATCGAGAGTTTTTTTTTCTAAATACTTTTTTTTTGGGGGGAGATATAAAAAATGACAGGCCCCAGATACCAGATGTGCTACACAGGCCACTGGGGCCACCCCTAGAGCACATTTATAACACCCCGCCCACTCTGTGTGTGCGACTTCAGTTTTTTGGAAAGCAATAGGGAGTGATCAAGACACATAGGGGAGAGACCTATGTCCTGTACTGTACTCCAAGATTGGAATTTTGACTTGCCTGTAAATTCCTGATTATCTTAATCGTACAATACAGGACATAGGACTTCACAGACCATGGAATAGCCCAAGCAAATAAAATCTGGCATACAAGTTCTTAAAGCAATGCTAAAGATTTTTTTCACAAACGTGTCATACTTATCTGCTCTTTGCAGTGGTTTTGTACAAAGCAACCCTGATCCTCTCCTTTTCCAGTCCTCCACGGGTACCCCCCCCCCATAGCAAGCCACTTGCTATGTGGGCACTGGTGGGTGCTCGCTCCTGAGCCCTGCTCTATGCATCCACCCCGGCGCTCTCCTCAGGACACAGATGTTTTTTTACCTTCACGCACAGAATTCATGAAGATAAAAAAACCTTCAGCCTTTACAACCACATGGCTAGATCAAGAGGGGGTTCAAGTGAGTACTGGGGGGGGGGGGGGTTGTAGGGGGAGCAGCACGCAGATGTTTTTTTGCCTTCATGCACAGGATGCATGAAGGTAAAAACCTTAGGCCTTTACAACCACTTTAATGCTGAAAAGTCCAGGAGACACCAACAGCTCTGCTGGAATAAACCCTTCCTTTCCTTAGGTGTGTAGGCCCTGGAAATAGGTTGTCTGATCCTCTGATCCTCGAAGAGGACCTCCAGTTAGAACAAAGAGGGAAATTACTCTTGTCATGTTTTTGAGCAGGACAGAGGGAAGGAGGGAGAATGAATTGAGGTGTAAAACCACTTTGTCCCGGTATAAAACAAGAAAAGGCTCTTTACACAAAAGAGCTGCCAATTCAGAAGCACACCTAATGGCAACCTGGAAGACAACCTTATTATAATCAAATAAAAAAGAGGGCCTCTGAAGACCAGAGAGCACCAGGTTGAGATCCTAATATGGCAAAGGAGGTCAAATTCATATGAGCAACTCCCTGAAGAAAAGTCTTGATTAGGGATTGAGAGGCAAAAAGTTTCCGGAAGAGAATGGATAAAGTAAAAACCTGTCCTTTGAGGATATTCAGGGCCAGAGGTTGGTTAAGTCCAGACTGAAAGGCCAAAATGCCAGTGATAAGCATATTCCCAAGGGTTAAGCCATAAAAGTAAGCCGTCCATGTGCGATTGTAAATCTTGCAGGAGCTGTATTTTCTTGCTCTATGTTTTGTGAAAATAACAGTCAAGAACACCCTTATCTTTAAGATCTTTATCCTTAATTTCATAAATCTGTAAATAAATCCAGCGACTGAGAAGCAAATTGAACAAGGGGTCTTGGGCCAGTACATCTGATCTGTTTGAACGAGGAAAAAGACTGTCTACCAGTGGTTCCCAATATGTCTGTGTACCGCGTTCTTCTGGGCCAGTTTGGTGCTATGAGAATAACTGTAGCCCTTTCCTCCCCTATCTTGCACTATCTAGCATATACTGAGGCTAGAGGATCCCTGGCCCATTTGGTGAGTATGTTGGATTTAAGAGGTCTGGAATGAAACTGGGCACAGAGAACTGCCTCGAAAGAGGCTACAATTAGGCCCAGAACACTCATGCAGAAGCTAAGGGGTGTCATTTTGAACTAAGGGTCCACATGTGGGACTTTTAGGGGAGTAATTTTTTTCCTGAAGGAGGAAGATTCTCTCCTTTGGACATTGGCAGACAAGATGTTGGCATACAAGGCAAGGCAATACAAGACCAGATAAGGTTGTGGCTGAGGAGTCCTTCAGTAGGAGGTCTTTCAGGCAATCTGTGACATGAATGCCCTGGGTTCGCAGAAGAGCTAAAAAGGGGAGATCACTTCCGTGAACACTTCGAGTTCAGAATATAACCCGAATGATAGTGCTACAAAAAAGAAGTGTGGTCTCCCACAGCTAAACATGGAAAGAGTTGATATGAGGAGAACAAGGGGATGTGTAGATAGGCATCTTGTATATGTCTTCTCATTCCAGAAATTCCCCCAGGACTTTGGCACATAAAGAAATCCATTTAGAGATTTTAAGTCCAGCATTGGGCAGGGACCCCCATCTGGTTTTGGGACTGTGAACAGGTTTGAATAGAAACTATGAAACCGTTCTTTTAAAAGGAACTGATAGAACCACTCCTCGTGTCTGAAGTTGGTGCAAAGCAGTTACTAAATCTGCCTTCTTTTGGTGATGAACTGGTTAAATGGAATGGGGCTATTTTTGTATTTTTGTCATATTGGACCCAGAGGTCTAGGACAACTTGGATCCAGACTAATACGAATATTAACTGATGTACCTCCACTCCGAGGAGTAGGGAAGCCCCTTCACTGTGAAGAGGCCTTCTGGGTACACTTGGTGGACTTAGAACTCCAGGACTTGAGATGAAAGGAAGTGTTAAACCTTGACTTCGAGGTTAAGGTTGAGGCCTGGGGAGCCTGAAAAAAAACAATACAATTATTATAACCACTCCCTTGCCACATTCGTATGTATATTTGAAAACAAAAGAAGAAAAACAACTAGGGCGGGCTTTAAAGGCAAGTTGGACTACAATTCTTTTTATATACAACCCATCTTTTATTTTTACACAACAATAAAAATAGAGATTTATACCCAGAAAAAAATAGCTAAAAAAAACATATGTTCATAAGTATCACAGAACCGAGTCATAACAGACCCAATATTTTACAAAATTTGTATTTGTTACATGATTTAAGGCAAGTGAACCCCTGTGCGCCAATGCATTTCGCTGGTCTGCTTCTTCAGGACACACAATGGGGGGAATAAACAATGAATAGGTTTCACCTGGCTAGAGTATGTACATACAGTACATGCATAAAGGTCTCCCCGGATAGACACTGGAGCATATAGAGGAACCTAGCCAACCACAACTCATGGATGCAGTGTTGAACAATTAGTGTTAAAAAAGAGGAGGCCCATGGAGGAAATTCCCTTCCTCTCAAGGATAGCCAGTATACTTCTGGTAACAGCCAATATATAGATCTCAGTGAGAAAAAGAGAAAATAAATCAAACATTCAGACCATCAGCCAAGGGAGATGGTTGTCTTATACAGTCCTCTAAAGCCAAGACCTCAGAAATCGTGTGATCCAGGGAGGCTATGCACATAGATTTAGACTTTTTTACTAAATGGGACTAGAGCAGGAGAGACCTGTTGTTGTAGCAGTAAGAGACTGAGCCTTGTTGGAATCCGAGCTTAAAGATTGAGCTGCTAGGACCGGACGTCAGAGGACTGCAGACTGCCAAGTGATCAGGACCAGATTCCTGTGTACCAGGAGGGGTGAGCTGACCCTCCGTGCTTATATCAACACTGACGCAGTTAAGGCAATAGAGACTGCTCATGGTTCAGCAGCCAAAAAGCTGCACACTCTTAAAAAGGGACAGCTATATGTGGACAACATACAGAAATGCCCCAACAAAAGCTGGCCAACACTGAGTCACCTAAGCACTTTGCAGGCACCTTCCAGGGTACCCCTCTGTCAGGAACACATATACCCACCAGCTATTGGGGATGTATGTGTAGTGTGCACACAAGGACCTTTACTTTCCTGCGTTGGTTCATGCCTATATTTCAACCTTGTTTTGCAGCAGTTATAGTTTGGTTTAACATTGTTACAGCTCAACTGATGCCAGCTTAGGGATCATTGCCTATTTATCTAGTACAGCATCTTGAAATCTGCTTGATTTCCTGTGCTTGGATTTATGCATTATTTAACTGCATTGCTTTAATGCATCCTTTTAATCAACTACCAATTTATTGGCCTACTTCCTGCATAGTGTTGTAGAATGGTTTCATAGTAATGCTTAGGTTACATAGGTGTGAGCGGCCTTCTACTTAGAACCAGGTGCGTCAGTGGGGACTGCGCACCTGACAGAACAGAGAACCCAAAATCACCAGCGACTCCTGTGAGGTAGGCGCTACACTGGCAAATAGACATTGCAGCAATTGCAGGCTGCAGGGCTGGACCTGCAAGAGCAAATAAGACCTTGAGAATCCTTAAAAGAGAACATCTTCAATAAAACCTATAATGTGTTTTTTGAGAACTTAAATAGCAGGATCCACTACTGCAATAGCCTGTTTCTTCTTAAAACCATTAGTCATAGGTTAAATCTCACCAAAAATGCCAAACCTCATAAAGTAGATAATCAGTGTGTGTGTGTAAATTTTTTTTACTTAGTCTTTTAGTACACATAAATGCCTGTTTTGGCCTTTAGTGTGTCTATAATAGAGAACATATGACGTGAAGCTATAGCTTGCACGTCATAAAAAGCAGAGGAAGGAAAATCCTCGGCAACCTCTTCTTCAAAATCAGGGTTCTCAATACTTCTCCACAATATCTTCAAGTAAAGGAAGTCCCCCTCTGATTCCTGAACAGTATTAGGAAGAATAGAGAAAATGTAGCGATTCTGTAAACTAACAGCTTTAGAACAGCTGAAAGTTTTTGAAAGAATCCAGATATTCTGGCAGGTAAATTTGCTTTTGTAAGACAGGCCACATGGTACAAACCTGAGAGGGAGCTGTATTCAGATGAGGAGAGTGGTGTCATATTAGGACATTGCTCTGGGACAAAGGAACAACTATCACCCTGAGTGGCATTCTGAGTTACAGGAGTAGGCCGTCTGCAGAACACATGTTATTCATCCCTTTTGTCCAAGCTCCCTTGCACCTCTGATTTGCCATTGTCAAGTGAGGGGATTCCAGTTGTGTTTAATCACAGGATGGGCAGCAGAATGGATGGAGTGTTGCATGTCCAGATACAGGAGCCATTATAACCCAGATGCTAACCGTGCTCTGTGTATTTGTAGGAGATAGCAGCAGGAGTGTAGCAACGTGCTGTGTACATTTTCAATAAAATAGGCATGTGGGAATGCATCAAGCAGGAAAAGCTAGAGACAAGATAGCAGGAAGTATTAAAATGAGTAACGCCCAAATCCTTTGCCTATAAAACAGCAGAGTGTGCTAGGCACTGAGGATATTGATAATGAAAGCCAGGAACCATTGTTAACATACAGGAAAACCCTGTCTTACCTTATCTACAACTCTGGGCCTACTAGAGGTCCAGGCTATGCCCGTCTCAGTGGGTATAACCTCACAGGGGCCTTCAGGGTTCGGGAACCATAGAAATGGACTACTGCCTTGAACCTGTATAGCACCCTGGGGCTAACTACACACATAGCACTTCATGCCTTGGTGAGCGCCCAACACAGTATCCAGTGTACCAAAGAGCAAACATTACAGCCCATCCCTACGCAGTGGGCTCTGAGTACAGTTCCAAAGGTACATTCCGAGGGTAATTGATGTGGAAACTGCGAGACAGATCAGGGCATTAGGCAGTCAGATATTGACAAGTGACAAAAAAAATTGGAATGGTTTAAAAAGAAAAAATTCCCTCAGAGGAAAATAGGTCCATCACCTAAGAACACCAACAAAAATATGGAGTCTCATGGATAGGGCTGGGTCAAAGGAGTGTGCATTAGGGGAGGGCCTAGCGAGTTTTATTCTAGTGTCCAATCACCTGAAGGTAGGTAGCTTGCATGTAACCCATCATGGTCAGTGAATATTAGCCCTGTACTGTACAATTAAGATATAGACTATATTTTAGCCCTAATAACCAGTTTTTAAAAGTACTAGTTTCCAACCCTCTTGTTAATCTACGTCAATGGCCCTTTAACAGGCAAAAAAAGAATAAATGAAGCAATTTTGATCAACAAGATTTTGAAAGAACAAAGCAACAGGCTATAAAGCAACTGAAACAACAAAAATGAAAAGCCTGCACTTGGTACAGTATCAGTCCCAATAAATTAAATATGATATTCAGGTTTATAGCATGGAGATAGACTCAAAAATACAATACAGTTTTGCAAATCTGGATCATATAAAAATCAGTTATTTTTCTTCCAGTATAATATTTCAATTGACTTTTTGTCTTGCTGACAGAGCAACTGAGAAAGCATTGCTGCATTGACCACATCGATTCTCAGCCATTCTGTCAACAGTAAAATTTTATACAATATATTTTCAGCATTGACCTTAGGTGCCATCACAGTCCGCAGACTCTTCTTCCTTGGTTCCTGTGGCTGTCTGCTGGATTGAGACCGCAATGTAATAAACAACTAAGGTTTAATTAATGGTAAATGAATACAAGACATAGGTTATGACTTTAACTAATTAGGGAATTGTTGAATTAAGTCTGCCTGGGAATGCAAGGCAGTGCAATCAATATCCAATAAAAAAAGGACTATGTATGTAATTTAGCTGGAAATGTGTTTCCAATACCATCAACGTGAGTTTAAGTAAGTAGAATATAGAAGAGGCCAGAAAGAACAGTTTTAAAAAGGCAAGGTGCAAAAGATTTAGAGAACTCTTCACAACAGAGTTTTGACAGCAATTAACTGAAAGTCACAAGCTTTCATTTTCACGTGGGTACATAAGAACTCATGCACACAGGTGCAAAACTGGCACCTCTTCTCCATTGTAGATGTGGTGAATTGAGCTCAGCTAACAATGTTAACCAGGATCATTGACCACTTAGAAGAAAGCTGTAGCCAGTGTAGAGGGGAATCAAACAGTGAATAGGGAAAGACCTATTTTCTTCTTCCACTGGTTAATTTTTTAGGGCTTACCCTTAATAGTTATACAGTATATACTGCAAACAGTTTATGTGTTCTTTTTAGAGTATAAAACTTTCAATATGACATAATTATCGTGTGGGACATTTTTCTATAAAAAGGTTGATTTTCTGTCAAGTAATTTCTCTGCACCACTCATATATTCCTCAGCTTCTCCCAAGTCTGACAAGTACGGAAATAAACAAATACATGACCGTACATAATAAAGTCCAGATGGGGAGTCTTGATCTTTACTGATAAAGTAGCATACCCCAGACTGGCATACTTCAGTGGGCCAAATGGTAACAGTCAGGAAGGTATTCCAATGTAATATACTAACAATAAAGATCAAATAACGGTCCATTCCTGCTCTCACTCTAACTGCTCTCACCAGCCATACATGGTGTAGGCAGCTCTCAACAGCAGTGCATGCCAGCCTGGCTCAAGATACATTTGGGTTTATTTACTAAAGGCAAATAAACTGTGCACTTTGCAAAATGCAGTTGCACTCTGCAAGTGCAGTTGCTATAGAGCTTAGTAAACAAGGTAAATCTTCACTTTGCAAAGAATACCCAATCACATGCAAGGAAAATAAAGATAAAAAAACAGCATTTTTGCTTGCACATTATTAGATGATGGAAGTCAGCAGAGCTTCTGCGCATATACTAAGCTCTGGAGCAACTGCACTTGCAGAGTGCAAAGTGAACAGGCTATTTGCCTTTAGTAAGTCAACCCCAGTATGTCCTGTTCAAACATCACCTCTCTCTCATGTAGAATGCTGCAACATTCACACAGATTAGGTGTTATGTCAAAACGTGCTATATGACATGTTGGTGGAAACATCCCCCCCCCCCCGCACAATTCTTTCCTCTGAGGCATTTTTCCTCACCCAGGAGCAGGGCAGCCATCAGAAATTGTGGGGCCCTTTACACAGCTTTAGGCCTGCCCCCCCTGCCCCCCCCCCCGGGCAGTCCCACCAAATCCACCAAGTAGCAAACCTTCAATACACACACACTTTTATTTTAAGCATCTTACAACATATTATATGAGAATGAAAAGTGTATTCCAAGTAATCAGTGTTTCAAGATTTAGCAGCAAGGAATTATATTTTGCCCAAAAAGACATCCCAATCCAGCACCTGTACACACTCAGCCCCCGCTCACACCTGTACGCACTCAGCCCCTGCTCACACCTGTACGCACTCAGCCCCCGTTCACACCTGTACGCACTCAGCCCCCGCTCACACCTATACGCACTCAGCCCCCGCTCACTCCTGTACACACTCAGCCCCCCTCACACCTGTACGCATTCAGCCCCCCCTCACACCTCTACGCATTCGGCCCCCGCTCACAACTGTACGCATTCAGCCCCCGCTCACAACTGTACGCATTCAGCCCCCGCTCACACCTGTATGCACTCAGCCCCCTCGCACCTGTACGCACTCAGCCCCCCCCACACCTGTACGCACCCAGCGCATTCAGCCCCTGCTCACACCTGTACGCACTTAGCCCCCCTCACACCTGTACGCATTCAGCCCCCCCTCACACCTGTACGCATTCAGCCCCCGCTCACACCTTTACGCACTTAGTCCCCGCTCACACCTGTACGCACTCTGTCCCTGCTCACACCTGTACGCACTCTGTCCCCGCTCACACCTTTACGCACTCTGTCCCCGCTCACACCTTTACGCACTCTGTCCCCACTCCCACCTGTACACACACAGTCCCCGCTCACACCTGTACGCACTCAGCCCCCTCACACCTGTACGCACTCAGCCCCCTCACACCTGTACGCACTCAGCCCCCTCACACCTGTACGCACTCAGCCCCCCCTCACACCTGTACGCACTCAGCCCCCCCTCACACCTGTACGCACTCAGCCCCCCTCACACCTGTACGCACTCAGCCCCCCTCACACCTGTACGCACTCAGCCCCCCTCACACCTGTACGCACTCAGCCCCCCTTACACCTGTACGCACTCAGCCCCCCTCACACCTGTACGCACTCAGCCCCCTCACACCTGTACGCACTCAGCCCCCCTCACACCTGTACGCACTCAGCCCCCCTCACACCTGTACGCACTCAGCCCCCCTCACACCTGTACGCACTCAGCCCCCCTCACACCTGTACGCACTCAGCCCCCCTCACACCTGTACGCACTCAGCCCCCCGTGAGCTGTGAGCTCCGTGACACAGAGCAGCCAATGCTGCCGATTCAGAAAGCCAGCGCAACCACAGAGCACCTCTGTACCCGCCTCCTCTCATTCCGGCCAGGCAGCCGGGCCCGTCCAGATGCTCGGGCCCCTTACAAGTGTATGGGCTGTACCCCCCTGATGGCGGCCCTGCCCAGGAGCTTAGTTGTAGTCAAAAATTTTCACCAAAATGCAATGAAGCATGTTTTGAACTAACACCTCATCCATGTATAGGATGCAGTTTTCTGTGAGAGGTAGGCCTATACTTAAAGAAAAAGAAAAAAAAAAAAATGGATGGATGGGTTGGTCCCATTAAATACAACCCATTGTTACATATCCAGTACCAAACAATTTTATTATTAAATCCTACATGTGCTTTGTAATAAAAGTACTATAGTTTTTTTTCCTTATGAGATATATATAGATATATATATATCATAGTTTATATTAAATTAACAGAGGCATCCCATGATCACATTAATCACACAGTTAGCAATTCACAAATCTACTATACATCTACAAACGTAAAGATGACACAGTGCTTCACAAAACTGCGTTCACAATACACATTATATATTCTTTTAATTAAACTGTTCATACAGTAATAATAATAAAAAGGAACATACCGGCCCCCTTGTGAGCATCTAAGCTGGTAAACTCAAGTGTCCCGTTGTGGCCTTTTCTTGGGTCTTCTTTATATTCTTTGTGTTTCCCATCAGGGCAGTATCTGTAAGAAAGTCCATAATCTGCAAGATAAACCTGGAAGACAAGAACAGATAAATGAATAATGCTTTTGTCCTTTGGAAGTATAACCTTTATAATTAAGCCTTAAGAAACTTATAGGTTAAGGACAAGCTTTGATCTACATTTTATTTTAAGCCAAATGGTGCCTTGAGATAAAATGTGCACTTCTGGGGGCTATAACTGTTACCCTTCCACTTTAAATCCTTCCCATCATAGTCATATCTTCTTCCTGAATTTAGCCATTTCTCAGTTTTTTTCCCCTCTTTATCTCTCAAGCTTTCATCTCTCCAGGTGGGTATCTACACATCATAAACTGCAATGTGTCTTTTATGTGTCCTCTCCGTTTATATCTTCGAAGTTTTGCATGCCACTAAAATACTCTGACATTACAATGTTTCAGTTAATTGTACAAAGGTTTGAAAAGTTTGGAATTTTTAGTGTACAAACCACCAAACATATAGGAACTGTAACAAAAAGTCTCTCTCATATTATAAAAAGAAGCAACTGGAAACAGTGGTAATTATATAAAAAAACACCATAAAACTGAACCTTCAATGTAAGCAATAAAAGTTTATGTGTTCTTGAGAAAAACTCAAGTTGGCAAGAATTTAAGCAAACTTAATTAAAGCGCACCTGAACCTAAAAACAATTTTGATATAACGTAGCTTACCAGTCCCTAGATAAAGTGGCTACATTAGTTTTCTTTTTTTTTATTGATTTATTTTTATAGGTTTTTTTAACCTTTATTTTTAACTGGTGATCATGCAGATATTGCACTTCCGTTTTCTGGATGGCTATGTTCACTCCTTCCCCTAGCAATAGTTGCCTAGAGTGGGCATATCTGCCTTTGTTCATCCATATTATGGAAAGCAAGACATTCTGCTTCTATGTTATTCACATATCCAGTCCCTATGTTGCAAGAAGAATCTATGCTCCCTTAGCAGTGCTTTAGAAGTGCACATAACTCACTAATATTTAAACTACCATTGCAGAAAAGAAATTTCTGTGAATGTCATATTGCAGGCAAAAAGCACCTTGTTAGCTGAACTTAAAACATTCTGTGTGCTGCTTCCCCCCCCCCCCCCACCCACAGCCCTTCTTATACTCACTTGGGCCCCTTTTCAATCCTGCAATGTGCACGAGAGTCTCGGCTGTCCCGGAGCCCCCTCTCCTCATTGGCCACTGGCTCCCACTGCTGTCAATCACAGCCAGTGAGCCAAAAGAGGAGAGAGTGGGGGGGCGATCCGTGGCTCTGTGTGTCTTATTGAGGCATACTATAGAGCAGGGGGAGAGTCAAGGGGGAGGAGCAAGGAGTGCAGGCAGGGAACCCAAGAAGAGGAGGATTGTGGCTGCTTCATGCAAAACCACTGCACAGAGCAGGTAAGTATGACATGTTTGCTATTAAAAAAAAAAAAAAACTAACCATTAATATCATTGTGCAGGCAGGATCTTTTTTGCAGAAGAGACATGCCATGTCTCTTCTGCAAAAAAAAAAACACACCTACCTGTCTGCTTGCAGTTTTATTCGGAATGTACACGGAGCTGTACAAGTGCTGCTCAGTTTAGGTTCCAGCATGGTGCCAAGTGCCAGGATGACTATCATTGCACGTCAGCAAATGAAGATGGCCACAGTTTGGCACCTGGAAGAAGCCAGTAGTAGATTCTACAGTTTTCAGCACTGTGATAGTTTGACAATTACTCATGCAAGCAACATTATACCCAAATTAATTTTAGATTCTTTTTTTAAGACAGATAGAGCTTTATTTCTGTGGTATTTAATTACTACTGTGTTTTGTTTTTTTATTTTTTTACTGTATAGAAAGGAAAATTATCAAGCATTTAAAAAAAAATATTATTTCTGGTATAAAAACTTTGCACATACACAATATTCCTATATATTTAGAACACCATGTATTCTGCTGCTTTTCTTTGGTAAAAAAATAAATAAAAACACAATACAAATATTATTATAAATAATTTTTTAGATTGTGTGAAATTATAGAGTCTACAAATGATGGCATACAGTAGATACCATATTTATCAGTGTATAACACGCATAGATGTATAACACACACCTTAATTTTAAGAGGGAGGTTTCCGGGAAAATTTTTTAAAATTTTAACCACTTAAGCCCCGGAGGATTTGGCTGCTAAACGACCAGGGGGTATTTTGCGATTCGGCACTGCGTGACTTTAACGGACAATTGCGCGGTCGTGCGACGCTGTACCTAAACAAATTTGGCGTCCTTTTTTTCCCACAAACAGAGCTTTCTTTTGGTGGTATTTGATCACCTGTGCGATTTTTTTGATCACGCGCTATAAACAAAAAAAGAGGGTCGATTTTGCAAAAAGAACAATATTTTTCACATTTTTTTTATATGAAATTCCCCAAAAAATAAATGTAAAAATCAAGATTTTTTAACATTTTCGGCCAATTTGTTTTATGCTACCTATGTTTGGTAAAAAAAAAAAATCGCAAAAAGCGTATTTTTATTGGTTTGCGCAAAAGTTATCGCGTTTACTAACAAAGGGAAAGATTTCGGTCATTTTTGTTGGTTTTTTTTTTAACGCGTAATGGCGGCGATCTGCGATTTTTTTGCGGTACTGCGACATTGGGGCGGACAGATCGGACCCTTGACTGACATTTTTGACACTTTTGGGGTTACCAGTGACATTTCTACAGTAATCAGTGCTATACATATGCACTGTTACTGTAAAAATACACTGGTAGTGAAGGGGTTAACTTTATTTGGGAGGGAGGGGCTGTGTGTGTCCCTAGGGGCGTGCTTTCTACTGTGATTGGCTGTGGCTTGAGCTGTAAGGACACTGATCAACGGATCTACATAGTAGATCCGTGTGATCAGTGTCTTTACACCGAGGAGAATGACAGGCAGCTTGTTTACACAAGCTGCCTGACTTTCTCCCTCTCCCCCGCCGATCGCAGAGTGGCCAGCGGACATCGGGTCCGCCGGTCACACGCGCGGGGGGGGTCCGTGACCGCGCTGGAGCGCACCGCCGGCGGCGCGCGCTCGCTCCCCAGACCCTCCCAGGCTAGTGACGTACCGCTACGGCAAGCGGTTAAAGAGGAAGTAAACTCAAAAAAAAAATCCGAGAAAAAAAAGCCCTGTAAAGAGAAAGGCATAATGAGCTAGTATGCATCGCATACTAGCTCATTATGCAGTACTTACCTTAAAACGAAGCCCCCGCCGTGCCGCCACCTCAGCGACAGGACGGCGACATGTCCTGCCGTCCCGCTTCCGGGTTCGCATCCTCCGGCCATCTGATTGGCCGGAGGCGCGATTACATCACTCCCGCGCATGCGCGCGGGAGCCGCCGTTCACGGCACTGAGCTCTGAAGGAACGGCACGGGTGGCCGTTCCCTCAGAGCGCCTGCGCCGATGACGTCATCGGCAGTTTGCGCTGTAAATATCTCCTAAACGGTGCTAGTTTGGGAGATATTTATAGCACCTATAGGTAAGCCTTAATATAGGCTTACCTATAGGTAAAAGTTATACAAGAGGGTTTACAACCTCTTTAACTAAAAAACTTTGATGCAAAATAGAAGTCAGTGCTTATCAATGCAGCTGCATCAGTGCCCATCTGCTGCCTCTGCAGTGCGCTTCAATGCAGCCTCACCATTGCCCATCAATGCAGCCTGATCAGTGCCCATCTGCAGCCTCACCTTTGCCCATCAATGCAGCATAAAAAAGTGCCCATCTGCAGTTTTACCATTGCCCATCAATGCAGCCTAATCAGTGCCTATCTGCAGCTTCACCAGTGCCAACAAATGCAGCCTGATCGGTGCCCATTAGCGCAACCTTATGGATTACACAGAGCAGGGATCTCCCGCTTACAAGGCTGCCACTGTTATAGAAAGTCCTGCCTCCTGGACTGACTCCTATGATAGACGTCACATGTCCTGGAATTCGACCAATATGCTGTCTATCATAGGAGTAGGTCAAGGAGGCTGGACTTCGTATAACAGCGGCCGCCGAGTAAGCGAGAGATCCCCGCTCTGTGTGATCTGGCGGTGCTCGCTCCCCCCCCCCCCCCCCCCCCAGGCAGACCAATGGAAAATATTGGCGTATAACACACACACATTATTTGCACTCGGTTTTCAGGGGAGAAAAGTGTGCATTATGCGCTGATAAATACAGTATTTATAATTTTTCAGCCCTAATGCTCTGACTGCATATCTCATTTCTTGAAGCCATAAAATTCCAGGACAGTACAAACAAACCCCAAATGTCACCTTGACAGACAGTTTGTAAAAATCAGCCGATTTTTGCACTGTCCTTAAAATGCTGTTATGGGCGGCAGTTGCCATTAAAAGAAAATTCCCGAAGGACAGCTTCAAAACTCAGGTGGTTGCACAATGACATCATCACACCCATTTGGCACCTTTTACGAATTGTAGTAGGGGGAGGAACTGAGAGTGGGGGTGCTGGCCGAGATGGGGGAAGACTGCAACTGGAGTGAAGTCCAGAATGCAGAAGAAGGGGTAAAGGAGGGCCGTGACCCGGACCATGGTCTGATTGAACAAAATGCAGTAATAGTGCAGCGCTAAAAAAGCTGGACAAACCAGCCCCTAAATGGTTAAAAACAGAATAAAAAAGGTCCTCTCTTCCCTCCGTAAAAATAAGCCGATTTTTCCACTGTCCTCTTTCACATTCCGCTGATGAAGTCCCTCCCCTTGGGATGTAACGCACGCGGAGGGAAGGGAGGAGCTGTGACATCACCCGCTGTCTTCTGGAAATCAGATCAGAGCTGTACATATCTCGCACTGATTAAGTGCTCTTGCAAGTAAGACGCTATTTTTGCATTTTAATAAAATTGTGGTTTTTATGGTAAACGCTATGATCTGCTCCTATTCCTTTGTGCTGTATCCATGAACACATTGACATCACGAGACATTTACTGGTTGTCTGCTATCTTGTGTCTGAGGAATCGGATGTCTTATTGTACAAGCGTTTATGACCCTTCTGTTGATTCAGGGGTCTTCATATGAGGTAAAAGCGGCCAACTTATATGGTGAAGGACCAGCACATTGGATCACATCTTTACATATTAAGAGGATTTGTGTCTTTGAGCACCTTCCAATCACTAGATTTTTACATGGACTATCACCTGGACCTTTTTATCCTGTTTTTAACCATTTAGGGTCAGTTTTTTTTCCAGCTTATTTAGCGCTGCACTATTAATGCATTGTGTTCAATTTTTTGGTTTCAGTATTTGACCTAAGTGTTCAGCTGCTATATTGTAGGTTATTTTACAGGCTCTTGCGCTGATACATTTCACTATATATGCATGGTCTGATTGAGTCTAAGTGGCAGGAGCGGGGGCACCAGGATGGGGAGGAGTCCAGCAGGAGGATGAAGAAGCAGTGAACTGTGGCCTGCCGCCTGACAGAGCCTGCCCTCAGTGCCCCCACTGCCCTGCACCTGAGCAATCCTATGGAGAAGGCAAGAAAGTGACAGCTCTACCAGGCCAGGCAACAAAGTCTGAGGGGAGGGGGGGTCACTGATGTAAGGGGGAACTCAGAGTAAATACACTAAGGTAAGGGATGCAACTTAGGGAAATTTAATTTTTTTATCATTTCGATAAAGTTCACTTAAAAAAAAATAAAATCACATCTAACTTCCTCACTACCCATCACATTTTTGGATGCCCTGGAGCACCAGGACAGTAGAGGCAGACACAAAATTACAACGTTTTGGAAAGCAAACACCCTAAACTAATTTCTAAAAGGCATTGTGAGTCTTTTTTTGCCACAAGTTTTTAGAAAATGCGGAAATAAAATGAAAATATATATATATATATTTTTTTTAACACAAACTTGTCAACTATTAAGATCTTTCTTTTTTTTTTTTTTTGTTTCAATAAGCTTTTATTGATATTTTATAGAAAATAATAACAGGAATGTAGAAAATTTGTGTCAGTAGCTGTTACTCAGCAAAACTGGAGGGTTGAACAAATGTTTGCACGTACATAACAGAGGTCATATTTAAATTGAAATGTAAGCATAGCAATTGGGTTAATGAATCATAAACAGTTTTGTTCCCCAACCTAGACACCCTATCAGGGAGCAAGCTAAGTCATAGGGTGGGGGGGCAACACTGCCACCGTAGTTTCCTAGCACTCAATATTGTTTTAAAAAGGAAGAAAAGAGAAAAGCGTGTTTGCTAAATACATTAAACAGAACATTGCAGATAAATTGATTGCCAACATCTGGTGTTACGGAAAAGAAAAGGGTTATCATATATCTGATACATAGGGTGTAGTTGTAAGGTGGTTTAGATAGGATTGTAATAATTCAGTTTATACCAGTTTGACCACATTTCCCACTGGTTGTGTACCTTTTTCGTGTGGCCCCTTAGAGACAGCGAACATGTATTCATATGAGTAGCATGTGTGTACCAGGTGGATTACCTCGTAGATAGAAATATGGTTAAGGGATTTCCAATTTCTGATGATTAACAATCTGGCCGCTAATAGAATTATTTTTTTTTTTAAACAGTTGAATTTTATTGAAAGCATAAACAAATAAGATAACAAAAGCGATGTAGTCTTTCTAAAGAAAGATAAATACAGGGTTATAACGTAACAGAAAATGGTACATATGAAGTACAATTTTTGTGTGAACAACATATTTTGAAAACAGATAGTAATAATGAAAACCTGGAGTCAACTGCAGTGAAAAATTCACAATGATGTTGAATGTAGAATCTCATGTTAAGCAGATAGTTATGTAGGTGATTTCGATCAGTTCAGTAATAACCGACGAAGTCAAGATGACAGTCTAAAATAGAAAAGAAGAAGAAAAAGAATAATAGTAGGAGGGAGTGAGGGAGGGGGTGGGAAAGGGGGTTCTATATTACATAAGGAAGGGTGGGAAGGAGGGGGCGGGAGGGAAAGGTGGAGGAGAGAAGTGCTGGAAAAATATGGTAAGAGTTTTATGACAGATTCAGGGTAGGATAGACATTTTACAGTTCAGCTAGTTACAAAATATTACAACACAATGAATGGGGTAACCTTAGGGTTTAAGTCGGTATAAACTTTTTGTTTTGGGTTGACAAGGTAAAGTGATGCCAGTTGTCCCAAATTTTATGATATTTGAAGATTTTGTCATTAGACATGGTAAGAGTTTTTTCCATTTCATGTATTTTCCCTATTTCCAGAAGCCATTCCCTAATGGTGGGAGTGGTCTGTGTCTTCCATTTTCTCGGGATAAGGACTTTCGCCACGCTTAGGAGGTGTCTAGACAATGTATGTCTGTATTGTGTTATAGTGTGGGAATAAGTGTTGAGAAGGCAACGGGCTGGGTCTCCATGCGTATGAGAACCTGTGATTTCCTGAATCAAATCACAGACTTGTGTCCAGTAATTGGTTATCAGAGGACACAGCCACCAAATTTGCAACATTGTTCCTTTCGCTTGGCCACATCTCCAGCAGCGATCGCTTATCTGTGGGACCACCTCTGTAGCTTATCCGGTGTGGCACCCCAATGAGCAAGTAATTTGTAAGAAGACTCTTGCATTTTTGTGCTCATACAGTAAAGCATTTGTAAGCCAGTATACACGCTGTGTTCCATTGACCTTTAGAAATCAGTGTTTTCAGTTCCGCTTCCCAAAACCTTTTAAAAGGTGCTGTTATGCTTTGCTTATAGCCAAGAATACGCCAGAGAGGGGGTCTTTCTTGTGGTTTTGCCTGCCAAACAAATCTTCTCTAAATCCGTAAGATCATGCGAGAATTGAGATCTGCTTTTGTGTGTGGAGAGGAAATCATGAATCTGGAAATATGTCCAGAAGGGATGTTAGTAGAGTTGCATATGGACTGTAAGTCTGACTTGCTAATGATCATGGAGACTTTCAGGCAGTGTTTAATCAGTAAAGGTTTGCTATCGTGTGTACATAGCAGAGGAGGTATGTTCAGTCCAGGGGGGAATTCAGGGTTGTTGAATATAGGTGTCAGGGGGCCAGGAGTGGTGGATAAATGAAAATATTTTGCCATTTTGTGAAAATTTTCCAAAGTGTTGGCTATTAGTGGGTGATCCAATAATGTTTTTGGGTAGTGGGATTTAGCAATTCACGGGGTGAGACTTAATGGGAGATTTGTGTATGATCTTTCTAAATTGACACAATCTTTGTTTTTGGTGTGGCAATTCCAATCAATGATCATGGTGAGCAATATCGCGTAGTAATATCGTTTGAAATCCGGGAGACCCATACCTCCTGAATCTTTTGAGCATGTGATAAGTTGGAATCTCATCCTAGGTTTTCTATGCGCCCAAACAAATGATCTTTGAAGTTGTTGTAGTTTTTTAAAGAAAAGAAGAGGAAGTCTAATTGGAAGTGCGTTCATACAATACAACAATCTGGGGAGTATTACCATTTTTATGATGGCCGCCCTGCCGAACCAGGAAAAAGTTTTAAGGTTCCACATATATGTAGAGAAATGGGTGCGTGGTCAGATAGGGTTTGAATGCCTATATGTGCATCAGTTAAGGCCGGAAGGTCTTTGACTAATGAAAAGGTAATCAATGCGTGAATATTTGTCATGTGGGGGGGAATAGCAAGTAAAATCCTTACCTGAAGGACTGAGAGTCCTCCAGGTATCTACAAATAAGAGAGATTGTAGCGCCTGTTTGATTCTCTTGAGGACCCTGAAGGCTATTGCCGTTTTTCCATTGGACGTGTCCTGAAGGGGATTTAGTGGTATATTAAAATCACCCCCAAGAATCAAACAACCCGAAGCAAACCCCTTCAGCTCGTCTATCAAGCGGTTACAAAAAGAGGTATGTGCCTTGTTGGTAAAGTAGACGTTCGAGAGCGTGACCGGTTTGCCAGCCCAAGAACCCTTCACAAACAAAAAACGACCCTTAGGGTCCACCAGTTGATCCGTCACCAAGAGGTTTGCATCTCTGCTCACCAGTATAGACACCCCTTTAGTCTTGGCTAGGGGGTTGGTAGCATGGAAGACTTTAGTAAAGTAATTGTTTGTTAGGGAGGGTATGTTGTTCCATCTGAAGTGTGTCTCTTGTAAAAAAATGGATTTTTGTAAAATCTTACCGTAAAATCCTTTTCTCTTAGCTCATCGACAGACGTAGTCCTCGGTGATACACCACCTTCGGGTTATGTTACCTCCGCAGGAGCAGGACTAGACAGGAAATTAAAAAGCTCTGGCCACACCCTAGGGGCAGTCCCAGAGGGTATATCCTCTCTCTCTCTGCCTCAGCAAATCAGTTATGTGAAAAAGCAGTGCTTAGAGAATTTAACCCAACCCAACTCCAAAATAGAGGGGCGGGGACTACGTCTGTCGATGAGCTAAGAGAAAAGGATTTTACGGTAAGATTTTACAAAAATCCATTTTTCTCTAGCGCTCATCGACAGACGTAGTCCTCGGTGATACACCACCTTCGGGACGTCCCAGAGCAGTATCACAACTGAGGGGTGGGAAAATGGAAATCAAATCCCAATCTAGAAGGCCCAACCGGTGCCAACTAGAAGTTTACAATGCTCATTCTTAATGATGAGACTCAACAAAAAAAAATTTTTCAAACAGAAAAAAACCCTCGAGGTAGACCACCGGTCTCCTCAAATTGCGGCCTGCAAAACCTTGCGGCCAAATGAGGCATCCGCCGATGCCGTCACATCAATTTTATAGAATTTAGTAAAGGTATGTACCGACGACCAAGTGGCCGCCTTACATACCTGGACCACTGACGCCTGATGGCGAAAGGCCCAGGAAGTACTGAGCGCTCGAGTGGAGTGCGCCCTAACAGGGAACGGAGGACTCTGACCCTTAATAGAATAAGCCTGTACCACCGTTTGTCTAATCCATTTGGCAATGGTCGCGGCAGATGCAGGCAAACCCTTTCTGGGGCCATCCGTGATCACAAAAAGTGAATCCGTCTTACGGAATGATTCCGTAGCTTTCAGGTATACCCTGATTGCCCGAACCACATCCAAGGAATGCAACGCATGTTCCCGATGATGCTTGGGCTGAGGACACAAGGAAGGTAGTACAATATCTTCATTCAGATGAAAATCTGAAACCACCTTAGGAAGAAAAGATGGCTTAGGATGAAGTACTACCTTATCCCTATGAATCACTAGGTATGGGGACTGGCATGATAATGCAGCCAGTTCTGACACCCTGCGAGCAGAAGTAATAGCCACCAAGAAGGCCACCTTCTGGGATAAAGTAAGCAAGGGAATCTCCCTGATGTTTTCAAAGGGAGGTTTCTGTAGAACCGACAAAACCAAATTAAGATCCCAGGGCGGTAAGGGCGCGCGGACTGGAGGAGCCAGGTGCCGCACCCCCTGGATGAAATTCCGCACCATTGCTTGAGATTTGGTAGCTAAAGGCTTCTGAAAGAAGATTGCTAATGCTGAAACTTGACCCTTGATGGTGCTCAAGGCTAGCTTCTGCTCAACCCCTTGTTGCAAAAAGGCCAATATTCGAGACACCGAATAGGTACGTGGAGGAAATCCTAAAGATTCGCACCACGCAATATAAGTCTTCCATGTGTGATAATAGACTTTGCTGGAAGTCGCTTTCCTTGCTTTAATAAGGGTAGGAATGACAGAAGTAGACAAACCTCTGTCCTTCAGTACTTGGGTCTCAATGGCCAGGCCATTAAAACCAGCGACTGTAAAGCACGAAGGTAAATAGGTCCTTGAGACTACAGACACTCCCTGAGACGAAGTTCCCACGGAACGTCTGCGACTAACCTGTCCAAGTCGGCCAGGCCGGCTTGAAGAGGCCAGCCTAGAATTTCTAGGACCACTGGCGCTGATTGGATCTGAACCAGGCGTCCCTAGAGGTATCTGGCCCCGACCATCCGAGAAAGTCTGGTCGTTTTCTGTTCCCACACATTTATCAGATACCTGATAGTTATCAGGCAAGGTGATCTTTTCTGGTTGAACCTCAGGGACCGAAGTCACCCGACTAGAGGCTACTTGGCCTATCTGGTCAATCAGATCCGATTCCTGTGAGGTATCGGGACTAATCTTAGGAAAGGGTAAAGGAAAAGATCTATACAGGGAACGGTAACTACCGCTTCCTGTACTTAAATGTTGGAAGGGAAGAATCGCACCGGTAGTAGTGGTTGATGCTCGATCTAATGTCCTGAATACCGGTGAAAACGTCCCCCCACCCTGAAATTGGGTGGGGGCGCACCTTCAGGCTGTGTACTCCTTTACTTCGGGTTTGGCTGGGTTGGTCCTCTGCTTGTCCGACCAGCCCTTCTTGAACCCTCCTGGAGGAGTCTTGCCTTTCCCGGAAGTACCAGCCGGGCGTCCTTTATGGGCGGTAAAGAAAGGTCCTCGCTTGTTGCGAGGTTCCTTAGCTTTTGCAGCCTGTGGCAAAAAAGTACTCTTGCCCCCGGTGGCATCCTTAATGATTTCATCTAGGTTGGCTCCAAATAGACGATTCCCCTGGAAAGGGAGATTGGTCAAAGTCTTTTTGGAACCTAGGTCAGCTGACCAGCATTTTAACCACAGCACACGTCTGAGGATCACTGCTAACTTAGATGCATGCCCTAACAAGGGAGTAGTGTCCAAGGCTGCGTCACAGATAAACCGTAGCCCTTGTATGACCTGTTCTATCAAATCAGATGTCTCCTGGGGAATATCTTTTCCCCTAAGATCTTGGCGTACCATCTTCGCCCATTCTGTAAGTGTCTGGGAAACTAGACCAATAACAATTACTGGTCTAAATGCTGACCCTATCAGAGAAAAGATAGTGCGGGACTCCGCTTCTATCTTTCGATCCACCGGATCCTTAAAGGACGAAGTGTCCTCCACTGGAATAACCGTGGCTTTATTCAGCCTGGAAATAGGCGGATCCACGACTGGTGGTACCGTCCATTTCTTAATGATGGATTCCTCAAACGGATAGCGTCTAGCAATACGCTTGGAAATAGTAAAGGTACGTTTAGAATGTTCCCATTCTCCTTTAATCTGATTTCCAAAACATTTAGGTACAGGAAAAGCCTTCGCCGTCTTGATGGGCTTATTAGTCCCAAAAGGCCTCTCTGTTTCAGTTGCCTCTGCCGGTAAAGCCTCAAGTTTTAAGGTTTCTTGCACTGCCACAACTAGTGCGTCCACCAATGCTTCTTCCTGAATTATAGCAGGAGAAGAAGAAGCGTCCTCCTCACTGTCTGAGGGGGCTTTACCTGGGATAGCAGCCCTTGCAGAGGAACCTGCAACTGCAGTGACCATCTCTGAATCAGAGTCAGAGGTGTCAGATAGTATAGGGGTAGGCGGGGGTCGCTTCCTTGACCCCCGTCCCTGACAGGCCGCCTCCACCCGAGCCACCATAGACTCCAAAATTGCTGTAAATGACTCTATACTCTGTACACCGGCGGGTCCCGAGGCCCCCTCGAGGGAAACAGGTGGGGGAATCTGTGTGGCAGGGTCCATAATAACTCCAGTTACTTCCTGGATGATATAATTCAAAGAAAAGAAAAACTTTTTTTTTTTTTTTTTTTGACCCTCAGCGCCACAAAAAACCCCTTAGTGTTACCTGCTAGGGATCCCTATCGATCGAGAGAGAGAGAGATAGACCCCCAGGCTCACCACTTGATGTTCAGAGTTGAACTGCAACAGCTTACAGCGCTGTCTTAGACAAACAGGAAGTCTTTTGGCTGGCTGCCCAGGAAGAAAGGAGGCGGCTCCGCCCCTCTGTACGCCTTCCGGCGCCTCCCCCAAGCTCCACGAGGTGTAGAATCACCTAAAACATGGCCGCCCCCATGCTGGAGACACGAGGCTACGCCAAAATGGCGGCTCGTGCGATCCAGCAAAAAAAAAAAAAATGGCGGCAGCCTGTGCTGACTAGCGGTGTGCTGCAGGCACACAACACTCTCTCTGCATGGGGATATGGCGTGTTTGGCGGTACCGGCCCTGGCGGACCGCATGGCCGTTCGGGAGGCCTGCTATTAGCTGGAGATCTGACTTGGAAGGCAGTCTACATGTCCATGGCTTCTGACTGGTAGGTAGCTTATATTTAACCCATAAGATTCCCAGAATGCCACAGATTACATTTTTTAAAACATGTATACAATAGATTGTTAGCTCCCAAACCAAGCCTCCTGGCTTTTGCACACCTAAAATCACACTCAAAGTAGGAGGATTTGTGACATGTTATAGGATAGAAAGAAACTCTTTCTTACCATACAGAGAGGGGCCCGCGTTCACCACAAAACCCGTCAGGGAAAACAGGGGGAACATACTACTCACCATACCGGAACCAGGCGGGCACCAACTCCTGACAGTACCCCTCTCCACCGAGGCGGGAGGGCTGTCGACCGATACAGACGCCGTGACTCATGGTCTTTGGCGTTTCAGCGAGACGTTTAACTCGCGGGTTCAGTCCTTTAATGGGACTTTGTCGCGGCCGACTCAGCGCGGGGCTATGGCCTGCACGCGCTCGTAGGCTGAACTGGGGTGACCACCGGATCTCAACATCCAGCCCGTCGCCCAGTTCAGCTTTCTTGCTTGAAGATCTCACAGGAACACTGGAGAAAAAAAGCTGTCCAAAAATCCTTTTAGAAAAAAATTTCTTGCCAGGACCTAAGATCCCAGCAAGGTATCTAGGTCCTTACTCCTAACTAGACAGAAAATAACTGATTTGCTGAGGCAGAGAGAGAGAGGATATACCCTCTGGGACTGCCCCTAGGGTGTGGCCAGAGCTTTTTAATTTCCTGTCTAGTCCTGCTCCTGCGGAGGTAACATAACCCGAAGGTGGTGTATCACCGAGGACTACGTCTGTCGATGAGCGCTAGAGAAACACTATTTTAGAACTACTCTTTTTAAGTTCTCTCAGAACTTGCGATCTCTTCTCCGGTATGTTTAAACCCCTTATGTTGTGTGATGAGTACGGGGTCTTTCCCCAAAGAAGAGGGGTAGACCATGATTGGGGGGGGGGGGTCAAGGAGAAGTGGGGTAGGAGAGGAAGAAGAAAGAGTGAAAAAGAAGAAAGAAAAAAAAAAAAAGGAAATAGGGGGGTAGGAGGAGGGATGAGGTACAGAGGTGATTTAAGAAGTCAGTTTTACACAACCTTTGACAGGCAGTTGTCAATGGTTAAGTAACTTGGTCTACCAAATTGGGGGGGGGGGGGGGGGGTTGGTGGGAGGGGGACAACAGCAAGGATTCTTAACTATAGAAAACTAGTGGTGATCGTGAATATATCGTATAATCTTTTCTTAGGACAATATATACTCAAGTATTCTGATCTATAATACCAAGTAATAGATAATAACAATCAAACATTATTAAAGGGAGCGTTCCCCGCTCCCGGCCGCAAAATGCTGTGGAAGCATCTGGTAGCTCACTGTAAATAAAATCTATGAAAAAAGATAACAATCTAAACAGTTTCCGTGAACACTCAAATGCATAAAAAATTGGTAGTGAGCAGTGGAGTATAAGCAATAGGCCAGATGGGCCAACATTTGAGATATTGTTATGATATAACAGATGGAACATGAAAGGTAGCGTGAAAAATCTCTCACATCCCACTCAGACCCCAAACATAGGAGCAGTATGCCACTCCTAAAAAGTAAATTCCTTTACGGAAAAGAGGGTTTAAGAGGGGCCTGGAGTGACAAATTAGGGGTCATATAAATAGGATCAAAACGTAATAATCCCTGAAAGTCCGTTGTAATGATGTTCATACTCATGACCTACAGGCGTGTCTGGTCACAGTCTCAGCAACACCCGCAAGTGAGTCAGAAGGTACTCCAAGATGTGAATGGTAGTGTTTCCACTGTGCATTATGGACAGTACTCAGTTTCTGTGTGAACAGCAGAGCAGAAAACAGATGAAAGAACAAAAGAAAACAGTTAGTTCAAGTATTTGGGGGACAAGGGAACTTTACTGTTCCACTCTCCTTAACCATGGTGATGAGGATGTGGGTAGTGTGAAGGTAGTATATGGAGAATAAACATTCCCTGTAGGTTTATCTCCTAGGTGAATAGGGGACATCATGAATGTTTTTGTAGCGCTATCCTGAAGGTTGGTCAGAGAGAGTCAGTCTACAAATATACCCTTTAGAGTCCAGGGCTCAGGTATATCTTCTCACATTTTCAGGTATAAACATCTGTAGCCCCATTGCCATTAGTGGGTGGGTAGAAAATATTTCAAGGAGTATTCCAAAGTATTTTAGCATCCTTAACAGTAGTCTGTTTCTGTATGAACTTCAAAATTTAAAATTAAAAGGTAATAGTAAAGTAACAATTAGACCAGGTATTTGGGAGATCAAGGTTACTCAATGTTAGGTTCTCCTTAGCCATGTTTGTTGGAGCATTGGAAATGTGAGAATAGTGGATGTAGAGAGATTTCCCACGGTCATAGAGATAGTAGATTATGGTGCATCTGTAAAGAACTTAGGGTGATGGTAAACAAGCAATTAGCCCGAATGGCAATCTAGATGTTATCCATGTCCTCTCTGAATCTGGATTGCTTTGATCTGGGTGAAGAGAAGCAGGGGCTAGAGCCATGTTGTCTGTCCTTTTTGTGGGTAGATCTAGGTGTAGAAATATTTTCTGAGGACGTTGCGCTGCGAGGAACTGTCTCAGGGAGTTTGAATCCTGCGTACCATTCAGGCAAGTCGACATGCGGAATCTGCAAGTTAGTGCAGAACTCTTGTAGTTCATTAGGCAATTTAAGGGTGTATTGTCTGCCTTTGTATGTAGCCTGTAATGCGAAGGGGATTCGCCAACAATAGGTTATTTCCTTATCTCTTAGAGCATTCGAAAGTGGGCACAGTGCTCTTCTTTTTTTTTTTTTTTTTTTTTTTTTTTTTAAGAGTAATCGGCGAGAGGTCTTGGAACAGAAAAATATTCTCCTCATTAAAAGGGATGAGTTTGTTTTGTCTAGCCTTTCGGAGGATCTCCTCTTTTAAAGTGAAGCTGGTGACACAACAAATGAAATCTCTTGGGGGTGCATTCTCTACTCTTTTGGGTTTAAGGGCTCTGTGGGCTCTATCGAGTTCAATGGCCGCATCATCAGGTCTCTCCAGCAGGTTGTTAAAGGTCGTTTGGAGAGCAGGCCTCATCTGTTCCACAGTGACTTTCTCAGGTAGGCCTCTAACGCTTATGTTATGCCTCCTTCCCCTATTGTCAAGGTCTTCTAGGTGCCCATTTAGGGCAATAAGGTGTGTGGAGTGGGATTCAGTGACGTGTTCCAGACTTGAGATGGCTTTGTCTCTATGTATGCCTGCTTTCCTGTGAACCACCATTTGCTCTGATAAAGACATGAGATCTGTTGTAAGGTCTGTGATGGCGGATGTGAATGACCGTTTCAGATCCGCAGCAATTTCAGTGAGTGCGAGTGGCATTTCAGAGTGATCGGAGTCTCTTACCAGCTCTTCTGAGGGTGCGATTGATTCATCACCTGAGTCTTCCTTGTGGCGAGCCGTCACAATCTTGCCGGCGGACATGCTGTCTCTCCGGGCTTGTTTAGTATAGAAGATAGCCAGTATATTCCGAGTCGAGGAGGATCCAGAAGGACGCTGCGGCATGCTGCTGGAAGTTGCCCCATTTAGGGTCCACTGCTAGCTTAATTTGAAGCTGTGAAGCGAGTGGTCTCCCAGAGCTCTGTCTCTAATCTTCCATACTGCGCCCACCAAGCCACGCCCCCCTAAATATGTACTGTTATGCATTGCATAGCGTCGGGATGTTGTCAATGCCTATGCTGAGTAACGCCAGTTCAGATGAGGGTTGTATGTAATTTTCAGTTACATTGGTGATGAGCTGGAAAACATTGTTCCAGAAGGGAGCAGTAGCGCTGCATAACCAAAGCAAGTGGTATAAATGAGCTATTTTTCCACATCCAACATAGAGGTGATGAGGTCGGGTAAAATGTGTGTATCTGTGAGGGAGTGATATACTATCTGTGATTCAGTTTGTAAGTAAGGTCCCCAAGATTAGAGGAGCGTGTCATGTGGAGGTTAGCACAAATGGCTTATTTCCATTGGGAATCACTGAAAGCAGTACCTATGTCTCTTTCCTATTTAGTCATTGGGGGCAATTTGTTAAATGAGGATTTGTCTTGCAGTAAGCTGTAGAAAAGGGTAATACCTTTAGTAGTTAAAGTGTTGGATTCAAGATACATCCAAACATTCTTATGACCATATCTGTGGAGGTAAGGATTATGGATTAAGCAATGCATTACTTGGATGTACTTGTAGAGTAGGGAGACAGGATGAATTAGGCTGAAACCATGCTTTTACTTGCGCTAGTATAGAGGCTACATAGTAGTCTCTAATGCAAATTTATCCTGTTCCTCCGATAGATCTAGGTTTGATGAGACAAGGTTGAGCTATTCTATTTTTTTTTTCATGTTCCACACCAGGCTCCTCAGTAGAGACTGAAGGGAGTTAAAAAAAGCAAAGTGGGATTGGGATGGGTAGGGATCTAAATAAATACAGCAGTTGTGGAATATGAATCATTTTAAATGCTGATAACCTGCCGAACCAAGATAGCGTGAGTTTAATAATTTTCTCTAGGTCCTTAGGAAGGTTCTCTAGAAAGGGGACAAAGTTGGCACTGTAGAGTGAGAACACCTTCTTAGTAAGTTTGATTCCTAAGAAAGGGATTCTGTATCCCATACATAGGGGTATGTTTGAGAGGGGTATGTGTGTCAATCGGCAAACTTAGTGGTAAAATGTGAAACTTCGATGCATTCACCTCATAATAGGAATCAATACTGAATTTGTTTAAGGATTGTTGTACCGAAGCCAGGAAAGTTGTAGAGTTGGTTAACATGAGGATTACACCGTCCGCGAATAGGGTTCATTTTATGCTAGATAGATGCAATTTTGAAGCCAGCTATATCTGGTTGGGTTCTAATTTTTTGGGCCAACGGTTCCATAATCAAGTTAAAAATGAGGGGAGAAAGGGGACATCCTTGTCTTGTGCCGTTTGATATGAAACAAAGGCTTTGATAGCATAGCGGAGCAATAAACTTGAGCTGAGGGGTATGAGTACAAGGCCATAATTGCTGAGAGAATATGTCCACAGGAGCCAAACTTCTGTTGCGTTGGATCTACGTATTGCCACTGGACTCGGTCAAATGCCTTCCCTGCATTAAGAGAGAGAAGCAGAGAAGGCGCTCCTATTCTCTCAGCATGATGAATAATGTTGATCATTCTGCATGTAGCGTCTGAGGTTTGACGCCTTTTGTGAACCCGGATTGGTCTGGGTGGATGAGGGAAGGTAATAGATCAACCAATCTGTTAGCAGTTACCTTGGCGTAAAGTTTAGTGTTGTGGCTGAGTAGAAAAACGCATCGAAAATTTTGGGGTGTGGTGGGTTCCTTCCCTGGCTTTGGTATAGTAACAATCAAGGCTTTTAACATTTCTCATGGGAATGAAGCTAAGGAAGCAGCAGCACTGAAAATGGTCATATGTTTAAGCAGGATAGGTTTGAAGTTTTGGTAATATTGCCCTACAAACCAATCTGGGCCAGGAGCTTTGTTTCTTGGAAGGGAGTCTATGGCTTCACTTATTTCAGTGGTAGAGAATGGGGCATTAGGGTCTCTTTGTTGATAAGGTGAAATACATGGAAGGTGAACTGAGTCGAGGAAGGCTTGTATGTTATTTATATCAGGATGCCTAAGAGAAGAGTTATCCCTTAGGTTATATAGGGTACTGTAATAACTACTAAATGCATCTGCTATGGCCTGTGGGTCTAATACTTTAGTTTTGTTTGTAGGATGGTAAAGGTAAGGTATACGGGTCTTGGTGCACTGGTCCTTCGATTTGTTGGGCTAAAAGTTTACCTGCTTTATTACCGTGAACATAGAAGCGCATTTTAAGGCGCTTTTGGTGGTGGGCAAAAGTTTCTAACGGGTGGGATCCTAAGGTTTAGCCACAGCTTAATTAGCTTTGACTTAATGTCAGTGGAGGGATAGGTTTTGTTGAGTGTCATTGGACTGCATCTCCATATGGAGAGTCAAGACGCTGCTTCCTTCGTTTCTTATCCCTGGCCCCTAGTTGAATAAAAAGGCCTCGCATAAAAGCCTAATGTGCAGCCCATAGTGTGTTAGGATCATCAACTGAGTCTTTGTTTAAAGAAAAGAAGGTCTTAAGGTTGTCTAGTAGAGAGCTTGCATAGGGAGTGGTTTGCAAAATCTTGGTATTCATTCCCCATAGATAGACAGAGGGTGATTTTGGGCAGTGCTCTATAGTTCTAAATACTGGAGAGTAATCTGACCATGTTGTAGGTAGGATAGTAGAAGACGAAATATTCTGGAAAGTCCACTGGTCTGTAAGGAATGGGTCGATTCTTGAGTAAGTGTTGTATTGTGGCAAGAGGAGAAGAACACGTACAGACATATTAATATGTGTGAATGACCTTGATCAGGTGATTAGTGATAAAGTTCTTCATCTGAGCTGAGCCAGTAAAATGTCAGATAATTCTGGGGTACGTAGCTAGTTGGAATACGACATATAAGGTATCTGGTATAGAATGTCATGAGAAGTCAAGAATAGACAGGATCTATGCAATACAAGGAATAATACATATATTTGTTTAAATAATGTTAGTTAGGATTAGTGTAATCTCAGTCATAATTAATAGTATTGGTATGTATTTACCTAATGTTATACAAGTTGTATAAGTTGGTATTATGTGTTACTTTTGTGTAGTTTTTTGGTTATATGATGTAACATGACATCAGCCACATTAGACACGTTACAAGAATAGAGTGTTACATGTGGGCTTGTCAAAGTCCAAATATGGCTTTATGAATTTAGTACCACCTCTTGTATATAAATAACTGAAGTTAGCAGAAATTTTGTATGCCATACAAGGTTTTGAGCGCTGTGTGGTTATGACGTCTACATGTAAGATAAATGGCCAAGGAATCGATATTCATGTGAGCACACAGACACATAGACTCGAAGAGATCACACATCACAGACTCCTACAAACACAAAGACTATTCATAGACTCTATTCCTTATATTTTTACCTACACTGAACTGTTATACCTTTTACATTGTATTGTTGATGCCATTTGAGTGTCAATAAATTCACACTTTGTTTTTAATTCAGTCTGGCTATCAATGCTAAATCATCCAGAAACGCCTAAAGATACTAAAATATTAGATATCTTCAATATTTTACAGTGACACATCACTGAACAGGAGCATTTTCCATAATGCTAACTTTTCAACTGAGTTCTCATTTTCAGATTTTCACACATAACAAATCTGGAATATCTGCCATTTTAAGCAGGAATTATATTTAACATATAATAGGGAATTCCTATCCAGTCATGCCATTTCCCAAAGTAATCCACAGTCCAAGGGGACATTCATAGATGCTCAAAGGCTATGTAACTGCATGCCAACTAATTGAAAATAAAGGTTTTCTAATTTATTTTTTGAGTTTGCATTATTCAGCGTTAATTTGTAACACTGGGGCATTTTTTAATTTGTACACATCTATAAAATGGTTAAATGAAAAGCTAATACAAATGTTTATTTAACAAGTGGCCCTACCAGTAGACAAATGAAACTTTACAGCAGACATTTTATTGTAGAAAATGCTTTCAGATAGTTTTTTGTTTTCTTTATAGGGTTCAAAGCAGGAACCCTATGAGGTGGTGAGGTTTGTGGCTCAATTGAGACAGTACTAGTAATGGAGCCACCACAAAAATATAAATGCAGCGGCTCACAGTGCTGCACAAACAGCTGGTAGGAGAAGGACATAGAGCAAAAGCCATGCCCCTCCTCCATGGCAGTGATTGACAGCGGCTCTATGCCCTCCTCACACTGGCTGTGTACAGCGCTCCAAATGAGTGCACATGGAGTTGTAGTTCACAGTGGTAGCTTGCACACTAAAGAGACACATACAGGAATCCATTTGTTCTGGTGGCACAGAGGACTAATGCCCTGTACACACTATGAGAAAATCGGGCCAATGATCGGCCGATTTTCCTCGATGTTTCACAGCAAGTCAGAACCAAGAATAGAAATAATGTACAAAAATTCTCATATGACAAAAGCATTTTTTGTTATTTGTTTGTTTCTGATCATGCAGTGTCTTTCGTATATGATATTTCTCGTACGAAAGTGATACGCCTTAAACGTTCATCATTAGTTCTGTCCCCGTACAACAAACATTTTGGAGTTTGTCCCCTCACAAATTTTTGCTCGGAAGGGTGGAATTGGCTGTCGAAAGTTGTGTATACACTATCAGAAAATCGTGCGTTCGTTCCTGGGGTGAAAATGTTCGCCCGATTTTCTTATAGTGTGTACAGGGCATTAGGTTTCAAAGAGGAAATGTACAAAAAAAAATATATCAAATGCATGTGAGTTTTCGTTATCCAGTTTAGGGAGACCTCTTTAAATGTAAGTTGTGTTTTGCGAGGCTACTTTTAGACATTAGGGTTCAATAGCACCTACTTTGCTAGCCCTTTAAAGTAAATTTACCATAACCGGTTAAATTCAAGCTGAGCAAATGGTGGTAAATTGCATAAGGAGAGGTTACCTGTCAAAACCATTAGTAGATCCAGAGACAAAGTTAGGTGAAGATAAATGCAGATCTTAAAACTACTACTAAAAGTTGAGCTTGGCCCCACCCTGTCCAATCTCCCAAGCCTCCCTTGTAGGCCCAATACTGCTATAGGAAGAGGCTAATACAAGTTTAGCTTTTTCATCTGCTTATATCACTGGATTCTTCATATACTCAGGCTAAATTACTGGTTTTGGACCAATTTATTTTTAGCAAATCAGTTAGAGAAAAAACAGAGAAAATGACAGAGCTCCCCTGGATGACTGTAATCACAATATAGCAAAACAATAGCTACCTGAATTTTACTTATCTTCTAACTGTTCCTGTACAGCAGCACTCAGGCTGGGGAAAGGAAAGCAGCACAAGCAGCTGATCCGTTGTGCTGCAGTGCAGAGAGCAAGAGGAAGAGAGAGCAAAGTGATGGAAAGAGGAGTTCATCAGTATGCGGCTTCTTCTTTGTCTGTCCAGTCAAAGGCTGTGGGTAGATAGGAGACCACTAGGGGGAGATTTAGACGTGTGTCAAAATATCCATTTCCTCTGAAGCCTGATCTGCCTGTTTTAACCCCATTTCTGCAGACAAATGTGCTGCAACTGTGTGCATCACACATGTTTGCTGGACATTTGTGGCGCTTCCCCCTTTGATTAAGTGTGTAGTGTTTGGCGGGCTTTCTGCTCACTGATATCTACATACCGGGTAAACTTTGTTATTGGTAAGAAGCAAAGCATTGTGACTGCAGCATTTAAACACCTCCATCCCCTGCCTGCTGCAGCTGAACGGGGAATGGCTGGCGGGCTGCAAAAAAATGCAGCTCAAATGCACATTTGTGCCACCCACCAACCATATGCCTAATGAATCCTACGGCCTCATGCACATAGGGCGTTTGAAAAAACGAGCTGCGAAGCCAGTTTTGACGCCAGGAAAAAGCAGCTGTAAAAATGTGCTTTAAGAAGTGTTTTGTATTGGAGTTAATGCACGTTTTAGCCTCGTTTAGCAGCGTTAGCGTTTAGCAGCCTTTCTCTGCCCTCTTCTATTTTCCAACTTCAATTCCAACTACTACAGCTTAAAAACGTCTGACTTGGCCTAACACTGTATGTGGCCTTTAGCAGCATCAGGCATTTTTACAGCTTAACACTGATGCTCCAGAACGCACCGGCCCTTGGTTTTTTTTACAGCTTAAAAACGCCTATGCCACTTGCAACTCCTAAAAGCCTATGTGTGTGTATGGGGGTCATAGAACAACATAGAGGGGCCTTTTTAACCACTTAAGCCCCGAAGGATTTGGCTGCTCAAAGACCAGACCCTATTTTGTGATTCGGCACTGCGTGACTTTAACAGACAATTGCGCGGACGTGCAATGATGTACCCAAATGAAATGGACGTCCTTTTTTCCCCCACAAACCGAGCTTTCTTTTGGTGGTATTTGATCACCTGTGTGATTTTTATTTTTTGCGCTATAAACAAAAAAAGAGCGACAATTTTGTAAAAATAAAAATATTTTTTACATTTGAAATTCTCAAAAAAAAAAAAAAAAAATGGAAAAATCAAAACGTTTTAACATTTTAGGCCAATTTGTTTTCTGCTACATATTTTTGGTAAAAAAAAAAAAAAAAAATCGTAATAAGCGTATTTTGATTGGTTTGCGCAAAAGTTATTGCGTTTACTAACTACGGGAAAGATGTCATTTTTTTTTTTAAACTAGTAATGGCAGCGAGCTGCGATTTATTTTGCGGGACTACGACATTGCGGCAGACAGATCGGACCCTTGACTGACATTTTTTTACACTTTTGGGGGTACCAGTGACATTACCACAGTAATCAGTGATATAAATATGCACTGTTACTGTAAAAATGACACTGGCAGGGAAGGTGTTAACTTTATTGGTGATCAAGGGGTTAAGTGTGTCCCTAGGGGCGTAATTCTAACTGTTAGTGGGTGTGGCTAGCGAATCACAGAGACATACGATCCTACATAGCAGGATCGCATAGCCACTGTCATTACTTCAGGGAGAATGACAGACAGCTGTGTTTAAATCAGCCGTCTGTCTTTCTCCCTCTCCTGTGGGAGATCGCCAGTGGCCGGTGGACATCGGAGCCGCCGGTCACACGCGTTGGCTAGGCAGGGAACGAGCGGGGGCAGGAGCCTCTGATGTGCCTAAAAGCAGCTGTAAAAATGCCCTGTGTGCATGAAGCCTAAATGTTACTGAACTGTTGAAGAGCAAAATCAGATCTCCTGATATGGCAGAGCAGATATAAATCCCGGGAATTGGATAAAGGTAAAAAAGCTAACTTAGGCTGGCCATACACAGAGTGAATTTCTTTCCTGCAACCACGGGTTTCAGGAAAGAAAACTTGCTTAATTCCCCCATCAACACAGACAGTGTTAATGTGGGAATTCCTCCTGCTGAGCCATTTTCTGCTTCCGGTGGGGGCACCCGTCCCTGCCTGGAGAAGACAGTAATTGTTGTTAGCGGCTATAGCGTTAATCACAGGTAAAACCTGGCATGCTGGTTGTACCCAAGTTGATTAATCATCTTGGTACATTCAGCCTGCCCATACATGGTTCGGATCTCATTGTGAGAAGAATCCATTTAAAGTTGAATTCCAGGCAAACTACTAAATAAACAGATAGCAGGCCATACACGTTTCAAATTATACGGATTTTATCTGTTTATTTAGTGGTTTGCCCAGTATTCAATATTAAATGTATTCTTCTGACAATGCTTGTGTGTAGTGAGCTATTTGGTGTCAGGAGTGGTTTGGAGAGCTGGAAGAACATATGTAAGGTTTACCAGATATAAATAAGTGACTGGGTCACAACAAGTAGGGATCTGACCAGGAACGCTTTATTTTGCATATATCCGAATCACTGTCTGTGATTCTAAATGTCATAAATCCCTCCATAGCAAACTCAGTTTCCTGTTCCCCATTACATGCAACACTTTTAAGATATATCTATGTAAATATTTATCCAATGTTTTCTGCAGAGCAAGCCCTATTCTCTCCCTAATAAAGATATAACGAGGTGTTCTTTCCATAAAGAATGTACATTGCAGCTCTGTTTATGAGGTTAATCATTGTTTACCACCGATACTATTCCTAAATTGTTCCATGCAAATTGCATACCTGATTTTAACTAAAATACTGTTTACTGCTGGGTGTGCTCCTCACAATAGAAAATAAAATAGAAAAAAAATATGTGAAAAAGAGTCACAAAATGATAAAACCAGAGAATAAGAAAAAAAGGCAATGTTTTCATTCCCATTCAAATCTCCATAGCAGCTGCATATTCAAAGCAGCTCATTTTATTTGCTAAAATATGTTAAAACATGTTAAAATAGCAATGTATGGTTTTCTTGCTTGAAAATAAATCATCTCCCATTGTAAGTAAACCAATGGCATTATACAGTGCAGCATGCTTTATGGAGAATCATATTGGTTAATCTATGCTAATCTGCATAACACTTTCAGGAGCCGAAAGAACAGAGGAGTAAAAAAAAAAAAAAAAAAAAAACCTAGCGCCTGTAAACTTGGAAAGTAGCACTTCAGCTAAAAATAGACTTGTATATTCACACCGTAAGAAGCCTGAAGGCAGATGAAATAAAGTAAATGAAGGAGTCAGCCGAAAATTTCAAGCTCTGCAGATATATCTAATTCCACCTAAGTACATCAGCGGACAGCATGTGTTGAACTATTTATTTTTCTTTCTAAAATATGTAAAAATCTAATTTTGTTTTTCATGTTTTTTTTATTTTTTTATTTTTGCAATTACACTTTTTTATATTCTTATATTATTGCCATTGATATTTAAAGTTATATCAATCACAAAAAATAGTCTGCTTAGTCCCGGTTCACACTACCCCGACTTGTCAGACGACTTGGCCGCCTGACAAGTCGCGGTCCATTCAGTGCTATGGGAACCGATCTAATAGGAGCGACTCAAGTCGCTCCAACTTAGAAAATAGTTCCTGCACTACTTTTGACCGAAGTCGGAGCGACTTGCGTTGACTTCCATTATGTGAAGTCTGTGCAAGTCGTGCCGAAGTCGCGGTGCACTGCGTTTTCACTAGTCGCCCCCGAAGTCGGATCGCCATAGTGTGAACCGACACTAATAGCAAACCTATCATTGACCGAATAAATAGAAGCTAATCCATACAGCACCTTCAATGCTTCAGATACCAGCTTTGTGCAGAAAGACTTAAAAAAAAAAAAAAAAACTCTTACGGTGCTTATACACTTGAAGAAAATAGTTTCAAAAAGTTGGACTGTTTGTTCATTTTTCATCCAGTTACTGGGCACAAATAGAAAATCAATTTTTCACTTTTCAGAAACCAAAAAAAAAGAAAAAAAAAATCAAAGGAACAGGTTGGAAAACTGGCGAATGAACGATAAATTGAAAGGTTAATGCGTTTCTCGTCTGTTAAAAATGTAACTGTTCATACTGCCCATATGTGACAAAACTGATAAAAAACTGAATAAAAACTTTCAAGTTAGCTTTCAAGTCCGGAGATGCTATGGCTACATTCAAATTTTTTTTTTAGGCTTTTTCCCATGATTAACACCTGGTGTTTCAGCCTTCAACATTTTTCCTGTCCTAGGGTGACAATGCTCACTCATAAAGGGCAGTGCACAGTATAATTCTAAGACAGTCAGTGTCATACGGCTACAAAACAACTCCCCCCCCCTTCTCATCCCCATATCAAACGGGGTAGGGTGTTATGTAGTTCACAGAGTTAAACTAAACACGGCTAAATGAACTGCTTAAAAGGAGTTGAAAATTCAGAAGGTTTTTTAGCCTAATAAATTCTATGCATTAAGATAAAGAACCTTCCGGGTGTAGCAGCCTCCCCAGCACCCCCTAATACTTACCTGAGCCCCATCTCTATCCAGCGATGTCCAAGAGTCCCTTGGTCATCCGGGACTCTCTCTCCCGATTGGCTAAGACACAGCCGGGGCGCCATTGGCTCCTGCAGCTGTAAAAGTCAGTTAGCCAATCAGGAGAGAGAGGGGTCGGAGCCAAAGGGAAGCTTCATGTCTGATTGGATTAACGGAGCTGCTGCTTGCTGTGGGGGCACTTGACAGAATGGAGGGGCCTAGAGGGGCCAGGAGCAGCAACGAGGGACCCAATAGGAGGAGGATCTAGGCTGCTTTGGGCAAAACCAGCTGCACAGAGGAGGTAAGTATAACATGTTTGTTTTTTTAAAACAAGACTTTACAATCACTTTAAAGACTGCAAAGGAGGTTGTCAGTTGACAGAAATGTATTTTTGCACTTTTGAAATAGATATAACAAACACTTTCAATTATATATTTCAAATATCAAATGGAAACAAATAAGAGAAGTTTGTTGCTAGTGTTTATATAAATGTAAAGTTTCTTACATTTGGTTTATATTTTTTTCTTTAAAAAGTGATGTTTTGTACTTACTGCAAATCCTTTATTTGGAGTCCATTAAGGGACCCTGGAAGTATTGAACCTTCGGTTATAATGCTGCCTGCAGGAGATATGAACACTGGCAAAAAAAAAAAAAAACTATTAGCCAGCACAGAATAATCCTTTCCACAGCCATAATGCCTCAGTTTTGTAGCAGAAAATTACCAAGAGCATGAACATAAAGAAACAAGGGTGGGACTTGTGTCCCTTAATGGACAACAAGAAAAGGATGTTACAATGAGTACAAAAATCCTATTTTATTGCTTGTCCATCAAGGGTCACAGAAATCTTAAACCTTCGGGACATCTAGAATTAATCAAGCGAGTGGTTTGCAACCCAGCAAAAAAATGCTAACAAGCCCTTGGCTTTTAAGACTAAAGAAAAAAGAAAAAAACTTTGTGCACTGGCTTCTGAGCATCACCACAAGAGCACCCAGGCACCATTGGGGAAAGGAAATCCATTAAATTGCAGAGGCAGCAAAAAAAAATGGCACCCCTGTAAGTGAATCCAGGCACCCCTAGGGGAAAGTGCATCATAATAAATTGGCTCTAAAGCCTTTAAGGTTTTTTGACTCGAGAAGGAGGAGGATCAGGCTACTCTGTGCAAAACTGTTGCAGAGAGCAGTTAAGTATAGGTTTATTTTTTTAATTAAAAAAAAATAATCTTTACAATTACGTTAGCAAAATGAAGGGCAAAAACAAAGGTTCAGAAATAGCAGTGCCTTTTTACCAAATACAAACCAAAATATAGCTTTTACCGTATATACTCGAGTATAAGCCGAGTTTTTCAGCACATTTTTTTGTGCTGAAAACGCCCCCCTCGGCTTATACTTGAGTCAAAAAAAAAAAAAAAAAAGTTCCCGGCCGCTCCGACGCGTTTACGATTTAAAAATGGCGCCGCCCGGCGTATACATGTCTCCGTGCATGCGCCGCCACTGCTCGGGACAGGCCGGGAATAGCCGAACGTATACCAACTTTCCAGAGCGGCGGCAGCGCGTGCGCAGTGACGTGTCGGCGCCGGGCGGCGCCATTTTTAAAATAAAGGCGCCTCTGGAACAGGTAAGTGAAACACAGCAGCAACTAGTATGCCCGCAACCCCGCATCCTCTTGTACCATGCTTGCCACCCTGAATTCTCCTGTACATGCCAGCCACACTGCATTCTCCTGTACCATGCCTGCCACCCTGAATTCTCCTGTACCATGCCAGCCACACTGCATTCTCCTGTACCATGCCAGCCACCCTGCATTCTCCTGTACCATGTCAGCCACCCTGCATTCTCCTGTACCATGCCAGCCACCCTGCATTCTCCTGTACCATGCCAGCCACCCTGCATTCTCCTGTACCATGCCAGCCACTCTGCATTCTCCTGTACCATGCCTGCCACCCTGAATTCTCCTATACCATGCCTGCCACCCTGCATTCTCCTGTACCATGCCTGCCACCCTGCATTCTCCTGTACCATGCCAGCCACCCTGCATTCTCCTGTACCATGCCAGCCATCCTGCATTCTCCTGTACCATGCCAGCCACCCTGCATTCTCCTGTACCATGCCAGCCACCTGCATTCTCACCCTAGGCTTATACTCGAATCAATCATTTTTCCCATCTTTTTGTGGTAAAATTAGGTGCCTCGGCTTATACTTGGGTCGGCTTATACTCGAGTATATACGGTAATTATTTTCTGTATGTAAAGCGTATGAGAGAGTAAAAGTACTCACAAGTGTCACAAGTTTCTGTAAAGTTCTCCTGTATAATGTCAGCATGAAGACACAGAGCAAACAAGGGAAAAAAAATACTTTTACACAGCTAATTACAGCTCGTTTCAGACAATACACCCTCATACAATCTCAGATGCAATTAGGGGAGGAATCCCCAATACAGCATAAGGCTGGCCATAGACGGAGCGAATTTCTTTCCCGCAACCATGGGTTGCAGGAAATAAATTTGCTCAATTTCCCCATCAACACAGACAGTGTTGGTAAGGGAATCCCTCTCGCGGAGCTATTGTGTTCTCCTGGCAGGGGGGCAGGTGAAGCTGCCTCCGATGGGAGAACACAGTGATTATTGCAGCTATAACAGCTGCTAGCAATAATCACATGTAAAATCCGGCAGGATGGTTGTACCCAAGTTGATTGATCTATCAACCTGGGTACATTCAGCCTGTCCATACATGATTCTAATCTTTCTGCTGAACCGGACGAGATTCAAACTGTCTATGGCTGGCTTTAGCCTGCCACATCCACTCACAAATAGGAGTCCCCAGAGATGAGATCAGGTTAAAAGTGACCCAGCTCTGGACAGATAACTTTAAGTTGAAAATCCCCAGACATATTGGCCTGGCCTGAATAGCAAAGTACTGTGTAAACTGAAACACTGATGGGTAGTCACTGTAAGACTGTTGCAGAGAGAACACAAGCATGGATAATCTGCAAACCCATGCTGTTTGACTAACTAGAGAGCTGTCCAGAACCAGAATTACCATATCCAGCATGATTTAATAGAAGCTGTAGGTAACTAAAGAAACTTCCGGAAATACAGGGCTGTCGCAGAGAGAACATCAGTATAAACTGGTGATTGCCAGGATTAAGATATCCACAATAAATTTACCAGCAGCTGTTGATAGCTGACAAATATTTCAAACGAACAAACAGCAGAGCTGAAGAAAACACATCCAGTCTCTGAAGGCCATTAGCAAAAAACTGAGGCATGCTGGTTGTGACGTACCAAAGTTTTTTTTTTTTGTTGCAAGTTTCCGTTCCTCCTGTAGGAAGGATGCAGTGTAATATGAATGTTTAGGACTTCCTGTGTCATTCAAAGGATGTGAAAGAAATAATTGCTTTAGTAATACAATTATAACGGTGATTATCATTGTCATACATTGAAAGTATTTGTGCAAACAGAGAAACAATTAGGTACACTTACCACCTCAACAGATCTAAAAAATGAGCATCCTAATATTTATTGCAAACGCAGCAACAAAGCAATAATTTTTACCTTGCTGGGATCTAATAAATGACAGAGAATATTTCCTGCTTTTATATCACCATGCACATACTCATGTTCATGTATGTATTCTAGGACATCCAACTGAAATACAAGGAATAAGCAGTCCAGTTAAAATAATTTAAAACTTTAGCATGCAAAGCATAGTCAAAAGCAATTTAGAAATATTTAGAAGTATGAGCAGCAAAAAATAACCTGGTAAGGATGAGACTCTATACCACTCACCTTTACTTGAATCTTCCTCACGCTTTGTTTTTATGGGGTTTTTTTTAAGAATATTTCCACGCTGTTACGTGCCCCAAGAATCAGCAGGATGACACATTGAAAAATCGCTGGAAGAGATCAACTTTCCAGCGTCACCCTCATGAGCTGTTCCTGAGCAGATCGCTGCAGCATCAATTACTGAAGCTATAGTTTACTGAAGCTAAAGCTTTCTGAAAAAAAGTGCAGACTGAGTTGCACCCTGATTATATAGGTGCACCCATCTCCAAAAAGCATTTGTAAGCCCAATACCAATGCAGAAATAAAGGCAATTCTTTTGTTTTCATCTAAGTGGACTGTGAAAAGGGATCAGCTAAGAAAAGTATTCTTGTGCGGGATTCTGTTTTAAAGACGTACAAGTTTATTTAATAAGCCAGCTCAAAAGGCAATAATAATGTTCATTGTGCTCTAACTTATAGAAAACAAATTTACTGTAAGTGAAAGATAACTGGTTCTTACAGGTCACTGTACTTTAAATGTAAGGCTTTGCCTTATTAAGTAAGAAGATATGAAATAAATAAAGTATTTACGTTACGTGTGTGTATTTAAATATTAGCAACTCTTCTTTGGATGCTTTTATGCCATCTCTCTATAATAGGTATTCTGATTACACAGCCTCAGACACTGCACATATTTGGAATTGAATGGCTTCTTAATTATACTCATTTGTGATTAGGGTTGTCTTCCCCCGTTTGGGTTTTTTTGATACATTCTCTACCTATTTTACGTTGTTCCCTCCAACCACTCTTTCTGGATTGCTTTCTGTAAATTTACAGTGTTAAACTTACCATACGTATGCCAACTTGCAATACTGCTTGAAGTGGCAATCTGCCATTGTTACTGCTCTGTAAATTCTGCAAATCAGAACCAAGGCGATCTATGACCATGAATCTGTAACTGTTAAGAAAGAAATCAACATGAATTGATTATGGCAATTAAGACTGCTTAGAAGAACAATAACAGGCATCAAGCATACTTTATGTAAACTAACTTTAAGTAAAACAATGAGGATAGTAATATAGGTGCTGGGATGTCATCCAGTTCAAGGCCTTTATTCCCAATAAGTCAGGTGCATGGAACAAACATACTGCTAGTAATGTCTGAACAGTCAAAGATTATGCTCTGCATACTTTTTCCAGGTAAGGCTACTGGCTACATGATGAAGCCTGCATCTAAATGAGAACTCAACAGTATGTACTTTTAGCAGAAGCAGTTGCCATAATTCTAGAGATAAAACAAAGAAAAGAGGCGCCTCTAAGTGTAGACTTTATAAAACATTTATTGTGTATAATAACACTCACATAAGTTAAGATTTGCAGATTCAAGTGGGCACCCTCCTGGGTGTATCCTAGGTCGGGATGTGCATTATCTGATTGGCGCCGCCATAGTCAAGAAGTGTGTCTCCTCTTCACCGTAGCCGGCAATAACGGTGGAGCAGGAGCGAAAATGAGGCTTGGAGTCCGTCGGGTAAAGCCGAGGCTTGGTCAGCGGTCGTGGGTAGATGATGTCACTGAAAATGCGACGCGTTTCTGAGCGTGCGTGCGTGCGTGCGTGCGTGCTGCCGAGGGGCTTATGTGTTATTATACACAATAAATGTTTTTATAAAGTCTACACTTAGAGGCGCCTCTTTTCTTTGTTTTATCTCCAGCTCTGTTGGAACCCCTGGCTTATGGGTTTCTAGATGGCTGCCCTACAGGTTGGACTTTCCATAAAAAGTCTATATAGGGAGAGACTTTTTATGGACCTTGATTAACTGTGTGGCTAATGCGCCTGATATACATGTTTTTAGTTGCCATAATTCTATCGGCTCAGGTTGACTTTAAAGTATAAAATGCATCTATCCAAATGCATTCACTTCATTCCAATTTAGGATAAAAGTGTATGCAAAGGTAAAGCTTAATTTATATTTCCTACTAAATTATGTATATATATTGAATGTGCAGCAAAAAACTGCATTCCAAATTACTTACTTTTGATATTTATTAATTTAAGCCCCCCCAGTGCCAATAGAAAAACCTCTCTCCAAGGTACCATATTGCAGGTAAAGACTGCTGCTGTTGTGTGTGTGAAAGCAGTGGACTCTCTGCAGTGGTTCAGCATAGAGAGCAGCAGCTTTTATCTGCAGCCTATGGTCAGGGGAATTGGATATTCTGTTGGTGCTCAATTAAACAAACTTTAAAAGTAAGATATTGAAAATGTATTTTTTTTTTTTTTTTGCTGCACATTTAATTTATATACATATGTAGTAGTAAACTTTTTTTTTTTTAATTTAAAAGGAGTTTTATTGAAAGAATAAAACAAAGAAAAATAACAAATAAAATATTGCCAAAACAGTTATACAGAGATAACACGCAGTCATAGAACGTTCTGTACGTATCCATGAATAAACAGTGCTGGGAACTGGGAAGAGTGGTATACCATGTCTGCATATATAACCAAACAATACCACCTTAATCTAGCCATTCCATACATAGCCTCCACTTTTGAGTACCAGTGGAAAGTCTTTTTTCGCGAGCAATTTGTCAGGGCAATAGCTGGTGTGGGCACTTCAATCATCATGGCACCATGGTTGATATAGTGTCAGGATGATTGAAGCACATTATTCCTATTATTACATTGTAATATAAAATGAAATAGTTCAACTCATCATAATGCAGAATCAGTGGGAGCCCTGAGCGTGTCACATGCCATCGTCCCCTGCCATCAGATGCAGCTTGCTACAAGATGCAGATTGTCACTTGCCACGTCACCTGCCTTCAGATGCAGGTTGTTACTTGCCATGTCACCTACCACCAGATGCAGCTTGTTACTTGCAATGTCACTTAACACCTAGAGCGGATTGACACTTGCCATATCGCCTGCCACAAGATGCTGATTGTCACTTGCCACAAGATGGGGATTGTCACTTGCCACAAGATGGGGATTGTCACTTGCCACAAGATGCAGATTGTCACTTGCCACAAGATGCAGATTGTCACTTGCCACAAGATGCAGACTGTCACTTGCCACAAGATGCAGACTGTCACTTGCCACAAGATGCAGACTGTCACTTGCCACAAGATGCAGACTGTCACTTGCCAGTGGCTGTGTCCCAGAGTGAGGGTGGGCAGTGAGAGAGAATAATCTCTCTGCTGCCAATGACCCAGTGCGGGCGGTATTATGTCAGGCCAAACCACTTGCTTCCTTAGGTCTTTGCAGATGTTCCAGTCTCACTCTAGGAGCCTTAATGTGCCACAATAGTTGTCTAAAAATAGAGTTCACCTCTTGAAAGATACTGAATGGAATCACTACAGATGTATTGTGTAGAAAGTATAGTAACTGGGGCATAAAAATAATTTTCACCAGGTTCACCTTACCAGCTAAAGATAACCAAAGTCTGGTCCAAATTTTGATTTTGTCTCTAAAGCGGCAAAGTAAAGGGGCTACATTCAGGCAACAGAAATCACCCAGTTGTGGGGTGATCTGTATACCCAGGTATTTTAAGGAAGAGGTTACAGGGACCTGACAGGAGGGAGGGATATCATCTAACAGCATTAAAGTGAATCCCAGGTAATAGGGAGACCTGAATACATGCCAAATTGAGAAATAGTGCTCATTGCTGCTTCCAGAGAACAGAGGGTATCAACCAATAGTAACATAGTGTCATCGGCATAAAGCATGACCTTCTCTTGGATCTCACCAATTTGAAAGTCCACTATATCTGGGTTTTATCAAATGAATGCAGCCAGTGGTTCAATCGCTAGTGCGAAAAGTAGGGCATCCTGCAACCCATTTGAGTTTCATTTAACTGCATTCACTTGGCATATACAGTATCTGACAAAAGTGAGTACACCTTTCACATTGACACTTTTCTACAACACCAAATTTAACACACCTGCCCCTTATTCACACCTGAGACCTTGTAACACTAACGAGTCACATGACACCGGGAGGAAAAAATGGCTAATTGGGCCCAATTTGGACATTTTGACCTAGGGGTGTACTCACTTTTGTTTCCAGCGGTTTAGACATTAACGTTTGTGTGCTGAGTTATTTTGAGCAGACAGTTAATTTACACTGTTCTACAAGCTGCACACTCACTACTTTACATTGTAGCAAAGTGTAACTTCTTCAGTGTTGTCACATGAAAAGATATAATAAAATATTTACAAAAACGTGAGGGGTGTACTCAACTTTTGTGAGATACTGTAAGTATCCCCCGTAGGAATGCCTTAAATGCATCCCAACTTTGTAGTAGGTCCATGTGATCTTGGTGAGCTCTTAAAAAGTAATCTATGGGAGGAATGTACACTGGCGTATGAGGGGAAAAAGGTTAAGCCAAAAAGGTATTGAGTTTCTATGGGGCAGGTAACAGGGATGTATTAGGCTTGACTGCCAAATAAAGCACTAATGGGGAATGATCTCATATCCCCCTGGAGAGATAACTGATATTCGAGATATGAGGGAGTAAGGAAGGAGTACCTACACCCAAGTCAATGAGAGAGAGAGAGAGACATATGCGATTTAGTAAAGCAGGAGAATGGTTTCTTTGGTACGCTAAATATCAATCCAACCCACCTCTTTCAGAAATGTATACAGCATAGTACCTCTGCCAGGATCTGTAGTGGACTCAACGCAAAGACAGAAATGTAGGCCCAGAAATAGGTGGAGTAAACTGGGTCTGGTAGTAGACACTGTAAATCAGATACGTCTTGGTCAGGACCCGCACGGTCCTCTGAAGTAGGCTGTCTCGGAATATTAAGATGCAATAACCGAGTGAACTCGGTAGGAGCAACCGCGCCAACAAAAGTTGTAAAAAGCACAAGGGCCCACTTGCAAGCTCCATGTAACTGTTAGAGACTAACAACATAGATTGCAATGAGCATACAACTTGCATATGAAATAGTATGCATTTTCGGTGCATTGCACTGTTTTTTCATTCGCTTTGAAAGCAGCTTGTGGCTAATTCACATTTGTATCCTCCATGTGGACAAGGAGAACGAAAGGACTGTTCCTCCCCAAATCACCATGCAGGGGAAGAGAGTGCAGCAGAACAAAGAAGAGGGTGGTGCCCAACAGTAGGAGCCCAACAGAAGACAAGAACTTGAAGATAAAAGCATCAGCTGTCAGTCTGCTTCTCCTGCAGTGGGTCTGCGTCTCAGATCCACTTTATGGGTGTCTATCCAGCTGGAGACCGCCGCTGCCGACTCAAAGATGTGAGCCTGTCTGCCAGATGTAGTGCGGAGTCTGGCTGGATACACTATGTCATAGGTTGCCTAGAGGTGTTGCAGGCGCTTGTAAACTTTCGTGAATTTCGCTCTGCTCTTCTGGACCTCAGCGGAGAAATCCAGGTAAAAGGAGATTTTATACGGATCGTTGCATATTTACGTGCCAAATGCAGGATATTTTCCCTATCACGAAAACGAAGCATGCAGACCGGGATTGGTCTACGGGGATTGCCAAGTGAGTAGAAATGAGGTGTGAATGCATCCTTACTGAAGATGTCAAGGAGTCGGCGCTCGATAAATTCAGAAGGATCACGACCCTCCGTTTTCTCAGGGAGGCCCACTATATGGACGTTGTTCCATGGCATGCAGTTTTCCAGGTCTTCTGTCCACATAGAGTTTGCGCCGGCCAGTTGTTTCGTGGTCTGAGAGTCACGCAGAAGGGATGGCAATTTGTCCTCTAGTCTTTTCTGGAGATCTTGCCTAATTAATGCAACATCTTCTGATAAGGACCCCAGGTGTGTTTTAAGCTTATCAACTGATGCCGTACACTTATTAACTGCCTTCAAAATCTCCCAGAGTGTAGGTTGTTGTTGTTTAGTGGCATGCTCATCCAATGTATCCTGTGTCTGGTCAGCTTGCTCTGCCAGCATAGCTTCTGCTCCTCTTAGATGTTCCCCCTCCTCCACCTTCTCCTCCAACATGTCAGCAGCCATGTTTTCAGTGTCAATTGAGTGTGCAGGGGGCAGTGGTAACTTCTGGACATAGAGGAGCATGTCTCTAGTGCCTTCTTTATCTTGTGCCTTGGCTCCCTTGGATTTAGAAGCCCCAGCCTCCCTGTCTTTTGGCTTGTCAGCTCCACGAGGCTTCTGCTGTGGCAGGGCTGCGGCGCTATGTTGAGGATCCAGGGCCACACCATCTTCCTTCTTGGAACGGATCATCATGGCCACCCAGCAAGGCAATCAGTGGGTGTAGCGGGTTCCTGGGTCTGGGCACAAAAACAACAAGATAGTGAGCCGGGTAGAGGATCGATTACAGGATCAGCCACGGGAGCTCAGAGAAGCAGGTCTTCTCACATGCCACGCTCGGCCCTGGCCCCCAGTGATAAACTTTAATTGGTTTATGGTTTCTTTTGCACCCCTGTTAAGTTCTTGGCAGTGACGTCCTCCAGTATTCTCCTCTTGTTGTCGAATAACATTTGGCTCCACTATGGAATCCTCTGACACAACGACCGTTACTGTTACGGACTGCATGAATGACAAATAATTAGAATAGCGGTAGTCTTTTTTTAAATCTGTCATTTCCATTGTTTTAGATGTTTTTACGCACAAGTATTTGCTTTGAAAATTCAATCACTAACTACTCCTGATCATTTACTAAATTATTTTTGGATAGAGATCTTAATTTTAAAACATACTATTTTATTATGCATATTTATCTATCTAGAAACACCACAAAAAACAAAAAGTATCTCCAGAAAGAGCTATACCTCTTTAGCAGTCATATACCCTGATGACCTATTCAATGTATGCCCACTTTCAAATAAGTGACTTCTATTAAAAGAGATGGAAAGTGAACACGGTAAGGCAGGAAATTCCTAGCGGATGTCCTCTACAACTTGACAAGAGGTGGGTTTTAAGGCAAAAGGAGTTTGTTACCTTGCCCATTCACTTGATAGAGCCCTCAGCCCCTGATAAAACCTTTGCATGTACCAGCTCCTACATAAAAAAAAAAAAAAAAAAATAAAAACTTCTACCAGATAGAGTGGGGACTCCTTATAATAGCCACAGAAGATTTATAGACCCAGGAAGTCCAGCACAAATATTTGACTAAAAGAGTCCTCAGGAGAGGTGAGAAAATATAAAGTTGCTTTGGGGGGGGGGGGGTGGCTAGCTGCAGACCATGATGGCTGTCTGAGACCCCATGCTCCGCATCAAGGCAGTGATTCACCGCAACAATCTGTGACTAGGTCTTCCCCTATCCCTCGTTCTGTGAGGGGAGAGCATTGGGACACACTTTGGTACATCTAGAAGGTGGAATTTGCAGCCACCTCCACTCCGCCTGACACAATATTTCACCCCCATGGAGCCGCGATCCAACCAAGATGGTGCTGGCCACTCATCCTCCTCAGCTTCAACCACAGATCCTGCAGAAGCACAGGCAGATAGAGATGAGAGTATCGGCTCATCTCCAGTCAATTCTCTCAGTAAGACCCCTCTAGCCAAAAAACATCATTGGGCGGTCTCAGACCCCCCAAATCAAAGCCCCTCTCCTATTTCTACACTAGCCTCTATGCCAGTAACGGATAATCCAATGTCAGAAAGCATGCTGAAATCCATACTTTCACTGTACAGAAAGATTTGCACAGGAAGCTACAAATGTCTCTTTCCCAAATGCATTAAAGACTTGACTGCCTAGAGGAGAGAATAGACACAATAGAGGAACACATTAATGAAATGGGCAAATCACATATTGAACTCCTTGATGCACATGACCAGATGAGAAAAACAGAGAATTAAACTAAAACTAGCAGACCCTGAAGATAGGTCAAGGCGAAACAACAAAATCTAGGGGTGACCTGAAATCTGTACCCCCTAACGAACTAAAAAAATTTCTACAACAACGCTTTATCACTCTAATCCCTAACCTATCTTCTCGGGATGCGCTCATAGACCGTGCCCACAGAATCGCATAACCTGACCACTTACCTGCAGAGATGCCCAGAATACTTTGGTTACTTATCAGCAGAAAACAGTTCCGATCTTGTCACCTAAAGACGACTACAAAAAATTAACCAATTGGGGCCTGCTACCTATCTCTGCTGCCTCTCAGTCAGCACGCAACCACTCCTATCTCCTACACAACCGCCACCGAAGAAGGTGGGCAAAGGATAACTGCTTCCTCAAAGTCATATGTCCCAAGCTTAGTAACATCCTGCCTGGGTCAACTGTTTGATTTCCACTTTACCCTAGCTAAATAGTAAACTAAACACACTCAGATGAACGTTGTTCTACTATACCTTTCACAACAAGTATTTGTTACCTCTTATCCCCTTAATTTTTGTGTGAAGAGAATTTCTACTAGATGTTCATTTACTATCTTACTTAAACCGTTTACAACAGCTGCATTTTCAAATAATAGTTCCACTTTTTTTTAGTTCTCAAAACAGTTTAATAACCTGATTTTTCACTACTACCCTGTGCAAAATGCTATAGTTTCACTCAACCTCAGCCGCCCAATCACCAGAATCTAAACTATGTCCCTCAACATTACTTCCATTAATGCCAAAGGGCTTAATTCTCCATTTAAAAGGAATCTTCTATGGAAAGAAGCAATCTACCCAAACGCAGACATACTTTGTGCCCAAGAGACCCATTTTTCCAACGTTAAACCTCCCTTTGGATAGGTCCAAAGGACTATCAAGTCCCTACCTTTGCACAAAGCCTCGGGGCCAGATGGGTTTTCCAATGAATATTACCTGCATTTTAGTGATATTACCTCCCCTCACCTATGTACAATATATAACCAATACACATTCACGGGGAAGATCCCTAAAGAATCATTGGAAGCCTTGTTAGTAACCCACCCCCCCCAAGCCAGGAAAATCAACGGATTCTATGACAAATTATAGGCATATATCCCTACTGAATACAGACACGAAACTCTATGCTAAACTTTTAGCCCTCCGTCTATCCTTGGTTATGCCCCAACTCATACACATAGATCAAGTTGGTTTCTTACCAGGCAGGCAAACCTCAGAAGCAACATGAAATTTTGTAGACATTATTCAATGGGTAGAACAAACCTGAACGCCTTCTCTGCTGCTTTCTTTGAAGGTGTTCGATAGAGTACAATGGCACTACCTGAAAGCTGCCCTGCGTAAGTTCAGCTTATCAGGTATATTCCTGAACGCCATCCTCAGCCTATATTCTGCGACGAGAGTGAAAGTATGAGCATTGGGTGTAGTGTCTAGTCCTTTCAACATCACAAATGGCACGAGACAGGAATGCCCCCTATTACCATTCATTTTTCGCCATGGTTTTGGAACCCTTTGCTCAAACGATCCGCTCGGCACTTCAGGTCACAGGCATAAACATTGGTACCACACAACACAATGTCATAATAACAAGGAGTGTAAAATAATTGCAATACCAACTTGGTTGCAAACACACACTCACCCCGCGCTAGACTCAAAACTCAAGATAGTCTGGGAGATGTATAAATGTGACCCCAAAGGTCTCAGCAGCTGTCTTAATAGAAATAATGTATAAAAAGGTGTAATCAAATAACCAAATAGCTCGGTCCAATCAACCACACAAACAGCGCTAACAGATGAATGGATAAATATTAGGATCTATATTCTCAACAGGCAAAGGTGTAATGCAACACAAATGTCCATAAAGCAGTCCAAATTAGTTACGGGAAGGGTGTGAAGGAACTTGGATACACCACAATTCGACCAAACACCGGTGCTCCCCCCCTCCTCCTCTGGAACTCACCAGATGATTGGTAAAACAGGGCCTCCTCATATGTGAATTCCAATCACCATCAGGACCTCTTCACCTTCCACTAGCTTGGATCTCCTCTCATATCTTATTAGCCTTCATATGTCACTCCATTCATGATGGCATGTAAATGAAGAATGGGGGACATATAGTGTAATACCGCAAGGTTTATTGATTAAAACACACCAAAATGGCCCCACTCCCCTCCAGATGTCTACTTACAATATCAGATCTGAATGAAGGCATTCAAAAATTGGCATATATAGACGCATAATGACCATTTCTTAATTTAGCCAGGCGTCCATCTGTTCACAAGGCGACCGCGCACACATGCCCTGACGTTTCGTCACCAAGACTTCTTCCGAGAGCATGTGTGCGCGGCGCGGTCCGCCTGTGTTTGTATCCACTACGGCACATGCGCACTCGGCAGAAGAGCCGACCCCGGAAGTGAACGTACACCGTCCTCCTCCGATGCGCAACGTCACTTCCTGTGGATGAACCTCCACCCCAGAAGGACGTAACTTCCCGCTGCCCGACTTCCGCCTGGCGCAGAGAAAAGCCGACACTCGTAAATACCGCAGTGTCCGCAACGGATGTCCTCACAAACATGAGGACCGGAGCCGATGGATATCCAAAATATACGAATCCTCATGTTAATATCTAATTAATACAAACCGCATCCTTATATACTATTGAATGCCCTTCATTTTACATAAAAATGCATTCGGTCATTAATCTCGTTATTCAGCCAGTAGTCGATGTATTAAAAATATTAAACATGGCAAAAACAGTGGTAAAATCATGGTAAACAACAGGAATCAAAACATATATTAAGACAATGAACAAAGAGTGTTTCGACAGAAAGATATACTACTGTAATTGGCAATAATCTGGCATACACAAAAGTGCATACCCATGGTCACATTCTTAAAGTGCCAATAGTCTAAAATTATAAATAAATATATTTTGTTAAAATATCAATAAAAATTATCTATAAAAATTATAAATATTATAGCAGATAAAACCAAATTTATACATCAAGAAAAAACTGTATAAAAGCAATGATAATGGGATAGATGTACATATTTCGAATAAGAAATAAAATACAATAAAATAAAATAAAACCAAACCACCACATGTTAAGAATTGCTAATAAAACAATTGATATCCAAATCAATGTTTAAACCCTTGGGGTGTAAGGAATCAGTTAAATAGATCCAGTATGTTTCGCGTTTGGACACTTCGCGAACTCTGTTAGATCCTCGCCAAACTGGATCTACCTTTTCAACACCCCAAAATTTAAGGTGTGTGGGATCACTATTGTGATGATCACGAAAATGCAGAGATACATTGTGATCTTTAAAACCATTCTTTATATTAGTAATGTGTTCAGACACTCTAATGGCGATGGTACGCTTAGTTCTCCCAATATACAGCAGATTGCAAGGACATTGTAAACAATACACCACATGTGTACTGTTACACGTAATGAGGTCTTTAATCTGAAAGCATTGTCCATTAGAAGGCGACGTAAATGTAGTGAAATTTCTCAGGTGTGTATTCACCTGTCTACAAGTTTTGCATTTCCTACAGGCAAAGAAACCCACAGTGTTGTCCCAGAACATTTTTGGTTTCACCGGGGGATCCAACACTTTTTTAACCACTTGGTCTCCAAAGGTTGGTCCCCGCCTGTATATAAATGAAGGGTTCTCAGGAAGAGCACCACTCAAAACTTTGTCCATACGTAGTACAGGCCAATGCTTTTTAAAAATCTGCTCCACCTCCCGAAACTGCGCGTTATACTGGGTTAAGAAACTCCATTCGTGCTCACGTGTGGGCTGTCTCACTGTATCTCTAAGGCATTCATTTTGTGAAAGGTTCCCTATCTCCGCTATAGTGGTGTCTAGTCTATTGGCTTCATATCCCTTTTCCACAAACCTTTGTTTCAAGACTTGAGCCTGGGTTACAAAGTCCTCATCCGTGGTACAATTTCTTCTCACACGGAGAAACTGTCCCCTCGGAATGTTGGACAACCATTTGTGGTGATGACCACTATGGATGGGGAGATATCCGTTCCGGTCAGTGGGCTTAAAGTAGACCTTGGTCTTCAGGCCACCTTCTGATAGTGAAATCTCCACGTCCAAGAAATGGATATTGGTTCGACTCCAATTGAAATCCAATTTGATATTATTAGGATTCTTATTCAATTTTTCACAAAAGTCAACAAGGGTGGACTCATTGCCTGCCCAAATAAAGAACAAATCGTCTATATAGCGACGATATAATAATAGTTCTCTGTATTGGGCAGCATATATAAAGCGGTCCTCCCACTCTCCCATAAATATATTTGCTAAACTTGGAGCGAACTTGGCTCCCATTGCCACGCCTCTCTGTTGCTGATAAAATACATCATTAAACCAAAAATAATTGTGTGCCAAACAGAAAATCAAAGCATCTTTCAAAAAATGTTTTTGGCTCTCCGGGATATCGTCCCGTCTACTAAAAGCCCAATTAAAAGCCAAAAGGGCATCATCATGTTGTATGATGGTATATAATGAGGCTACATCACCTGTCACCAGGAAGATGTCCTCACTACTAGGTAAAACCAAATCTTTAAGGGCCAAAAGAAAGGCCTTTGTGTCTCGTAGATATGATCTCAGCTTAATTACACTAGTTTGTAAGAAAAAATCTAAGTACTCCCCCAATCTAGCCGAGACCGATTGTATCCCATTAACAATGGGCCTTGCTGGGGGATTAATTTGATCTTTGTGCACCTTCGGCAACGTGTATATAGTTGGAACTCTACTATAACTCGGTACAAGGTATTGTTTTTCTTTTTTGGATAAAATATTTGTATCATAACCTCTATCTATCAGCGAACTCAGTTCTCTTCTATACTGTAAAGTAGGGTCTTTATCCAAAACTTTATATGTGTCAGCATCGGCAAGAAGAGTGGTAAGTTGTGAGTGGTAGTATTCCTTTTTCAGCAATACCACTCCACCCCCCTTATCGGCCGGTCTGATAATAACATCTTTTCTCTTTTCAAGAGATAGTAACCCGTCCTGAATGTATCTTGGATTCACTACTTTCTTAGTGGGAATCTCCTTGAGGTCTCGAATCACCAAATTCTTAAAGACCTCAATATGCTGATTCGAGGACTGTTGTGGGTTGTACAGAGAATTATTTTTAAGTCCACTATCAACACCTATTGATTGATTTATCAATCCTACTCTAGTAGAGCCAACCGATCGTGCCGGATTTAAATAGTACTTCTTAAGATTGATTTTTCTTATGTACTTATGCAAATCTATGTACACATTAAATTTATTTACCGGTTTCTGTTTGGCACATTTAAGCCCTGCGTGTAATATATTCAATTCTTTATTGGTCAAAGACACATCTGCTAAATTGTATATACCATTTAGTCTAGATCCCTCCTTCTTTTTTTGCTGTTTCCGTCCGGCCCTACATCCTCTGGCACGTGGTTTCCCATATGCTGGTGTGGACCTGCTTGTTGTCCCCATTGTGGAGGGTATGGACCCTGTGATTGGGGAGGACCCCACCCTTGAGGTCTCCCCCTCCACGGTTTGCCTCCTCTCCTCCCTCCCCTGCCTCTTCCTCCTCTCCACTGAAAAGGGCGAGGTGGGTGTGGGGTTGGGGAATTCATACCATTTTGCTGAAGCAGAGGTTCAAAGCGATTCTGCGTAGGGACTCTATACGGGGAGTTAGATCTCGGATCTGTTTGGTATCCGTATGTGTCTATATTGGGCTGATAACAATTATTACTCTGGACATAATAAGAACTAGAGTTTTTAGGTCTAGCTCCCTTAGAGGCTTGTGGGCCAACCTGACCCCCTAATGGACCTCCTGGAGTGGTCGGAGTCACAACCGATGATTGAGACTCCTGATTCTGGGTAGAATGCCCTGCCCCTCCTGTAGGTCTTAGGTTAGTACTCACAATAGGATTTTGCCATAAGTAAATGGAATTCTTATTAAAATCCTCCAAATCCCGATGATACTTTTTTACTTTTTTCTTATGGGTTTCTCTGTCTATCTTTTCCAATTTTTTCTTAATGTCTGTGTTAAATTTTAAAACTGCAGGTAAATCTTTATCTTTATCTAAAACACTCTTTAAGTCCGCTATCTTTTTCTCTAAAGCCTTCATTTTAAGTTTTTTCCTCTTTAAAATCAATTCCTGTAACTTAATACCAACACCATTAAAAAATTCTAGCCACTCGGTCTTAGAACTCTCATCATCGAGTGCATCCTGGGGAGAAACTTCCCACCTCAGGCTCCTCATTATAATACGTTCCTTAATATATTTCTCAAACGTGCATATGTCCCACCACGTCCGAACCTGCTTCTCCAGGGTATACCCCAGAGCATTCAGGTTGGAGGTGAGATCCTGAGATGTGTTAGTCTCTATCACACACGAAAAAATGCTGTCAACCTCCAATTGTCTATCTTTTAAAAAGGATATAGCATCCATAGCTGCAGGGTTACGAAACAACTAATAATAATAACAAGGAGTGTAAAATAATTGCAATACCAACTTGGTTGCAAACACACACTCACCCCGCGCTAGACTCAAAACTCAAGATAGTCTGGGAGATGTATAAATGTGACCCCAAAGGTCTCAGCAGCTGTCTTAATAGAAATAATGTATAAAAAGGTGTAATCAAATAACCAAATAGCTCGGTCCAATCAACCACACAAACAGCGCTAACAGATGAATGGATAAATATTAGGATCTATATTCTCAACAGGCAAAGGTGTAATGCAACACAAATGTCCATAAAGCAGTCCAAATTAGTTACGGGAAGGGTGTGAAGGAACTTGGATACACCACAATTCGACCAAACACCGGTGCTCCCCCCCTCCTCCTCTGGAACTCACCAGATGATTGGTAAAACAGGGCCTCCTCATATGTGAATTCCAATCACCATCAGGACCTCTTCACCTTCCACTAGCTTGGATCTCCTCTCATATCTTATTAGCCTTCATATGTCACTCCATTCATGATGGCATGTAAATGAAGAATGGGGGACATATAGTGTAATACCGCAAGGTTTATTGATTAAAACACACCAAAATGGCCCCACTCCCCTCCAGATGTCTACTTACAATATCAGATCTGAATGAAGGCATTCAAAAATTGGCATATATAGACGCATAATGACCATTTCTTAATTTAGCCAGGCGTCCATCTGTTCACAAGGCGACCGCGCACACATGCCCTGACGTTTCGTCACCAAGACTTCTTCCGAGAGCATGTGTGCGCGGCGCGGTCCGCCTGTGTTTGTATCCACTACGGCACATGCGCACTCGGCAGAAGAGCCGACCCCGGAAGTGAACGTACACCGTCCTCCTCCGATGCGCAACGTCACTTCCTGTGGATGAACCTCCACCCCAGAAGGACGTAACTTCCCGCTGCCCGACTTCCGCCTGGCGCAGAGAAAAGCCGACACTCGTAAATACCGCAGTGTCCGCAACGGATGTCCTCACAAACATGAGGACCGGAGCCGATGGATATCCAAAATATACGAATCCTCATGTTAATATCTAATTAATACAAACCGCATCCTTATATACTATTGAATGCCCTTCATTTTACATAAAAATGCATTCGGTCATTAATCTCGTTATTCAGCCAGTAGTCGATGTATTAAAAATATTAAACATGGCAAAAACAGTGGTAAAATCATGGTAAACAACAGGAATCAAAACATATATTAAGACAATGAACAAAGAGTGTTTCGACAGAAAGATATACTACTGTAATTGGCAATAATCTGGCATACACAAAAGTGCATACCCATGGTCACATTCTTAAAGTGCCAATAGTCTAAAATTATAAATAAATATATTTTGTTAAAATATCAATAAAAATTATCTATAAAAATTATAAATATTATAGCAGATAAAACCAAATTTATACATCAAGAAAAAACTGTATAAAAGCAATGATAATGGGATAGATGTACATATTTCGAATAAGAAATAAAATACAATAAAATAAAATAAAACCAAACCACCACATGTTAAGAATTGCTAATAAAACAATTGATATCCAAATCAATGTTTAAACCCTTGGGGTGTAAGGAATCAGTTAAATAGATCCAGTATGTTTCGCGTTTGGACACTTCGCGAACTCTGTTAGATCCTCGCCAAACTGGATCTACCTTTTCAACACCCCAAAATTTAAGGTGTGTGGGATCACTATTGTGATGATCACGAAAATGCAGAGATACATTGTGATCTTTAAAACCATTCTTTATATTAGTAATGTGTTCAGACACTCTAATGGCGATGGTACGCTTAGTTCTCCCAATATACAGCAGATTGCAAGGACATTGTAAACAATACACCACATGTGTACTGTTACACGTAATGAGGTCTTTAATCTGAAAGCATTGTCCATTAGAAGGCGACGTAAATGTAGTGAAATTTCTCAGGTGTGTATTCACCTGTCTACAAGTTTTGCATTTCCTACAGGCAAAGAAACCCACAGTGTTGTCCCAGAACATTTTTGGTTTCACCGGGGGATCCAACACTTTTTTAACCACTTGGTCTCCAAAGGTTGGTCCCCGCCTGTATATAAATGAAGGGTTCTCAGGAAGAGCACCACTCAAAACTTTGTCCATACGTAGTACAGGCCAATGCTTTTTAAAAATCTGCTCCACCTCCCGAAACTGCGCGTTATACTGGGTTAAGAAACTTACCACTCTTCTTGCCGATGCTGACACATATAAAGTTTTGGATAAAGACCCTACTTTACAGTATAGAAGAGAACTGAGTTCGCTGATAGATAGAGGTTATGATACAAATATTTTATCCAAAAAAGAAAAACAATACCTTGTACCGAGTTATAGTAGAGTTCCAACTATATACACGTTGCCGAAGGTGCACAAAGATCAAATTAATCCCCCAGCAAGGCCCATTGTTAATGGGATACAATCGGTCTCGGCTAGATTGGGGGAGTACTTAGATTTTTTCTTACAAACTAGTGTAATTAAGCTGAGATCATATCTACGAGACACAAAGGCCTTTCTTTTGGCCCTTAAAGATTTGGTTTTACCTAGTAGTGAGGACATCTTCCTGGTGACAGGTGATGTAGCCTCATTATATACCATCATACAACATGATGATGCCCTTTTGGCTTTTAATTGGGCTTTTAGTAGACGGGACGATATCCCGGAGAGCCAAAAACATTTTTTGAAAGATGCTTTGATTTTCTGTTTGGCACACAATTATTTTTGGTTTAATGATGTATTTTATCAGCAACAGAGAGGCGTGGCAATGGGAGCCAAGTTCGCTCCAAGTTTAGCAAATATATTTATGGGAGAGTGGGAGGACCGCTTTATATATGCTGCCCAATACAGAGAACTATTATTATATCGTCGCTATATAGACGATTTGTTCTTTATTTGGGCAGGCAATGAGTCCACCCTTGTTGACTTTTGTGAAAAATTGAATAAGAATCCTAATAATATCAAATTGGATTTCAATTGGAGTCGAACCAATATCCATTTCTTGGACGTGGAGATTTCACTATCAGAAGGTGGCCTGAAGACCAAGGTCTACTTTAAGCCCACTGACCGGAACGGATATCTCCCCATCCATAGTGGTCATCACCACAAATGGTTGTCCAACATTCCGAGGGGACAGTTTCTCCGTGTGAGAAGAAATTGTACCACGGATGAGGACTTTGTAACCCAGGCTCAAGTCTTGAAACAAAGGTTTGTGGAAAAGGGATATGAAGCCAATAGACTAGACACCACTATAGCGGAGATAGGGAACCTTTCACAAAATGAATGCCTTAGAGATACAGTGAGACAGCCCACACGTGAGCACGAATGGAGTTTCTTAACCCAGTATAACGCGCAGTTTCGGGAGGTGGAGCAGATTTTTAAAAAGCATTGGCCTGTACTACGTATGGACAAAGTTTTGAGTGGTGCTCTTCCTGAGAACCCTTCATTTATATACAGGCGGGGACCAACCTTTGGAGACCAAGTGGTTAAAAAAGTGTTGGATCCCCCGGTGAAACCAAAAATGTTCTGGGACAACACTGTGGGTTTCTTTGCCTGTAGGAAATGCAAAACTTGTAGACAGGTGAATACACACCTGAGAAATTTCACTACATTTACGTCGCCTTCTAATGGACAATGCTTTCAGATTAAAGACCTCATTACGTGTAACAGTACACATGTGGTGTATTGTTTACAATGTCCTTGCAATCTGCTGTATATTGGGAGAACTAAGCGTACCATCGCCATTAGAGTGTCTGAACACATTACTAATATAAAGAATGGTTTTAAAGATCACAATGTATCTCTGCATTTTCGTGATCATCACAATAGTGATCCCACACACCTTAAATTTTGGGGTGTTGAAAAGGTAGATCCAGTTTGGCGAGGATCTAACAGAGTTCGCGAAGTGTCCAAACGCGAAACATACTGGATCTATTTAACTGATTCCTTACACCCCAAGGGTTTAAACATTGATTTGGATATCAATTGTTTTATTAGCAATTCTTAACATGTGGTGGTTTGGTTTTATTTTATTTTATTGTATTTTATTTCTTATTCGAAATATGTACATCTATCCCATTATCATTGCTTTTATACAGTTTTTTCTTGATGTATAAATTTGGTTTTATCTGCTAGAATATTTATAATTTTTATAGATAATTTTTATTGATATTTTAACAAAATATATTTATTTATAATTTTAGACTATTGGCACTTTAAGAATGTGACCATGGGTATGCACTTTTGTGTATGCCAGATTATTGCCAATTACAGTAGTATATCTTTCTGTCGAAACACTCTTTGTTCATTGTCTTAATATATGTTTTGATTCCTGTTGTTTACCATGATTTTACCACTGTTTTTGCCATGTTTAATATTTTTAATACATCGACTACTGGCTGAATAACGAGATTAATGACCGAATGCATTTTTATGTAAAATGAAGGGCATTCAATAGTATATAAGGATGCGGTTTGTATTAATTAGATATTAACATGAGGATTCGTATATTTTGGATATCCATCGGCTCCGGTCCTCATGTTTGTGAGGACATCCGTTGCGGACACTGCGGTATTTACGAGTGTCGGCTTTTCTCTGCGCCAGGCGGAAGTCGGGCAGCGGGAAGTTACGTCCTTCTGGGGTGGAGGTTCATCCACAGGAAGTGACGTTGCGCATCGGAGGAGGACGGTGTACGTTCACTTCCGGGGTCGGCTCTTCTGCCGAGTGCGCATGTGCCGTAGTGGATACAAACACAGGCGGACCGCGCCGCGCACACATGCTCTCGGAAGAAGTCTTGGTGACGAAACGTCAGGGCATGTGTGCGCGGTCGCCTTGTGAACAGATGGACGCCTGGCTAAATTAAGAAATGGTCATTATGCGTCTATATATGCCAATTTTTGAATGCCTTCATTCAGATCTGATATTGTAAGTAGACATCTGGAGGGGAGTGGGGCCATTTTGGTGTGTTTTAATCAATAAACCTTGCGGTATTACACTATATGTCCCCCATTCTTCATTTACATGCCATCATGAATGGAGTGACATATGAAGGCTAATAAGATATGAGAGGAGATCCAAGCTAGTGGAAGGTGAAGAGGTCCTGATGGTGATTGGAATTCACATATGAGGAGGCCCTGTTTTACCAATCATCTGGTGAGTTCCAGAGGAGGAGGGGGGGAGCACCGGTGTTTGGTCGAATTGTGGTGTATCCAAGTTCCTTCACACCCTTCCCGTAACTAATTTGGACTGCTTTATGGACATTTGTGTTGCATTACACCTTTGCCTGTTGAGAATATAGATCCTAATATTTATCCATTCATCTGTTAGCGCTGTTTGTGTGGTTGATTGGACCGAGCTATTTGGTTATTTGATTACACCTTTTTATACAACACAATGTCAGCCTATATGTCATAATAGCCCTCACGAACCCTGAAAACTCCCTACCCAAGGTGCAGCGCATTATCGACCAATTCAGCGCTTTATCCTTATACAAAGTAAATCACAGTAAGTCATTCATGCTAGCAATAGGCTTAGACAAACATACCTGACAAAATATCATAAATCACTCACCATTTTCATTGTCAAAAGACTCATCTCTTTCCTACCTGGGAATCTGCCTGACCTCACCCAGTAAAAACCTTCTACGCTCAAATCTAGCAGACCTCGTAGAAAAACTTCAAAGACCTACATTATCCCTTTGTATCATGGGCTGGCAAAATTGCTCATCAAGATGTTTATGCTTCCACACATTTTATATATCTTTCGCACTTTACTGGTACCATTTCTACCTGCACAAATAAGGACTCTCCAGTGCTCAATCCCTTTATATGGCAACAGAAGTGTTCCAGGATAAAGAGAGCCAATTCGATGACTCCAATTTGGATGGGATGACTGGGGATCCCCAAGGTACATTTATACTACAGAGCAGTTGTGCTTGAACAACTTAAACTTTGGTGGAATCCATCCACTCACTCAAGCTGGAAACAAATAGAATCAGTGGTATTAACCTGAAAATGTTCCTTGGTGCATCACTTTTAGCTCCTACTCCTAGGCACTTCCCATTGGATACCGTAACAGCCTCCTTGAGATCTTGGACTGCTATCCCTCAGATGTTGAAGGGTATACATCACAGCATCCTAACATATTTACCAATTGAAACTGTTGCACTTATACTCCCTGATCTGCAAATACAGCTTTGGAGAGAGGCAGGCCTACGTACCATAGGGAACCACCTTTTTGCTTCATCAAACTTAAGGTCCTTTGCAAATCTTCAAACCACATATGGCCTTTCTCCTAGATCGGTCTAGGTTTACTTTTAGGATCAGATCACAGCTTTCTAAAATACACTCGGCTGCACAAGATGAATTCTTACCCCATCTGCTAAAATTCTATGAATTAAATAACAACCAACTCAATAGGCATCTCGTACATCTATGGTCTCTTTTCACAATCTTTAGGAGAATCCATCCAGAACCAAATATCAAAATGGTCCATGCTTATATCCTCAGCTCCACCAACGGACAAGAGCCCTTCTCTGAGAGAAAGTCGCCATGGAGCATCGGCTATCAGGCTTACCAGGCCTGCGTACCAAGACCGGCGAGGCTAGTCTGGGGCCACCAGAATAACTGGAATCCCTTCTGCACAGAAGTCTCAGCAGAAGCTGTAGAGGAGAAAAAGCATATATTAGGACATACTGACCGGAGCCACCAGAGCGTCTGCCAGAGGGTCTCAGGACCTTGCCAGAAACCTCGGAACCTTTAGGTTGATGTGCGAGGCTAACCGGTCCACTTCAGGGTCCCCCCCCGGAGACACAGTTGATGAAACACCTCCAGGAGGAGGGACCATTCACCAGGACTCAAGGCCTGCAGACTGAGGTAATCTGCCTGCCAATTTTACTGGAAAATGCACAGAAGAGAGGGCTGGAACATATCGTTCTGACCACCTCAGGATACTAGCCACTTCTTTGGTCGCTAGGGCACTTTTGGTGCCCCCTTGATGATTGACATATGCCACGGCTTTAATGCTTACCCGACACCCCTTCAGACGAACCGTCCACTGAGCCAGGCAAAGCCTGATCGTCCGAATTTCCAGGATGTTGATCGTCAGACTAGAGTCCTCCCGAGACCAGACGCCCTGGGCTGATTCCATGCCCAGGACACCTCCCCATCCGAACAGGCTGGCATCTGTGGAGACTACATCCAGTGCAGGGGAAGGAAAGACTTTCCCTGTTGAAGCGCAGGGGAGCGAAGCCACCAAATTAGGGATTCCCTCGTACCAACAGGATAAGATTGTCCAGGGACCATAGATTTGTGTCCCATTTTGCTAAAATCTCTTTTTGCAGAGGTCTGGTATGAAAATGAGCAAAAGGAACTGCCTTGAAGGGGGAGACCATCAGGCCCAGCACTTGCATGCAAGTCCTGAGAGATGATCGGCGGTTGGATAACCAGAGCTGAATCACCTGCTCCATTTTCAGCAGCTTTTTTTCTGGAAGAAACACTCGGGCTGAGGCTGAATCCAGAGTCAGACCCAGGTAGTCCAACTTGTTGGATGGAGTCAGAGCTGATTTCTGAAAATTCAGAGTCCGCACTGGGATGTCCAGATCTTCCTTCAGGACAGACGGAGACTCCTCTCAGAAGGAGATCATCCAGGTACCCCAGTACCGAGATGCCCTCTCTCTGAGTAAGGGGGGAAAACACTTTTGTGAACACCCTAGGAGCTGGGGCGAGACCAAAACGTAACCTCACGAATTGATAGTGCTCCTCGCCTATGGCAAAGTGAAGAAAACGCTGATACCTGACATACAGTCAGGTCCATAAATACTGGGACTTTGATAATTCTTATTTTTTGGCTCTATACACCACCACAATGGATTTGAAATGGAACAAACAATACGTGCTTTAACTGCAGACTTTAATTTGAGGGTATTTACATCCAAATCAGGTGAACGGTGTAGGAATAAAAACAGTTTGTATATGTGCCTCCCACTTTTTAAGGGACCAAAAGTAATGGGACAGATTAAACAATCATAATTCAAACTTTCACTTTTTAATACTCGCTGCAAATCCTTTGCAGTCAATTACAGCCTGAAGTCTGGAACTCATAGACATCACCAGACGCTGGATTTCATCCCTGGTGATGCTCTGCCAGGCCTCTACTGCAACTGTCTTCAGTTCCTGCTTGTTCGTGGGACATTTTCCCTTCAGTTTTGTCTTCAGCAAGTGAAATGCATGCTCAACCGGATTCAGGTCAGGTGGTTGACTTGGCCATTGCAGAACATTCCACTTCTTTTCAATAAAAAACTCTTTGGTTGCTTTTGCAGTATGCTTCGGGTCATTGTCCATCTGCACTGTGAAACGCCGTCAAATGAGTGCTGAAGCATTTGGCTGAATATGAGCAGATAATATTACCCGAAACACTTTAGAATTCATCCTGCTGCTTTTGTCAGCAGTGACATCATCAATAAATACAAGAGAACCAGTTCCATTGGCAGCAATACATGCCCACCCCATGACACTACCACCACCATGGTTCACTGATGAGGTGGTATGCTTTGGATCATAAGCAGTTCCTTTCCTTCTCATCACTCTGGTACAAGTTGATCTTGGTCTCATCTGTCCATAGGATGTTGTTCCAGAACTGTGAAGGCTTTTTTAGATGTTGTTTGGCAAACTCTAATCTGGCCTTCCTGTTTTTGAGGCTCACCAATGGTTTACATCTTGTGGTGAACCCTCTGTATTCACTCTGGTAAAGTCTTCTCTTGATTGTTGACTTTTAAAAACATATATCTACCAAAAAAAAAAATTTGTGTATCAGCCACACACTGATGTGGAATTCATTGTCCACCTGCTGGATCACATGATATGGACAGAACAGCACAACAGGCTGCATGCTGTCTGAAACAGCATTAGTGGATATACTAAGAAGGTGGCTGTGAGCTGCCTGTGGAGCACGGAATCATCCCTTCACCTGACACTGTATTCCCCAAAGGACTGCTGTTACGGACTTACTGATCTGTGAGAAGTCGAGCTAGGATCTGTATGGTGTTGCTGCATACGATCTCCAGTGGTGTTGGTGCACAGTGTAGCTTCCTGCTGCGCTAAAAGTTCTTATGGGATCAGCTGGGAAGAGGTGTCAGTCTCTTGAGTGGATCTATTGCTGAGATATGCCTACAATATACTAAGCTCTGGTAAGCCTGGTGTGAGCCCTTTGCATGCAGCACGATGTGGTTTTAGACACATAGACAAGGTGGAGGATTCCTTTCTACACTGGACACTCTTTGCTTGCTCACCAATAGCCTATTGGGACATTTACGTCTGATGGACATTTAATGATTGATATTTATTTTGAATGACATATTTTGGTTCATTATCGTCTGATGAACCTTTAGGCCCCGTTCACATTGCCGCGATCCGACTTGGGGGGGCGACCTCCGAGGTCGCGGTGCGAGCAGCGTGGCCGCGACCTCGGAGCGGCCGCCACGGACTTCATAACATTGAAGTCTATGGCGGTCGCCTCCGGGTCGCCCCAAAGAAGCTCCGGACCCTTTTTCTAAGTCAGAGCGACTTGTGTCGCTCCTATTAGAACGGGTCCACAGCTTCCCTATGGAAGGCGACCTGTGAGGCGACCAGGTCGCCTCACAGGTCGCCTTAGTGTGAACGGGGACTTAATGACTGTTATTTATTAAATGATCTATACCTGGTCTACTATTTACACCTATTTGATTACATATCAAGTAGTATCAATAAGTGCAGCTCTTTCTATCTATATACATATATCTACCTCCTGGAGTGTGTTCTTGATCTGGCCAACTGTTGTGAAGGGTGTTTTTATCACCAGGGAAAGAATTCTTCGGTCATCCACCACAGTTGTTTTCCGTGGTCTTCCGGGTCTTTTGGTGTTGCTGAGCGCACCGTTGATTTCTTTCTTTTTAAGGATGTTCCAAACAGTTGATTTGGCCATACCTAATGTTTTTGCTATCTCTCCGATGGGTTTGTTTGTTTTGTTTTTTTCAGCCTAATGATGGCTTGCTTCACTGATAGTGACAGCTCTTTGGATCTCATATTGAGAGTTGACAGCAACAGGTTCCAAATGCAAATAGCACATTGAAATGAACACTAAGAGCTGGTTCACACTACCAGAAAGTCGCCCCGTGACTTGAAGAGACTTGTTTAGAGACTTGTTTAGAGACTTGGAAGAGACTTGGAAGAGACTTGGAAGAGACTTGGAAGAGACTTGGAAGAGACTTGTGCACTACTTTGAAGAGACAGGCGACTTTGTCTGTGGGGAATGCCTGGCTAATCTCTTTCTTCTTCCTGGAAAGTCTGATAACAAGTCGTGTCAATTAAGATAAGGAGGCGACTCCCATTAAAGTATATGGGACAGTCGGATCACAGGTCGCCTCAAAGTAGTACAGGACCCTTTTCTGAAGTCGGAGCAACTTCAGTAGTGCCAATTAAGACGGCACTGATTGATTAACATTGCTTTTGTTATGTCAAGCTACCTGGGGCAACACAAGTTGCCTCACAAGTCGCGCTAGTGTGAATGGGCTCTGAACCTTTTATGTGCTCCTTGTAAATGGGATAACGAGGGAATAACAAACACCTGGCCATGGAATAGCTGAGCAGCCAATTGTTCCATTACTTTTGGTCCCTTAAAAAGTGGGAGGCACATATGCAAACTCTTGTAATTCCTACACCGTTCACCTGATCACCCTACCCTCAAATTAAAGCTGAAAGTCTGCAGTTAAAGCATATTTTGTTTGTTTAATTTCAAATCCATTGTGGTGGTGTATAGTAGTGATTAACCAATATCGTTTTTTTAATGCCGATACCAATATTTTGGTCATCGGATATCAGTATCGGCCGATACTTTCGGACATGTAAGCACCGCCTTTTCCCTAGCCAGCCTCAGGGCCTTTTCACGGTCCCAGTAATGCAACAGACGTGCCAGCACCGGACGGGGCGCATTGCCAGGAATAGCCCGCATAGGAGTGCGATATGCCCACTCCACAGCAAATAAAGGGGAGAAGGCCTCCCTGCCAAACATCTCCAGTAGCCAGTTCTCAATGAACTCTGTGGGAGTCCCTACCCTCCACCTTCTCAGGAAGCCCCACAATTCTGATATTGTTGCGCGTGAGGCGATTTTCAATATCATCTGTTTTGTCTTTAATGGCCATGGCCAGGGATGTGGTCGCACGGGCCTCAGTAATAATAGAGGGCAATCTATCTTCCACTTCACTGATGCGGCCTTCAACTGCTGTGGTGCGTTCCCGCATTTTTTGAAGGTCATGTCACAGCAGGGAAACCTCCTCTGTGAGCCCCGCCAGTCTGTCCTTCACCGTATTAATGGAGGCTGTGCACTGCTGCAACGCTGCCAGTCCCCCTCAACCCCCGTGTCCATGCCCTCAGGGGCTGCAGTAACAGCAGGATCAGCATCCAGGCCCGCTTCCATTTGTAACACAGCAGCGCCATCCTCCCCCCCTCCATCAGGGGCACAGGTCACCTGGGCATACGTAAGCTTCTGTGCATAGTACAACATATCTTTAGTGCCCTCCTTACCGCCCTGATCATTCCCCTTGTCCACAGTGCTCGGCATCCCCTTCAGCGCGGCAGCCGCGGCACCATGTTGGGCCTCCAGGGCCGCACCATCTTCCTGGTTTTTCCGGGTCATCATGACTCGGATCGAAGCGCGGAACGTAGCGGGCGAATCCCCGCGAGGTAAGAAAGATAGTTGCGGCAGGTATCAGCAGGTAAGCAACCGGAGGAAGTATCGGTGACAGGATGATGTGCGGGAGCCTTGTGATGCGCGTCCGCTCACATGCCCTGCTCGGCCACGCAAATCCCCCCCCCCCCCCATTTTCGGACATGTAAAAACATTTTTGTTTCTAAAGGTACTTCTTGTGGAGGGATCTGGGGGTCTAAACCCCTCCTCGGTACTGAAAAGCATTCAAAATGCCAAGTTTTGAAAGCATTCAAAAAAGCATTCAAATGCCTCAGAGTCTGAGGAAGCAAAGGAAGCAGGTGAAGGCAGAGAGCGCTTTTTACTAGATCTCTTTTGAAGAGCTATATCCACTTTTGACACCAATGACTGCAGGACCGCCGTCATGACCATTAGGGCAGACTGAGACCCAGCTTCTGAGAGTGGTGACATGTTCTAGGGGCTCTATGGTACCTTGGGGACCGCCAGCAAAAGTAATGTAAAAACTGTAAAAAATGCAGTGAAAAAACGAAACCCCAACACTGCACCGGTGGCACTACAGGTCCCAGCAGCACTGTAATAGCAGAAAAAGGGAGATATACCGCCCCAGGAACTCACCCCCAAACGACTTATAGGGAGATAGAAGCGCCAACAGCCTGCTGCACACCGATCAAAAGGGAAGAGAAAACAGCTGAGCTGTCACTAGAGGCCCACCGCGGAGCACCGCTCCCTTCTGGCTTCAAGAAAATGGCTGCCACTATACAGTATAGGAACTCCAAAAAACATGGCCGCCCTATCCCCTGTATGCTGGCACTAGAAAATGGTGGCACCATGCGGCAAGGCGCGCAATTTCCGGGGCCCACAGGGACCCCTGAGTTACTGTCAGCAGCAAAGGGGGTCTATACAAGACCCCTCTTAAGACAAATTCCACACAAAATGGCAAGTGGAGCTGCCGTCAGCGTGCTCTCCCCCTCCCCACCTCCAGCCACAGCTCACTAACACCACAGAGAGAAATAATTCAACAGTTTATAACAGTAACATTTCTCCCTCATCCCGGAATTGGAGTAGGGGGGATGCTAGTGCAGGGGCAACCCTGCTAGTGAAGGGGTGTGTGTTGCATCTGGGTAGGAAGGACCTATGGGGGGCCTACCGACCCGGGTAGGGGCCAGCGTCCACCCCAAGTTTTCCTAAGGGAGAGAGGGGACACTTCTCACCACACCTTTGGAAGCGGGCGGGACCACTCCGGACAGATCACCTCCCCATCTTGAAACGTGGGGTGCTGCGAGCCAGAAGTACACTGTGACTCCGGCTGCGACCAGGTCGTGTGTGTCCTTGCGAGGTATTTTACTCGCAGGCCAGCCCCCTGTCCTGTGGAGCGTGTTCTGCACGCGCTCACTGGCCAGACTAGGGAGACCATAAGGATCTGCATCACCCAGTCCGGCAGTTGATTGTAGTTCTCACAGGAACAGACTTGATTGTAGAAGAAAAAACAACAAAAGGAAAAATGTTCAGTTTAAAAAAGGAAAAAAAAAAATATATATATATATATATATATATATATAAAATATATACCACTTCCCAATAACTGCAATATAAATTTTAGATGGACCGACCATTTACATTTTATAGATTAGACATGGTGAGGATTATGTCATTAAACATATATTCCAACAAAGCTCTATTATTTAAAAATGGTGTCTCTGTTAGAATAAAATAATCTCTTTGTAGCCAACTATATGCTAATAATGTGTTCTTACACAGGCTCTTAGTTAAATGCTGTAGCCCGAAATCATTTTTGCATATATTGTTAGTTTTAGCTTTGCTTTAGCTCATAAATAGCCTGAGAAAACATCTGTGTCTTCACCAATTAAAATGCCAGTGTTCTCACTTCAGCATCTGGAGGTTTAATGAACGGAGATGACCCCATAGAATCTACTGGGTGACTGAACACTGCACCTCCCTGCCAGCACAACATGCTTACCTTTTTGAATTGAATGTTGTTTCCCCAGATCCCCAGTATTTAGGAATTCCTAAATAATCCATTTTGTGGCTCTGAATCCATTTCATAACTAAAATCAAACAAATTAAGTTGAATAATTACATACCTGTGTATATGCACCACAATATATATATATTTACATTTTTTATTTTTTTTTTTTTTTGCTTCATTTTCTTTTTTTATTGTCTAAAATACATTATCAAGCAATATTTAAAAAAAAAAATCTCTGAATGCAAAGAAAGAAGCAGAAAGAAATGGCCCTAAATTAAATCTAATCCCAAAAATTGTAACATATAGATATAGCAGTTGACCAGTCCTCAGATGTGGTTGTTGCATTTTTTTTTCCAGGCTAAGAACATTTTAGCAAATACAGAAGTACTGATTGCTATGAAGATTTGGTTTGGTGATGCTCCAGCCCTTTCTACCCATGATCTGGCTAAGGCGCCCTGATGGAATGAGCTTCGACATCTAGAGCTGGCCTCATGGAGCAATTGTGCTTTTTGAGGCCCCATGCCTTTTTTAGGGCCAGAGACAAGGATGAACATGTTGGTGAATATTCTCCATTCTTTAAGGTGTTTAATGTATGCTAGTAAGCATCTTCTAACACCAGTTTTGTTAAATTATTCACATTCTTCAGATCTCCACAAAAAGAAGGCATTATCATCTATGGAAATCGAATATCATCAAAAATTCCTGACCATGGTCTATGGCTATGGTGGTCAGGAACCCTTTTAAAAGACACTCTTCTATGAAGTCCAACTCTAAAAACTTGACAAGGCCACCACATGTACCTTCTTTTTTAGGCACCAAACTGAGATCTGTGCCTTCCTATAGGAACTCAAGGACTGCCAGAACAGCTGGTCCATCTATATGGTTATTGAGTTTTCTGCAACTAGAAATATTTTTCCAAATCTTCACATAAATGATGTTAGTGGATTTCTTCCTACTATCCATAATCGTATTGATCACCTTTTCCAATAATCCTTTTGCTTTTAAAATTTCCTTTCAGAAGCCAGGCTGTCAGAGAAAGTTGGTCTATAAACAGATGCATCGCTGATCCCTGATGTATGGTCTGCATGACAGCTTCCAAGGTTTCACAATGTTCAGTTTGTGCAACCCCGTGAATCATGCCCTTTTGGGCCAAAAAAGGTGCTAATAGTATCACCTTTGTAGAGGATGATTTTATTTGCTGAATGACCCTTAAAATCAATGAAAATGGGAAAAGGAATATATGAGCTCTCGCTTCAAGGGTGTGATCAAGTAAGCATTAGTGTTGAGCGAACACGGACTGTATTATTCAGGTCCGTACCGGATAATTGGATTTTTGCTACCTGGACACGGACCCGAACACTTTACTGTATGTTCGGGTTTAAAATCCGTGTTCGGTAATTTTATTTCCTGTTTTGTAAGTAATGGCGCGCTTTTAATGGCGGGCTTTCAACAGCCAATCAACAAGCGTTTAACCGGTGTGCCTTAAGCCATCCCAGCCATGCCTACAAATGTATTAGTAGCTGTGATTGGCCATCTGAAGCATGTGACCCATGTCTTTATAAGTTTGAGAGACCCAGCGGGGTGCGTCATTCTGCTGTAGTGCAGGGAGGGGGCACACATCATACGTGCTGGCTGCTGCTGATTAGCGACAGTGAAAAATTGTGCCCGAAAAGAATGCAGGGACAGGTCGGAGTGTAGGCAGGGAAAGATATTTGAGCATTTTAGGGACAGGCTGGAGAGATTAGGCAGGGACAGAACAATCATCCGTTAGCGATCTACATCGATTTTGCTGTGTGGGGGGTGGTGCAGTGAACGATCTTTTTGCCCTCACTGAGGAGGAGGGAGAAAAAAATATATTTTTATCAGTCTGTTGTGTGCAGCGTTCAGCTATATTTTACTACAGATTGTAATTTTTAAATAGCAGATTATAAAAGCAAAGTTAAAGGGGAATTTTTTTTTTCCCTTCATAGCCTGCTGCTGAGCTGACCGTGACATAAAACATAAGACACTGCTGTGTTCACATGTGCTATTGAAAAATCACCAATTTTTTATACTTTTTTCTATTCCGCTATTCAATCTACACCCTTTTGGGGGTAAAAAAAATTAAATTGCGGCATAGTCTGTATCGGTACGTGTGAGATACACCTTTCAAATTTTTGGGGCGCTCATCTTCCACCGCCGAGGATTGCAGGGTGCTTCAGTTTGCCTCCTGCCTGTTCCGAACTCCTCCTACTCCTCATCCTCATCCTGCCTTTAGGGTACTAAAAATTGTAATCAGGGCCTAGTCTGTGTTTGTACGTGTGAGATACACCGTTTTATAAAAAATGTTCTATTCCGCTATTCAATATACACCCTTTTGGAGTGTAAAAAATTAAATTATGGCATAGTCTGTATCGGTACGTGTGAGATACACCTTTTTAAATTTGTTTGGCGCATCTCCTTCCACCGCCGAGGATTGCAGGGCGCTTCAGTTTGCCTCCTGTTCCAAACTCCTCCTTCTCCTCTTCCTCATCCTGCCTTTAGGGTACAAAAAATTATAATCGGGGCCTAGTCTGTGTTTGTACGTGTGAGATACACTGTTTTATATCCTTTTTTCTATTCCGCTATTCAATATACACCCTTTTGGGGTGAAAAAAATAAAATTGCGGCATGCTTTGCATATTTGACTGTGAGATACACCCTTTGTATTTGTATACTGTTTTTCTACTGCGCTATTTAATAAACACCCTTTTGGGGTAAAAAAAATTAAATTGCGGCATAGTTTGCATATTTGACTGTGAGATACACCCGTGCGATACTGTTGTTGTTTTGTTCCGCTATTCAATAAACACCTTTCTAGGGCAAGATCATAAATTACAGAAATATGAGGAGACCGTCAAATAGGGGCCGTGGTGCTGCTGGTAGAGCTCCTGTTGCAAGGAGAGGGCGTGGTCGATCTGTGCCAGCTACACGCACAAGTGAAACACCTTCCTCAAGTGTGAGTAGGCAACAGAACCTGCAGCAGTATTTGGTAGGGCATCATGCGCCTCTACAAGTGTTGAGGCCAGAACAAGTAGAGGCGATAGTAGATTGGGTGGGAGACAATGTGAAGGAACTGGAGGCACTGTCAGCAGCAAACCAGTCTACTGCAGAAAGGTCAGAGTGGGCACCTGCAGCCGATGTCCAACCGTCTTTCACCTCACCCCCTTGCAAATCAGGCAAGCAGTCTGAGCCCCAAGTAATGCAGCAGTCTCTTCTTCTTTTTGATGACTCTGTCAGCAGGGTTTCCCAGGGCCATCCACCTAGCCCTGCCCCAGAAGTGGAAGAGATTGAGTGCAGCGATGCCCAACCACTTATTTCTCAAGATGAGTACATGGAAGGACCATCGCAGCACATCTCAGATGATGACGAAACGCAGGTGCCAACTGCTGCGGCACTCAGAATTGTGGAGACCGACAAGGAGGGCAGGGGTGAAGACTGGGTGGAAGATGATGTGGAGGACGATGAGGTCCTCGACCCCACATGGAATGAAGGTCATGCAGGTGACCTGAGTAGTTTGGAGGAAGAGGCGGTGGTCGCACAGAGCCACCAGCACAGCAGAAGAGGGAGCAGGGTGCAGAAGCGGAGCGGCCATGCCCTAGACACTACGCCTGCTACTGCCCAATGCAGCAAGGGACCGAGCACACCAAAGCCAGCTCAAAGGAGTTCTCTAGCGTGGAAGTTCTTCAGAAAATGTGCTGATGACAGGATACGAGTGGTTTGCACCCTGTGCAATCAGAGCCTGAAGCTAGGCATAAACCTTCTCAACCTGAGCACAACCTGCATGATCAGGCATCTAAGTGAAAAGCATGAGCTGCAGTGGAGTAGACACCTTCAAAACCAAGAAAGGTCTCTGGCTCCTCCTGCTTCCTCTTCTGCTGCAGTCTCGGCCTCTTCATCCACCTCTGTAGTGATACCGGCCCCTGCCACCCCGCAAACAGACGATCTATCAGCAACACCACACCTGGGTCACCAACCATCTCCACAATGTCCCGTGGAAGCGTTCAGCTTTCCATCTCCCAAATACTTCAGAGGAAGAGGAAGTACCCCTCTACCCACCCGCGATCCCTGGCCCTGAATGCCAGCATTTCAAAATTCTTGGCCTTTGAAATGCTGTCATTCCGTCTGGTGGAGACGCACAGTTTTAAAAGCCTTATGTCGGTGGCTGTCCCACAGTACGTCATGCCCAGCCGCCACTATTTTTCAGGGCAAGCCATCCCTTCCCTGCACAACCAAGTGGGGGAAAAAAATCAGGTGTGCACTGCGCAACGACATCTGTGCCAAGGTCCACCTAACTACCGATACGTGGACCAGTAAGCACGGTCAGGGGCGTTATATCTCCCTAACAGCACACTGGGTAAATGCAGAGGCGGATGGGCCTGAGGCGGATAGCAATTTGGCGCATGTCCTTCCACCACCGAGGATTGCAGGGCGCTTCAGTTTGCCTCCTGTTCCTAACTCCTCTTACTCCGCTTCCTCATCCTCTACCGCCTCCTCATCCGGTCAGCGTAACACCTTCACCAACTTCAGCACAGCCAGGGGTAAACAACAGCAGGCAGTTTTAAAACTTGCCTGTTTGGGGGAAAAACCACACACCGCGCAGGAGTCGTGGAGGAGCATGGAACAGCAGACCGATGAGTGGTTGCTGCCAGCGAGCCTCAAGCCCGGCCTGGTGGTGTGCGATAACGGGCGAAATCTCATAGCAGCTCTGGGCCTAGCCGGTTTGACGCACATCCCTTGCCTGGCACATGTGCTGAATTTGGTGGTGCAGAGGTTCCTTAAAAATTACCCCGATATGTCAGAGCTGCTGCAGAAAGTGCAGGCCGTATGTGCGCACTTTCGGCGTTCTCATCCTGCTGCTGCTCGCCTGTCAGCGCTGCAGCGTAACTTCGGCCTTCCCGCTCACCGCCTCATATGTGACGTGCCCACAAGGTGGAACTCCACCTTGCACATGCTGGAAAGACTGTGCGAGCAGCAGCAGGCCATAGTGAAGTTTCAGCTGCAGCACGCATGCGTGAGTCGCTCTGCGGAACAGCACCACTTCACCACCAATAACTGGGCCTCCATGCGAGACCTGTGTGCCTTGTTGCGCTGTTTTGAGTACTCCACCAACATGGCCAGTGCCGATGACGCCGTTGTTGTCAGCTTAACTATCCCACTTCTATGCCTCCTTGAAAAAATGATTCGGGCGATGATGGAAGAGGATGTGGCACAGGAGGAGGAGGAGGAGGAGGAACAGGGATAATTTCCAAGGCTTTCAGGGCAGTCATTCACAAGTGGCTCCGAGGGTGGGTTCCTGCACCCACAAACGCCAGGTACACAATTGTCCAGCAGGGGCACAGTTCTGGAGGATGAGGAGGAGGAGATGGAGGAGGAGATGGAACCATGTTCACAGCAGGGTGGCACCCAGGCCAGCTCATGGCCATCACTGGTGCGTGGCTGGGGGGATACAGAGGACACAGACGATACACCTCACACAGAGGACAGCCTTTCGTTGCCTCTGGGCAACCTGGCACACATGAGCGATTACATGCTGCAGTGTCTCCACAACGACCGCCGAGTTGCCCACATTCTAACTTGTGCTGATTACTGGGTGGCCACGCTGCTGGATCCCCGTTACAAGGACAACGTACCGTCCTTAATTCACTCACTGGAGCGTGATCGCAAGATGCGCGAGTACAAGCGCACGCTGGTAGACGCGATGCTGCTGGCATTCCCACCTGACAGAGGGGCCACAGTGGAAGCACAAGGCCGAGGAGGAGGAGGAAGAGGTCGCCAACGCAACCAGGGCACCGCCAGCACCTCAGAAGGCAGGGTTAGCATGGCCGAAATGTGGAAAAGCTTTGTCAGCACGACACAACAAACAGCAGCACCAGCAGCTCATATGGAACGTCTTAGCAGGAGGCAGCATTTCACCAACATGGTGGAACAGTATGTGTGCACACGCCTACATGTAGTGAATGATGGGTCTGCCCCCTTCAACTTCTGGGTCTCCAAATTGGGCACATGGCCTGAGCTTGCCCTTTACGCCTTGGAGGTGCTGGCGTGCCCTGCAGCCAGTGTATTATCTGAACGTGTATTTAGCACGGCTGGGGGCTTTATCACAGAAAAGCGCAGCCGCCTGTCCAGAGACAACGTGGACAAGCTCACGTTCATTAAAATGAACCAGGCATGGATCCCACAGGACTTTTCCGTACCTTGTGCAGAATAGAGATGGATACCGACCTTACCCAGCCATTGTTATATTTTTGATCTTTCTCACTCTTTTGGGGTGTACCCTAATTTAAAATGACTGGAAAAAAAGCAGTGTTGGCTACCTCGTCCCCCTCCACCGCCGCTTCCACCTACACCGCCACATCCACCGCCACCTCAACCTCCCTCCTACTCCATATGGGCCTCGTCCTTCACAGATGAAGAAAATTGTTTTATTTTTCTGTTTTTTTTTGTTGTTTTAAGTTATTTCCCTATCCACATTTGTTTGCAGAGCACTTGCCATGCTCTTAACTACGTTTTGCTGCCATTTGCAGCACTCTAGCCCTTTCCATTGGTGTTTTAGAGCCATTTTAGTTCCTGAAAGTTCGGGGTCCCCATTGACTTCAATGGGGTTTTCGTTGTCCGGGTAAAGTTCGGAAAAAGTCCGGGACACGGACCCAGACTTTTTTTTCAAGTTCGGCAGAACCCGCCGAACACGGATATCCAGGTGTCCGCTCAACTCTAGTAAGCATCCATTTCCATCCATGTAGAGAAAAAATTTTTCCCTGTCTTCTTGTTCACTTGGGGATGTAAAATGGGCACCTCAAGGATCGTACGACTTTCTGTGATCTGACTGAAACTTTCTTGTTCAGGCTCTGTTCATATAATCTTTTTCCTGCTCAGGAGATCCGCTAAGGAATTTAGTTCTCTTTTTAGATGAACTGCCAAGATGGTCAAAAGGTTTTTTTTCCACACATCATCAATTAACATATGAGATGTTTCAATCTTGTGTGTCCCCCCCCCCCCCCCCGTTTGTCGATTTAGAGCATCATGGTTATGTTGTCTGAAAGCACTTGAACATGATTTCCTTTAAAGAATGCCTGGATTGCTGTTTGTGCCTCCAAAATAGCTCTTTGTTCCCTTGAATTAGATGAACTACGAGCCCAAGTTTTGTTCCATCTTCCCTCTGCATGTGTGGCTCCATGTGGGTGCCCCAGCCTCATGTGCTTGCATTCATTGTTATTCTTAGGGGGCTTGGTTGTGACCAAAGGCATACTTCCAGCAGGTTTTTTGGCTGTAGCGACAATTTGATGTTTTTTTTCAGTGTTTCCGGAACTTGCAACATCAAATCTAAGGAATCTTGCTGGCTCTCAAAGATGGAAAGTGTAGAGTTCAGGAGACATCTTGTGTGTAGCTGTGCCCATTGTACTCCAGGGATAGTTGCCATCATCAGCCCTAGAAGTCGCATCAGATCCTGAACTGATGTTTCTGAGCCCAGTAAGCATTCAATAGCGGCTTGCAATAAGCAACTCACTTTTTCGCCTGTCATTTACTAAATGTACCATACAACCCAAGAATTTAACTTTTTTTGTCTGACACTTCTCCAAGTTGATAAGCCACCCTAGATTTTGAAGGTGTTTGATCATATAATCCAGATTTTGCCTTAGCTCTATATCTGAGTCTGCAAAATTCAATAGGTCATCCATGTGAAAGACAATTTGTATCCTGTTTTGGTAAATATACCTGGAACTGATGACAGGCTGAAAAGGAGCGCATTGACCTGGGAATAGAGGGTTTTCTCTTGGACTCTTCATTTTGAACCTGAGGAAATGTATTTACTTTCTATGATCGGTATATGTAGATATGCATTCCTCAAATCTAGGGTAACCATAAATACTCTTGAGGATAACAATTCCTTTGTTGAGTTCTTCGATTCCCTTCTGAATTTTGTACCATACCACTGCATTTACTTGTTTGAGGTTCAGAATTAGACAGTGCTTTTACCTCAGAAATAGGTTAGAGTAACCCCCCCCCCCCCCTCTGTTCCAGTGAAATGAGGCTCATTACCCTTTGCTCCAGCATCTCCTGTAAAAGTAATATCAGTGCTGTGGCCTGGGATCGGTCCCAGCCAAACAACAGTTCTTCCGCAAAGGGAAATGCACAGCTTGATTTGGATGCCAAGTCTCCCAGCCATGATTTTGACCAGATTGCTTTCCTGGCTTTATTGATCAGAGCCTCTGAAGATGCCGCCTTCATTCTGATTGCCAGTGCCCAGAGGTAAAAGGTTTCCTGGTGCCACAAATAGCCATCTAAGGCTCTGCATGCGCTTCCCCGTGCCATGTTGGACCACCTGCCCTTTGTCCATGATGGCTTCTCTGCCACTTCCGCCCCTCACATTCAGTGGAATTGCATTATCGTGGACATGACGTAAATTATGTCATCCCTAGCATCTCACACTGAGCCTTGTGCATAGCAAGGGAGAAACTCCCGGAATGCTATTACAATGCGCTCATCCGGGCCAGGTATCACAGCACAACCTCCTTGCAGCTAGGAATGATCTTAACCAGAGCCCCATCCCTCCATTAACAGGCGGCTTCACCACCTGAAAAGCCCCCTAGGATAGAAATAACCACCAAAGACTATAGGGAGAGAGGGCCCCCCCCAGGTTGATTGGAAAAAAAATTTAAGCCATTGAGGGCCCGGGTACACAAATCTCCCCAGATTTACTGCCCTTGTTGTAGGAGGTGTGTACCTGGGAGCCTTCTACAACCTAGCCCAAAGGCCTAAAGGAAAAGAAAGAAATGCTCAACTTTGCGATAATGTATGGCCAGAGAAAACCAAAACTGAGGGTTTGGGTCTTTGCCCAGGCTTTTTATCTTAATGTGAATCATGTGTTCTCTGTTTCTGGTGGGAGGAGCCTCTCTCTCTCTTGTAAGCTGTTCTGGAAGATGACTTGGGGAAATATTGTTTACATGTCTCTTTGGTCCACTCTAAGCCCGAAGGGATGATTTTTGTGGCAGGGCATGTGCAATAAACAACATTGATCATTCTATGGGAAGGAGGGTTGGGTATATGTGGGAGGCATACTGTGGTGCTGGCTGACATTTGAATTTTTTGTATATTTTTTTTTTATAAATATAATTGTAGTTCTATGTAATGTCTTATTCCACAGTTTTCTTTCTATGTTTAATAAACTACAACGTATTACATTTTTGTTTTTGGGTTTATATCTTCTTTCATTTCTTGCACAAGCAAAGACATTAAGGTGTACTTTTATGAACGGGTGAATTTTTTTCTCTGTTGGCTTCTCTACAGTTCTCCGGGGAAAATGATCACATCTGGCACCCTTTTTATGAATCGTAGAACTTCAGTTCGCCCAGGGTGATCAGAGAACGGTTTTCTTGGAGATTTGTGTAGAAGTCAATGGGGCGTCTGTAATCTCGTGAGACAAAGCGAGATTACAATAGTATGAAAATCCCTGGCGCGCTTTAACAAGCAGTGATAAATTATCACTGCTGAGTACACGAGGTTAATAAATAATAGTCCCCTTACATAAATATTATATATATATATATATATATATATATATACATATACACACTGAATACACACACACATACATTGTATATATATATACACATTAAATATATATCTACATGTATGTGTGTGTATATATATATATATATACATACACACACACATAAATATGGCAGGGGGACATGATTACTGTGTTGGGGGGTCTGAACGAGGAAGAAGGAAGTCCATAATCTTCCTTTTTCCCCCTCAGTTCTCCCCCGATTCTGTCTTCACTCCCCGCTTCACAAGCTCCAGGCTGGTGATCCCGGGAGTGTGAATTCTGGCACAGATCGCCAGTGAAGTGCGGGGATCGCAGCTTCATAGCCTGGTTGTTTCTGTGTCTGTCAATGACAGATTCCCATGTGAAGAGATGATCAGCGGAGAACATGTTCTCCCCCGATCATTTCTGTTTCATAAACTGAGAATGATCGGAAATGAGCTGTGATCAGCAGGATCACTGCTCATCTCTGTTTCATAAAAGGACACCTAAAGCATATATGTGTTGCTAGTGCAGGTAGAGCACTATATTGTCAAATGGCACTACAATGTTTAGATGACTTATCCTTTCCTTACCATCATCTTGTTTTGCTGCTCTTTGGTAAAATTTCAGTTCACAAAACAATGGTCCATTCTGATGATCCTCCTAGATTTAAAACATTAGGAACATGATTAAAGTCTAAAAATATAATTCAGTTTTTAAGACATTAAATGGGAATTCCAGACAAGCAGCAAAACACACAGTTATACGACATACAGGTTTAGTTTTTTGTTGTGGTTTTACATACCTATAGCATACTGTAAAAGCAGGAAGACCACTTTACCACTTTTTTTGTTTACTTGCTGGTTCATCTTTACTGTTTCATAGATCACATTGTTCAATTTTAAGTCATACATGTAAAATAGGTAGCTGCATTGCTAAACCAGGAAATAAATGTGTCCCCTGTCTGGCGGCTGTGCACTGTGGCAGACCTGTGTAAATCAAAAAATTGGCAATGCAGAACAATGGATTCTTGGTAGGTATTTCAACTGTATATTTAGCGCTTAGCCCAAGGAATTGAAGTGAACTATCTAAATCACTTACAGAGTTCCAACATCCTTTATGGATTATAGCAAAGAACAGTAGGAGTGTAATATAAACATTATGCTCTATAACTGAAATCTACATAGCATACAGTAAAATGAACAAACAGATAAAGACTCAAGTGTCAAGAGTGTAGCATCCTAACAGACTTGGCCAGGGGGCAATGAATAGGAGATCTCATGGCCTAGGTAGCAGAAAAGGCAAAAAAGGTAAATGGATAGCACAACTTCCAAACTTCTGTCTAAGACTAAAACAACACTGATAAAACTGTATAATATACTATAAAAATGTAAAGCAGATATGGACTATTCAACTCATAACAACTCAATAATACATGATTAACGAGTAAATACGTTCTCTAGGTCTGTTCCTAAAGACTCTATTATATCCCCTTTGGGTGCTGCCATCTTGTCTCCCACACACAGAGAAAGTAAAGGTCAACCTCATTAGCAACAAGTGAATATACTGAAGCTGGAGACAGCCAGGTAAATACATTTTGTAAATCCAGCCCTGGCCAAAATGCAATATGATTATACCAATAATAAAATGTATTACAGTGATTGTGTAGTTTAAAGAGTGTACCTACTGTACAAAAAAGTTCCCACCTTTCCCGCTGCTCAATCTGCCATGTGTTGCAGAGAAATCACAGGGTGAACTTTCCTTTTAAACCAACACTTCTGAGTGTGTTGATCTCTCCTGTGTCCCCTGCCGCACTCAGTGGTTCCTCCTACCAACCTCTATGTTGTTGAAGAAACCACTGAGCACAACAGAAACCATCACATACAGCAGTACAGTGGGGGACACAGGAGATTGATTACCCCAGTGTTGGTTTCAGAAAGAACTTCACCCTTGGATTTCTTTGCATTGGCATGCTGTTGGACAGAGCAGACAGCAGAAGAGGTAAGTATTCACCTGCTTTTTCCAGGTACAGCTATTTTAAATCAATCAACTTTAAAGGGTTTCTTCACGATTACAAAAAACTTCCTATGCAGATAAGGGGCATCTGTAGATAAAAACAAACTGTGCAGCTTTGACCAAAGTTGAATAATGCTCTTGCTATAGGTGTAGGTCATTTCCATACCTTGCGAAGCTTGACCTGAAAACTCCCAAGATGTTGCTAAGAGAGGCCTAGCCATTACTGTTCTTCTTTGTCATCACAGGTCTCAAAAGCCTCATACACACTACCGGTTGTTAGACGTTACCAGATGTTAGTACAGCAATCTCCCCTGCTTAGCTTTTGTGTTCTGACAGGGGGACATCAGAACTCGGTTCAGCGATCTCAGCCATTAGCTGAAAGCGCTCACTGGAAGCCGATTGGCAGACCTTTTTTGGTCATGCTCCAGTGCACTCAGGCCCAATGTCAGCCGGTTTCTATTACCTGGCCAATGCCACCCAACATTCAGGCCCATGTGTACTACGCTAAACTCTGAGCTACTGCATCAGAGGAAAGAAAGCTCACGTGAGGGGGTTTGAATCTGAAAAAAAGCAAGCTCCTGTGATTAGATTTCTTTAAACGTGCCAACAGACACATAAAAAGTATTAAGACCTGTGACCCTGATCTCCCCCTCGGGCGACATGCGGCACTTGTTCATCCAGGGAAATGTCCCAAAATCAAATTTTTGATTTTGGACAGGATCCACCCTAGTTCCAGAGGAGGAGACTGGAACAAGGTCCTCCTGCAAATGGAACTACGGTGGATCTATCTCCTCAAAGCCACTGAACCCCCAGGATTAAACGAGATGGTATCCTTTAAACCTTTCTTAGAAGGTTTCAGTTCGGGAGGAATGGAGAAATAAGCCCTCCTTCCCCTTTGCTGACAAACTCCCATATTATTTCTAAATGTGAACCATCCTGTCATCCTAATTTGTCATCAATAGGGGTCAGTATTGGCAATACCATTATTTTTTCAAATGCATTTTATGTTCAATGCTTGCATATAATTCCATTTCTGGTTTCTGTTCTCTCAACAGATGCTCCTGCGCTCATCCAGAACCTTTAAGGGTTGAAGTCAAAATGATAAGAAAAATCTTTGCATTTTTGTCTCTTTATTTATGCCTTTCGTTCTTCCCTTGCATTTTTACAAGGACAGTAAAAGATCGGCGATGATAGCCTCAATGGGGCTATAATATACAATTTTCCTTCAAAACATACTTCTTCGTTATAATGAGACAATTTTTTATTTAATGCCTGTCATTCTCTGTCCGCCTAGGACAGAAGAATGTGGTATTTGTCACCAGTGAATCTCTATCAAGCAGACAACCCGGCACGGAAAGCGGCCGCCACCTAGTGGCGAGCCGCATTTTGCGTCTTCTGTCATGTCAAGGTCTCGCATCGCGAGACCTACAGACGGTGACGCATACCATACCCCGCCTGCGTTCCACGCTGACGGGTTAGGTGACGTGCCGGTGGAACGCAGGAGCCGGCCGAACTTCCGCTGTATCGCTCTCCGGGCCAATGGAGCGGAGGAACGCCCGGCCCCTCCGCACCAGGGACCCCATCAGGCAATCAGCACAGGGAGAAGTGAACCAAGCCAGTTAAGTATACACAGCTGTGAAGTCCAATTGACTCCACACATATACCCTCTTCTCAGCAGTGAATTCATTGTTCGCTTGCTGAGAACACTGTGAGGACCTGATCTAATCCAGTCTGTTTAAACACCGTGCAAAAGGTAACTTTTTTATTGATACCTCACCAAATCTTTTTATAGATGATGGGGGTAACTGTGCTTTATCTGGCCCTTATTCGCTGATTAGGGGAAACTAACATATAATTGTTTTTAAGGGATAATTATGGGTATTCACCAATCCCTTATTGGCTTTCTTTCCTCCCCACCTATATAGGAATGGGATTGTTAGCTTTCTATTCAAAAATACATGTTGTCACTCTGGCACTGAGATGGAACTCATCATTCCATCTCCGAGCCTTTCCTATTGTCCCCTTTTCAAGCAATATGGCCAGCTTATATTATGGGACCAACATGCTTTTATGATCCTATATTTCTCCTCTGTAGCTGATCGGCCAATTATTGGGATCCAGTTGCTCTGACTTGATGTCTTCCTGGGATTATCCACATATATGGGCATAATCTTTCCCTACAACACAAGTCTATGAGGGCTTCATTTGTTGGATTTCATCAACCACACAATCAACCCGTGTTTTTGGCAGTGCGCAGAGAGCACCTGTTTTTAACATATACCGGCAGGTATATAGTTTTATCCATCACCGCACAGAATGTAAGTTGTGATTAATACTTCAAATCTTTTTATACAAACTTATGTACTGTATGAATATCTGTATCATTATTCGCATTTGATTGACTTTTGTTTGATCAATTACCTACAGACCACCATTCAGGGTCTCCTATTTTGTCCCCTTGAAGAAGGAGTAGTTGTATAACTCCGAAACTAGTCGGGTCTGGAGTCCTCACCCTGCAATTGGTGCCTTATTCAAGTGCATATGTGATGTATCTCTACTTATTTACTTGCCTTTTATTACTTTGTTAATTTTGTTATTTCAATAAAATATTAAACATTTTTGAATTAAACTTGTGTAGACATGAGTGCCTAAAAAATCCCACCAACAGGGGAAAATCTTTCTTTTTTGAGACTATATTGGGATGTGGCACCACCTTTAGCACCCAACACAGGTCATCCCCCATTTGACTTATTCAGGTAGCAAATACCATTCCCCGCTTAACCTGTGTTGTGTCCTTTCTGTTCCCCCGCGAAGGTGATTTTGTCCCCTTCCCCTCCGCGGATAAACAGAAGTAAAAAACTTTTTTATATATTATTATTTTCAAAAATACTTGTTTGAACCATCAATCATAACTTGTTAATGTGAACAGATAACCAGTGTTACCACATTTGGTCTTGCAGATATTGGCAGTCATCTTCCAATTTTGATTGTATCGAATTTATCGTCTCTCCAAAACTTATTTTCAGGAACCCCCATTTTCCTCCTGGTTGGTTTCAGTCATTATGGCCGAGTACACGGGAGATGAATGGGAGAACCATATGTCTCAATATCTCAGGGACTTTGGACAAAGGGAGTATGCAGATGCGGACCTGTCCGCTCTCTTCTTCCAATTGTCCAAAGCTCTTGAGAAAAAATCAGCCAATTTTTGGCATGTAAAATCTTTTCAGGACTATCTTAAAAATAAAACAAACCCCACAGGCCTTAGAATTCAACTGTTTCCACTATTAGAGGACTTAAGCCCGGAATTTAAGACCAACTGGGAACAAGCCCTGACTGATTGCTCAGCCACCCTTATGACACTACTAATCAACGAATACACTCGTCGATCTGCGATCCTAGACAAAGAAATTAACAGTCTATGTGACAAAATGAAAAAATACAAAACACATAAACTCTTTGATGAAAAGGAAAAACAACTTAAACAACATCTAGAAATTCACAATCGCAACATTTTGATAAAAAAACTAAATAAATTAAATAGAGACACTATGGCCTTTGAACAGAAAAAGGCATATAAGTGGAACACCAACAAAATATTGTACAATGGGCCACCTAAAAAACAATATCAGACGAATACATCTCACCCTTCATCCAAAAATACATCACATGCTCCAAAAAATTCAATTAAACAAAAAGTTAAGGAAGGAGTAAAAGAGCATTCCAAGATGAAACAGTAATTGGACAGACAATGAAAAAATCTAATATCCAACAAGAACGAACCCCCAACCTCTCACTATTCAAGCCACACACTTCCCATTCAGATAATATCACTCAACCACCACCAGATGTCACCTCTCCTCTCACTAACACACCTACACCCAATATATCCCAAATACCTCTCTTACTTGTATCCACTACTAATCTCCAAGATGCCACTTTTTTAGAACTGGTTCATCAGAGAGCCCCGACTTTCACACCAATGACACAATAAAAACCCCTACACCTCACCTTTCTATGGGCCCCACCACCAATCCGGCACAAATGGACTTGTCAGTCATTAATTTGTCTGACTATGAGCTATCCTCAGATGAAATCGAGGTTTTATCCAAAGGTCTCAGCTTTTGTCCAAATACCTCCCTTAAAAAATTTGACTTTATTAAAGATCTTCACCTTTTCGCTCGTAAGTTGAATTTCAAGGCCGCATATGACAAAACTAACATATCCAATGTACCCAAGACCAAAAAGGACTCCATTTTAGATACACTGATATCTTTACTGGAAGAGAACGATGATTTGATCGACAAAATTGATTTGCCATCACTCCTTGAGGGTGCAGACCCCAAACAACCAAATCCGATTCACAAGACCGAATCTTTGAGGAAAAAATCCGACAAATTTCCCATTTCCACTAATGCCAACGTTTCCGCCTTTGTTAAGCTTGTAACAAAAGAGGTCGAAAAAATAAATATTCGGCCATCCAAAACATCAAACATCACGACTAGCCAAAGATTGGCCATCAATAAATTATCACAAAATCATTTAATCACAATTAAACAGGCTGACAAAGGCGGAAACGTTGTCATCATGAACAATTCACAATATACAGCCATGTGTTACAAAATTCTTAGAAATCAGAATTGGTATCGCAAAATTACATCACACATAGTGATCAAGTATCAACAAGAATTTTATCAATTAATTGACACAGCATATTTGAATAACGTGATTCCGAAGCATACATGGGAATTTATACGTATACCATTCCCTGTCACTCCAACGTTTTATTCACTCCCTAAAATTCATAAAAATGCTACTGATCCACCCGGACGGCCAATTATAACAGGTCGGGGCTCCATCTCCGACAGTGCCAGTAAACTGGTAGATGCTTTCCTCAAACCCTTGGTAACGGCCTTACCCTCACACATCCGTGACACGATACACTTTTTGCAACAAATTGAGGACATACAAATCCCACAAGATAGTCTACTCGTCACCGTTGACGTCGAGGCCTTGTACAGCTCTATCCCCCATGAACGGGGGATGGCAGCTGTACAACACGCCATAACATCTAACTATACCCTCGACGCCTACGGAGAATTCATCCTGTCTATCTTACAATATATTTTACATCACAATGTATTCACCTTCAATGGCTCCCACTACCTCCAGATACAGGGCGTAGCGATGGGCACTTGTTGTGCCACATCCTACGCCAACCTGTATCTGGGGGAGTGGGAGCAATTCTTTCTTACAAATGAGACTACCTCTATGTATACGGACCACATCAGTATGTGGTTACGATACATAGACGACATCTTTATGATTTGGCAGGGTTCATCTGAACTTCTTGATAATTGTATAGACAGGATGAATCGAAATGACTTCAACCTAACCTTTACTATGAATGCAAGCAAGGACGTGGTCACATTCTTGGATGTGGAAGTAACGAGGGGGGGAGGATGGTGCTCTCCACAGTGACCTTTTTCGGAAGCCCACTGCGGGGAACACCATCCTCCATGCATCTAGCTTTCATCCTCGGTCTCTGGTACACTCCATACCATATGGGGAGTATCTGAGAGCCAGACGTAATTGCAAAGATCTAGAAGGCTTCCGCAAAGCAGCGGACGATCTTAGAACTAGACTCCTGGCCAGGGGGTACACAAAAACAATCCTGAAAAAAGCTTACAAAAAAGCAATTTCCAGTGAAAGGAGTAAACTATTGTCCCCCAAAGAGAAGAAAGAGGATGATCCAGTTTTAAGAATAATAACATATTCGGAACAACATTTAACAATTAAAAAAATAGTATCCAAATACTGGCATGTGCTTGCTTTGGACCCCATTGCGGGCAAATACGTCCCAGAACAACCCCATTTTACCTATCGTAAGGTACCGGCACTCAAAGACAAACTTGTTCAGAGCGAATTTAAAGATCAAGAAAAACATGACCAGTGCAAATATAAGGGCACTTATATTTGTGGCAGTTGTAGATACTGTGGTTTTATGCTGACATCTAAAAACCCCACCCTGCCGAATGGCCAGGTATTTAGGCCCAAACATTTCGCTAACTGCCGCACTCACGGAGTGGTATATTTACTGCTCTGTGAGTGCGGCTGTTTTTATGTCGGCAAGACCAAGTTAGATTTCTTTAAACGTGCCAACAGACACATAAAAAGTATTAAGACATGTGACCCTGATCTCCCCCTCGGGCGACATGCGGCACTTGTTCATCCAGGGAAATGTCCCAAAATCAAATTTTTGATTTTGGACAGGATCCACCCTAGTTCCAGAGGAGGAGACTGGAACAAGGTCCTCCTGCAAATGGAACTACGGTGGATCTATCTCCTCAAAGCCACTGAACCCCCAGGATTAAACGAGATGGTATCCTTTAAACCTTTCTTAGAAGGTTTCAGTTCGGGAGGAATGGAGAAATAAGCCCTCCTTCCCCTTTGCTGACAAACTCCCATATTATTTCTAAATGTGAACCATCCTGTCATCCTAATTTGTCATCAATAGGGGTCAGTATTGGCAATACCATTATTTTTTCAAATGCATTTTATGTTCAATGCTTGCATATAATTCCATTTCTGGTTTCTGTTCTCTCAACAGATGCTCCTGCGCTCATCCAGAACCTTTAAGGGTTGAAGTCAAAATGATAAGAAAAATCTTTGCATTTTTGTCTCTTTATTTATGCCTTTCGTTCTTCCCTTGCATTTTTACAAGGACAGTAAAAGATCGGCGATGATAGCCTCAATGGGGCTATAATATACAATTTTTCTTCAAAACATACTTCTTCGTTATAATGAGACAATTTTTTATTTAATGCCTGTCATTCTCTGTCCGCCTAGGACAGAAGAATGTGGTATTTGTCACCAGTGAATCTCTATCAAGCAGACAACCCGGCACGGAAAGCGGCCGCCACCTAGTGGCGAGCCGCATTTTGCGTCTTCTGTCATGTTAAGGTTTCGCATCGCGAGACCTACAGACGGTGACGCATACCATACCCCGCCTGCGTTCCACGCTGACGGGTTAGGTGACGTGTCGGTGGAACGCAGGAGCCGGCCGAACTTCCGCTGTATCGCTCTCCGGGCCAATGGAGCGGAGGAACGCCCGGCCCCTCCGCACCAGGGACCCCATCAGGCAATCAGCACAGGGAGAAGTGAACCAAGCCAGTTAAGTATACACAGCTGTGAAGTCCAATTGACTCCACACATATACCCTCTTCTCAGCAGTGAATTCATTGTTTGCTTGCTGAGAACACTGTGAGGACCTGATCTAATCCAGTCTGTTTAAACACCGTGCAAAAGGTAACTTTTTTATTGATACCTCACCAAATCTTTTTATAGATGATGGGGGTAACTGTGCTTTATCTGGCCCTTATTCGCTGATTAGGGGAAACTAACATATAATTGTTTTTAAGGGATAAATATGGGTATTCACCAATCCCTTATTGGCTTTCTTTCCTCCCCACCTATATAGGAATGGGATTGTTAGCTTTCTATTCAAAAATACATGTTGTCACTCTGGCACTGAGATGGAACTCATCATTCCATCTCCGAGCCTTTCCTATTGTCCCCTTTTCAAGCAATATGGCCAGCTTATATTATGGGACCAACATGCTTTTATGATCCTATATTTCTCCTCTGTAGCTGATCGGCCAATTATTGGGATCCAGTTGCTCTGACTTGATGTCTTCCTGGGATTATCCACATATATGGGCATAATCTTTCCCTACAACACAAGTCTATGAGGGCTTCATTTGTTGGATTTCATCAACCACACAATCAACCCGTGTTTTTGGCAGAGCGCAGAGAGCACCTGTTTTTAACATATACCGGCAGGTATATAGTTTTATCCATCACCGCACAGAATGTAAGTTGTGATTAATACTTCAAATCTTTTTATACAAACTTATGTACTGTATGAATATCTGTATCATTATTCGCATTTGATTGACTTTTGTTTGATCAATTACCTACAGACCACCATTCAGGGTCTCCTATTTTGTCCCCTTGAAGAAGGAGTAGTTGTATAACTCCGAAACTAGTCGGGTCTGGAGTCCTCACCCTGCAATTGGTGCCTTATTCAAGTGCATATGTGATGTATCTCTACTTATTTACTTGCCTTTTATTACTTTGTTAATTTTGTTATTTCAATAAAATATTAAACATTTTTGAATTAAACTTGTGTAGACATGAGTGCCTAAAAAATCCCACCAACAGGGGAAAATCTTTCTTTTTTGAGTAATATAAACATTATGCTCTATAACTGAAATCTACATAGCATACAGTAAAATGAACAAACAGATAAAGACTCAAGTGTCAAGAGTGTAGCATCCTAACAGACTTGGCCAGGGGGCAATGAATAGGAGATCTCATGGCCTAGGTAGCAGAAAAGGCAAAAAAGGTAAATGGATAGCACAACTTCCAAACTTCTGTCTAAGACTAAAACAACACTGATAAAACTGTATAATATACTATAAAAATGTAAAGCAGATATGGACTATTCAACTCATAACTCAATAATACATGATTAACGAGTAAATACGTTCTCTAGGTCTGTTCCTAAAGACTCTATTATATCCCCTTTGGGTGCTGCCATCTTGTCTCCCACACACAGAGAAAGTAAAGGTCAACCTCATTAGCAACAAGTGAATATACTGAAGCCGGAGACAGCCAGGTAAATACATTTTGTAAATCCAGCCCTGGCCAAAATGCAATATGATTATACCAATAATAAAATTTATTACAGTGATTGTGTAGTTTAAAGAGTGTACCTACTGTACAAAAAAGTTCCCACCTTTCCCGCTGCTCAATCTGCCATGTGTTGCAGAGAAATCACAGGGTGAACTTTCCTTTTAAACCAACACTTCTGAGTGTGTTGATCTCTCCTGTGTCCCCTGCCGCACTCAGTGGTTCCTCCTACCAACCTCTATGTTGTTGAAGAAACCACTGAGCACAACAGAAACCATCACATACAGCAGTACAGTGGGGGACACAGGAGATTGATTACCCCAGTGTTGGTTTCAGAAAGAACTTCACCCTTGGATTTCTTTGCATTGGCATGCTGTTGGACAGAGCAGACAGCAGAAGAGGTAAGTATTCACCTGCTTTTTCCAGGTACAGCTATTTTAAATCAATCAACTTTAAAGGGTTTCTTCACGATTACAAAAAACTTCCTATGCAGATAAGGGGCATCTGTAGATAAAAACAAACTGCAGCTTTGACCAAAGTTTAATAATGCTCTTGCTATAGGTGTAGGTCATTTCCATACCTTGCAAAGCTTGACCTGAAAACTCCCAAGATGTTGCTAAGAGAGGCCTAGCCATTACTGTTCTTCTTTGTCATCACAGGTCTCAAAAGCCTCATACACACTACCGGTTGTTAGACGTTACCAGATGTTAGTACAGCAATCTCCCCTGCATAGCTTTTGTGTTCTGACAGGGGGACATCAGAACTCGGTTCAGCGATCTCAGCCATTAGCTGAAAGCGCTCACTGGAAGCCGATTGGCAGACCTTTTTTGGTCATGCTCCAGTGCACTCAGGCCCAATGTCAGCCGGTTTTTATTACCTGGCCAATGCCGCCCAACATTCAGGCCCATGTGTACTACGCTAAACTCTGAGCTACTGCATCAGAGGAAAGAAAGCTCACGTGAGGGGGTTTGAATCTGAAAAAAAGCAAGCTCCTGTGATGGTGGAGGTAAACAATAATAGCAGGGCCTCTCTTAGCAATGTGCTGGTAGTTTTCAGGTCAGGCTTCATGAGGTGTGTAAATGGCCTACACTTGTAGCAAGGGCCATATTCACTTTTGGTCAAAGCTGCACAGCTTTTCATCTACATACATTCCTTACCTGCATAGGCAGTTTTTGCTCAAGGTGAACAAACCCTTTAAAATCAAGGAAAATGCAGAAAATAGTTAAAAGCAAAATGATCATTACCACTTTGATGACGTATTCAGCATTGTCACGGACTGGTGTATCACAAATAGGGGAGGCTAAAAAGAAAACAATATTGATATATTTGTCATAATTATTCATAATATCCCATTTGCTCACATTACTCCAGTACATTCTGTAAAGTCATGCATAAACAGTCTTGAACAGTTGGAACACTTGTACAGGCTTAGCATTTTATCTGTGTATAGATGAGATTTGACATCACAAAGGCTCAGGAATCCGTGGACTGTGTACTATCAAATAAAAGCATTTTGGGGTGCATAATTTATACCAGCTCCTACCCAGCAATGTTTTAGGTGTTTATTGCAGCCTAACAATGAATATTAATAAAAAATGACAATGGAAAAAAAAAGGAAGAAAGAGGAAATACCAACCTACAAGTTGGCATACTAGGCTGCAATCATTGAGAAGTGGGAGGGGAAGCTGTATTTTTTTATTTAAAAAAGAATACTACATTTCAGCAAGTGGAGTAGGGCTCCCTCCACACTTGAGTATATCGATTTACTGGCGTTTTTTGGGCATTTAGGCTGCATTCACACTTGAGCGTAGCGATTTTCAGGCGTTTTTGGAGGCAGGCATTGACATCTATCAAAAACACTGGTAATCAGCCCAAAAAGAAGCTCATGTACATTTTTCAGCTACAGGCGTTTTGCAGAACGCTCAGATGTGAACAGGGGCCATTTAAATGAATGGGGTTTTACTTGTTGGGCGTTTTGGAACGTTTTTTTCGAGCGTTTTTGGAGCTGAAAAATGCTCAAAAACACCCAGGTGTGAATGGAGCCTTAGGCTTTTTTGCAGTTTTTTTACAGCTTCAGGCGTTTTTGTTTAGCCAATAGAAAGCACTAGGGGCAAGAGAGCGAGAGGAAATTAGGGGTGGAGAGCTGCAATCTGAACGTTTTACAAGCCTTTTCTGCTCAAGTCAGGCGTTTTTATTAAACTCTATGGGGCAAAAAACGCTTGTAATCTGATAAAAAGAAGCTCATGTACTTTTTTGAGCTTCAGGCGTTTTGCTTCAGGTGACAGAATGCTCAGATGTGAACAGGGGCCATTGAATTGAATAGGAATTTGCTTGTTGGGCATTTTGGAGTTTCAGAATGGAGCGGTTTACAAGCTGAAAAACGCTCAGGCGTGAACAGGGCCTAAAAGGACCAAGCAAGTTTCGCTCTATGATTCTGCCAGACCATGTTCTGTACCTTTTCATATTCAGCTACCCAGGGTCGTTGCTAGGTGATAAAAAGACCAGGGGCTTCAGCCCGAAGGTAAATTTGATGACCCCTCCCACATTTTAAAGTAAGTCCCGCCAAAGCTCCACCCAATACCCCCCCCCCTCACCCCTGCCCAATGCCCGGGAACTCAGCACAGGGGTGGTGGGAACCCCTCTTAATGGGCACAGCAGGTGTACAGACCTGGGAACTCAGCTCAGGGATGGTGGGAACCCCTTGTAATGGGCACAACAGGTGTACAGACCCAGGAATTCAGCACAGGGATGATGGGAACCCCTCATAATGGGCACAGCAGGTGTACACACCCAGGAACCCAGCACAGGGATGGTGGAAACCCCTCATAATGGGCACTCACTACAGGGATGGTGGGAAACCCTCATAATGGGCACAGCATGTGTTCAGACTCGGGAACTCAGCACAGGTAGGGTGCAGGTATCCCAGTAGCAGGTATCCCAATCAGAGTCCCTCTTTACATCAGATGTCCCAATCAGAGTGTCCCCCATCACAGTGTCTCCATCACCTTTTGCAGGTGCTGGCAGGTGGAGTCGTTATGGAGTGGACACCCAGCCAGCTAGCCTGTCACTATCCATGCTGCCACCCAGAGAAGAGAGAATTGGGTGGAAGAGGCGGAGCTAATTCGAGGCGCGGAGGAGGAATTTGAAATCCTTCTCCGCTCTGAACACTGGGGAGCCTCTCCTGCTGCTGTCACGTGAGGAGTGATATCACTGGTTGCTAGACGCCAAGCGGCAGGCAATATCTGGTATGAGCGAAGACAGTGTGTATACCTTGGGTGCAGTTATAATTACAGTCTGCTTCAGGGACTTGCACAGCACACCTCAGTGTTCTGCCTTTCTAAAGGCACTCTGACTCTACTGTACAGTAGGGTGGTCGGAAGCAGAACATAGCTCCAACCTATACTGCAAGCCTGAGAAAATGCAAGGCTAGAAGACAAATGATGACTGTACACACACACACACACACACGCGCACACCAATTTTCAGAAAATGTAAATCCCTTTCAGCTAGCCTTTATTTTATTTAATTTATTACAGGTGCTTGTATAGCACCGTCAATTTACACAATGATTTGCATATTCAGTGGTAAAATAAATATTGAACACTTCACTATTTTTCTATTCTAAAAGGTGCTATTGACATTAAATTTTCACTACATGTCAGTAACAACCCATGCAATTCATACATACAAAGAGACCAAAGCAACGAAGTTCAGAAATTAAGTTATGTATAATAAAAACGGAATAACACAGGGAAAAAGGATTGAACACATGAAGAAAGGCAGGTGCAAAAAGGCATGGAAAGCCAAGACACCAGCTGAAATCTATCAGTAATTAGAAAGCAATCCTGCCCCTTGTCAGTGCAAATTAATATCAGCTGGTTCAATCCCAACTGATGGCCTATAAAAAGGTGTCATTACCAAGGATTCACACAAGAAACATCCCATGATGGCTAAAAGCAAAGCGCTCTCTCAAGACCGTTGCAACTTTATTGTATCAAAAGATACTCATGGCATTGGTTACAGAAGGATTTCTAAACGTCTGAATGTTCCAGTGAGCACTATTGGGGCCATATTCCAAAAATGGAAAGAACATCATTTCACCATAAGCCCGGCCACGACTAGGTGCTCCTCGCAAGATTTCTGACAGAGGAATGAAAATAATTTATCAGAAGAATTGTCCAAGAGCCAAGGATCATTTGAAGAGAGCTTCAGAAAGACCTGGAATTAGCAGGTACAATTGCTTCAAAGAAAACAATAAGTAATGCACTCAGCCACCTGTATGCGCGCTCATCGCGCAAGACTCCATTGCTGAAGAAAAAGCATGGTGAAGCTTGTTTAACCACTTAAGGACCAAACCTACTTTGGACATGTTGTTTACAAGTTAAAATCAGTATTTTTTGCTAGAAAATTACTTAGAACCCCCAAACATATATATTTGGAAAAAATACACTTCACTGAATTAAAAAAAAAAAAAAAAAAAAAATGAAATAGTAAAGTTAACCAAATGCATTTGTATATTGTGAAAGATGATATCACGCCGAGTAAATAGATACCCAACATGTTAAGGTTTAAAATTGCGTGTGGAATGGCGACAAACTACGGTACTTAAAAATCTCCATAGGCGATGGTTAAAATGTTTTAACGGTTACCAGTTTAGAGTTCAGAGGAGGTCTTTAGCTAGAATTATTGCTCTCACTCCGACGATCACAGCGATAACTCACATGTGTGATTTGAACATAGTTTACATTTGTGGGCGCAACTTACGTATGCATTTTCTTTGGTGCATGAGCTCACGGGGACAGGGGCACTTTAAAAAAATAAAAAAAAAATCCTGTTTTTTTTTAACACTGTTCCTTAAAAAAAAAAATATATATATATATATATATATATATATATATATATATATATATGATCACTTTTATTGCTGTCACAAGGAATGTATACATCCCTTGTGACAGTATTAGGCAGTGACAGGTACTCTTTATGGAGGGATATGGGGTCTAAAAGACCCCAAATCCCTCCACTGCACTTCAAAGTATTCAAAAACGCCATAATCTGCATTTTTGAATACTGTCAGTTTTTTTAAATTGGCACTATTAGCAGCCGAGTAAACCAGAAGTGACTTTGCTACTTGATCGGAGACCCGATCGAAGTAGAATCTGGAAAATACTGAAATACTGCGAGAAAATGGTCTGGTCAGATGAGACCAAAATTGAACTCTTTGGATGCCATAATACACACCATGTTTGGAGGTCAAAAAACACCATACCAACAGTGAAGTTTGGAGACGGGAACATCATGGTGTGGGACTGTTTTTCAGCATACAGTACTGGATACTATACTAATGGAAAAATGTACCAAGACATTCTTGATAAAAATCTGCTGCCATCTACCAGGATGATGAAGATGAAATGAGGGCGCACATTTCAGCAAGACAAGGATCCCAAACACAAAGCCAAGGAAACTCCCAATTGGTTTCATAGAAAGAACATAAAGCTGCAAGAATGGCCCAACCAATCACCTGACTTGAATCCAATAGAAAATCTATGGAAAGAACTAAAGCTCAGAGTTCATAGAAGAGGCCCACGGAACCTTTAAGATTTTAAGACTGTGTGGCAGAATGGGCCAAAATCACAGCTGAGCAATGCATGCGACTAGTTTCTCCATACAGGAGGCGTCTGGAAGCTGTCATTACCAACAAAGATTTTGGTTTGACGTATTAACCACTTAAGCCCCGGAAGGATTTGCCCCCTTAAGGACCATGCCATTTTTTTGCGATTTGGCACTGCGTTACTTTAACGGAAAATTGTGCGGTCGTGCGACGCTGTACCCAAATAAAATTGATGTCCTTTTTTTCCCACAAATAGAGCTTTCTTTTGGTGGTAGCCGAGCCTCCCTGTCGCAGTAAAAAGCCGGCGGGCGGTTGGCAAGTGGTTAAATACATTTCAGTGTGTTCAATACGGTTTCCTTGTGTCATTCCACATAACTTAAATTTCTGAACTTATTTGTTTTGGTTTCTTTGTATGTATGGATTGCATGGGTTGTTACCGACATGTGGAGAACATTTCGTGACGTGTTCAATACTTAATTTTTTTTTTTTTAAATCAATAGTTTTTATTAAGATTTAAATATAGATGAGAAACAAAAAAAAAACACATTAACAGAATGTGAAATAAGTAAAGAAAATGACTACAACAAGGTAGAATATTATCCAAAAGTAGATGGTACAGTGTTCAAGAATCAATATAAACTTCGTACAAGTGCATATAAATGTCAATACAGTTTGCATTGATGCAGAGAGAAGATGGGAGGTGTTGAACCACCCCGACTCAGAACCCCTAGGGGAACAATGTCACCAAGTCATGGATCGTCCCCACCTCCCGACCTCCCCAAGATCAACACAAATAAAGATGAGCTCAAAACAAGTGGAACTAAGCTAAGTAAAGGGTTAGATTATAAACTTCTAGTTTCAGGTGCCAAATAGGGCCACTCCGACCAAGCTTTTTGAAATTTGTGATGCGTTAAAGTATTGAAGGATAAGGCTTTTTCCAGTTTATAGTTCTCATTGACCAAGGTGATTGCCTCAGAGAGATTCGGAGTGTCTGTGGTTTTCCATTTTCGTAATATTAAAGTCCTAGCTGCCGAAAGGAGATGTACAATCATTTGTCTATATGTGAGTGGATATAATTCAATGTTCAATACTTAATTTTACCCGCTGTATATTATACATTCACCATAGTCCCTGCCATCAAGGAGCTTACAATCTAAGGTCCCCAACTCACATACATACTAGGGCCAATTCAGACAGCAGCCAATTAACCTACCAGCATGTCTTTGGAGTATGGGTGGAAACTGGAATACCCAGAAGAAACCCACACAGGCACAGGAAGAACATGCAAACTCCAGGCAGGTAGTGTCGTAGTTGAGTTTTCAAACCTGCGACCCTAGTGTTGCTAGGCAGAAGTGCTAACCACTTGCAACTGTGCTGTCTTTGATGGTAAAATCAGGTGAATGCAATTTACCATCAAAAGTACCTATGGCCATCATGTGGGGTGCAAGGTATAGGAGGCAGGTTGCCAGTTTTTTTTGCAGTTGAAATTTGATTGAAATTGCCTGAAAACTGGACAACAAATGGGCACAAATACCATCTCTGGCGAGATCGATTCAATATGGCAATCCCAATACTTGTAAACAGAGCCTTCTTATCACCAATGTTTTCTATACATCATGGCACCTTGTATCATCTAACAGGGTACATATCCAGGGTAACATGTTCACTATACACCAGGGGTCTTCAAACTATGGCCCTCCAGTTGTTCAGGAACTACAATTCCCATCATGCCTAGTCATGTATGTGAATGTCAGAGTTTTACAATGCCTCATGGGATGTGTAGTTCTGCAACAGCTGGAGGGCCGTAGTTTGGGAATCCCTGCTATACACTGAGCACAGCGCCTATTTAGTAAACCCTAACGGACAATTTAAAATTTCTGTAACACATAGGGAAGGCTAGGAGGTGTGATTCATAACAACACAAAACAACACAAAATTAAGAAAAATTATTTGTAAGTTACTTACCCAAATAGATTAAACCAAATCCTCCCTGGCCAAGCTTTTTGCCCAATCTCCAACTTTTTTTGCTTGTGTCAGTCACTATCCAACCTTCTGGCAAAGGAACTGGTAGTTTGTTTTTCCTTGGAGGCATTTTTGTTTTAACCTAAAAAGAAATACCTTTTTAAAATCCTAGTACAAAATGAGTGAAAGAGCTGTATAGCCCAACACACAAATTCTGGGTCAACCTCAAATAAGTTGAAATAGTGGAAATTCTTCCACAGGCATTCCACATTTTCAATCAGCATTGCTGTGAATGTAGCCATGGTAGAGGGGGCCAGAAGAAGCCCAGTAACTCTCCACCATATATATGATCATTTTGGGCTTGAGGAGCAATGGCATGTACAAAAGGGAGATCTGTGTAGGGAAATCCTCTAATACACACAAAGCACATCTGGAGTATTGCATCACACACATCATCAAGGCTTGCAAATTATAGGCATACAGCTGTGCATGTGTCCCTACAACTTTTATCCCCCTTCCAGGGCCGGTGCTTCCACTAGGCAAACTAGGCAGCCGCCTAGGGCGCATTGCCACCTAGGGGCGCAGCCAGGAGTCAGCAATCTCTCTCCATCATGAATGATTATTGTGAGCTTAGGAGAGAGGTGGTGGTAGGGGAGGAAGAAGGGACAGAGAAAGATGCCAGGTGTCTTGGGCAGTGGCGGAACTATCAGGCCCTGGCTTTCCACTACTGTTGGAGGGGCCCCAAGAGGCAGGAATGGAGCCCACCAGAGTGCTGCCTGCATGATGATCCTCTTCAGCTGGAGCTGAACGGCCTTAACCCCAGGCAGGAAGTGACTCTCTGCACTGAGCTGGTCCCTGGGTGTTACATGGAGCATCCCTGGTATGAAAGGGAATCGGGGTCACCAGGTGTGCCATGGGGAATCAGTCACCAGGTGTGACATGGAGGATAGGGGTCACCGGGTGTGCCATGAGGAATTGGGGTCCCTGGGTGTGCCATGGGGGATTGGGGTCCCCAAGTGTGACACGGAGGAACATCAGGGTCCCCAGGTGTGACATGGAGGAACATCAGGGTCCCCAACTGTGACATGGAAAAACATCAGGGTCTGACATAGAGGAACATTGGGGTCACTGAGTATCGCAGCATGACATGGAGGAACACGGAGGTCCCTGGGTGTGACATGGAGGAACATCAGGGTCAGTGGGTATGACAGCATGACATGGAGGAATATTGGGGTCCAAGGGTGTGACATGGAAAAACACCAAAGTCCCTGGGTGTGACACGGAGGGACATTAGGATCCCCGGGTGTGACATGGAGGAACATGGGGGGGTCACTGGGTATGAAAGCATAACATGGAGGAACCATCAGATCAGGATCACTGGGTATGACATAGAGGAGTATTTAACCCCTTCCCCTTTTTTTTTTTTGGGGGGGCGCAAGTAGCTGGTCTTGCCTAGGGCGTAAAAAAGTCTAGCACCGGCCCTGCCCCCTTCCCACACTTTCTGGTTCAGGCCAAAGCACAACTTCAAGTCATAAGTAGGAGCATACCTATCGCTTTTGTTAGCCAAATCAACCAATCCCCCACCTCATCTAGGACAGTAAGAGATAGAGTGTATTTCCCACTCAAATGGAACAGAAAACACACAGAGAATAATAAAAGGCTCCACTCACCCTTATATCTTTAGGGTTTTCATTTCCCTGCCAGGATAATATGAAATAACATGATTCAATGGCTCATATTTTTTATTTTAGTGACTGGGCTCTTGGCAGAGTTGCAGTTTTTTAAACCCCATTAAGACTCTAAACAGACCTGGCAAATATGCTTTGCTGTGCTGGTATGGGAATGCTAGGCAGGGACGCAATGGATGCCTATGCTTTTGCTGGGCATCACGTGTGTCCCTGTGCCTCTAAGTTGGGGTGGCACCTGCCCATAATCAATCCATTTTTTTTATGTGCTCCTACTATGCGACTGCCAAATTAGGATGGCAGTATATACAGAGATCTTTGGGCGTGGGCACTGCGGCTTACGCATACATTTGCAAATGTGGGCAAACAAAACCCTGTTTTTTACCGTAAACTGTAAGACAGGGCCAATTTCGTTGTTTGCAGGCTGTCTGGTAAGTGTGCTGGGAAATCTTTTGTTTATGATCTGCATTTCCCTTCCATGTGCACCTTACTGCAAAGGATAGTTATAGGTTTGGGTGAATGCAACTATTTTGTGTGGTTTTCCTAATGCTGGAGTTCTTGCCTCAGGTCAATTCCCTCAGTGCATACAGATAGTCGCAAGAGTCCCCTGGAATGGTCCCCTCTGCCCACATTGCATGCCAAGGCAAGGATATTTTCCAGAGTCTGGAGCTTGTTTCACCAACATGCCTCCATCCTCCCTGATTTAGTTTCACTTTGCTACTTAACAGTCTTTTTACTGGCAACTGTATTGTATGGTTACTGCACTTTCCATATCCTTTTTTTTTTAAAAAAAAACAAAACCTGCTTACTTTGCAGTTTTCAGTCTTGGAGGGCTACTTTTATATTGTGAGCTGGGGATAGGTAGCAGGTACAAAGCTCCTTGCGGTGAGCACACTTTTGAGGCACAGATACCAGTCCAGTGAGGTAGTGACAAACAGTGCAGTGTTTATTCATGCTATTTAAAAAGTCTGTTTACAGGTTCTGTACAGTCTTCCACTAAGGAACAGGGCAAAACTTCAAAACCAAAATCCTAGCCAATTCCCGGCATTAACTACATAAACACGAATCCTGACTACCAGGCTGAGCAAAACTAGTGCTTCTTTTACAGCTTACACCGCCCTTTCAACTCTCCCAGACACGACTTGTCTGTTCCCCAGGTTTGAGAGCACTGTCTGCAGGTTCCAGGTGAGTGTAAATTGCCCAAGGGGAGAGGAGCAAAACCTAAACTGGACTAAGGATCAGAGATCTCTAAATGTGTGATAGAGGAGCCTGGGAGATATGTAAAACCCAATTAGGACTTTTCCAAACTCCCTCTAAGACACTCTGCTACTATATATAGATAGAATAGGTATAGAGGGACTTACGGGCATTGAGGCTATCTCCACTGCAAGAACTATCATCAGTAGCTCTATACATGTTTTAGATTTGTATGGATTTCTTTTTGGTTGAGAACCTGAGTATTTAACTCATACACAGAGTGCAGTGTGTAGGCTTGGGGCTATATATACTATATATATATATATATATATATATATATATATATATATATATATATATATACATACATACACACACACACACACACACAGTACAGACCAAAAGTTTGGACACACCTTCTCATTCAAAGAGTTTTCTTTATTTTCATGACTATGAAAATTGTAGAGTCACACTTAAAGAGGTAGTCACCTGAAATGGCTTTCCAACAGTCTTGAAGGAGTTCCCAGAGATGCTTAGCACTTGTTGGCCCTTTTGCCTTCACTCTGCGGTCCAGCTCACCCCAAACCATCTTGATTGGGTTCAGGTCCGGTGACTGTGGAGGCCAGGTCATCTGGCGCAGCACCCCATCACTCTCCTTCTTGGTCAAATAGCCCTTACGCAGCCTGGAGGTGTGTTTGGGGTCATTGTCCTGTTGAAAAATAAATGATGGTCCAACTAAACGCAAACCGGAAGGAATAGCATGCCGCTGCAAGATGCTGTGGTAGCAATGCTGGTTCAGTATGCCTTCAATTTTGAATAAATCCCCAACAGTGTCACCAGCAAAGCACCCCCACACCATCACACCTCCTCCTCCATGCTTCACGGTGGGAACCAGGCACGTAGAGTCCATCCGTTCACCTTTTCTGCGTCGCACAAAGACACAGTGGTTGGAACCAAAGATCTCAAATTTGGACTCAGACCAAAAAAAAAATCAGACCAAAGCACAGATTTCCACTGGTCTAATGTCCCTTCTTTGTGTTCTTTAGCCGAAACAAGTCTCCTCTGCTTGTTGCCTTTCTTTAGAAGTGGTTTCCTAGCAGATATTCTACCATGAAGGCCCGATTCACACAGTCTCCTCTTAACAGTTGTTCTAGAGATGTGTCTGCTGCTATAACTCCGTGTGCCATTGACCTGGTCTCTAATCTGAGCTGCTGTTAACCTGCGATTTCTGAGGCTGGTGACTCGGATGAACTTATCCTCCGCAGCAGAGGTGACTCTTGGTCTTCCTTTCCTGGGGCGCTCCGCATGTGAGCCAGTTTCTTTGTAGCGCTTGATGGTTTTTGGGACTGCACTTGGGGACACTTTCAAAGTTTTCCCAATTTTTTGGACTGACTGACCTTCATTTCTTAAAGTAATGATGGCCACTCGTTTTCCTGTACTTAACTGCTTTTTTCTTGCCATAATACAAATTCGAACAGTCTATTCAGTAGGACTATCAGCTGTGTATCCACCTGACTTCTGTTCATCACAACTGATGGTCCCAACCCCATTTATAAGGCAAGAAATCTCACTTATTAAACCTGACAAGGCACACCTGTGAAGTGAAAACCATTTCAGGTGACTACCTCTTGAAGTGTGACTCTACAATTTTCATAGTCATGAAAATAAAGAAAACTCTTTGAATGAGAAGGTGTGTCCAAACTTTTGGTCTGTACTGTATATATACACTGCACTACCAATTTTGTCATTTTAGGTTGTTAAAATTACTTTTCCACTTTCTAAAATTGTTAAAATATAACAAACTCTATAAATTCTAAAAAGGGAAATGTTAAAATACAGGAAACCAAACTTTGTTTTTTTTTTCTCTCTAAAAGGGTAACTACACTTTTGTGGGGAAAAAAAATAGCAAATAAAAAAAATAAACAGTATATACAACTTCAACTCAAGTCATATTGTACTTGAATGTTATTTAAAATTACCTTTTCTTTTCAATCTGTAATTTTCTGTAAAATGTAATACAGAATGTGTACAGGTCGTCCCCCCAGAAACATAATTTCCTGCTTGTGTGATTGGCTTACTGATTTTCCAGAAGTATACACTAGGATACAAGTCATATTTCAGGCATCCCCTGCAACAATGTAATTTTCGGTGAGATACTCCCAATAGGAAATCACATCTAGACGAATGCAGACCCTGCACTTTTCCTCATTAGAGCACTGCAGGTGAAGCAGCAGGTTGATAATTAAGAAATCACTCCCATTAGATTCACTTTCCACATGGGCACAAACAAACAGTGATTTCTTCCGAATAACAAAAGGTAGGAATCTGCAACAAAGTTTGTTAAAATCCTTGCAATGTACATAGATCCCGCAGAGGGGAGTGTTTTTTTTTCTCAACAAAAGTAGAGTAAAGCCCAGTACACACGTACCGATCGTCGGCCGACCGATCGGCTGTCTTTTGTCCAGGGCTGTCGTGTCTGTTGAAAACTGCAAAAGACTACACACGAATTTTGTCGGCCAACAACAGCCGACTGCAGAAGTGATGTCATGTGATGGTTAACTTTCCTTGTCTTTTTTCTTTTCTGAGCATGCCCAGTCTTGCAAATCTGCTGTCTGTCAGCCGAAATCTGTACTGACTGGCGAACAATCGGCCGTTCTGGTGTTGGCCAACAAAACTTTTAATGCTTGCACGACAGATTCTGTTCGGCCGAAAGTGCGCTGTCGGCTGTCGGAAGCATCATACTAACAAGCCTACAATCGGCCGATCGGTCGTCGGCCGAATCTTTACGGCCAACAATCGGTACGTGTGTATGGGCCTTTACTCTTTAATTATTTTGCTGTCATGTACCTGTTAAAATAAGAAAAACAATAATTGTTGCTATTCTCACCTTATCCCAGCACTGTCCCTCGCGGATTTACTGCATCAAGGTTGAGTGGTGCTCGTCTTCTGGGTTGAACGAGGCCCGGTGTCATGCAAACCTTTTCCCGTGGGTCATCATGCAACTTGGGCTGGCATTAGTACATGCTCCTCAGTTCAGGAAGGACAGACAAGTGCCACCACCAAGGAAGAGGACTCATGACATCAACCATATTGATAAGCCTGAACATTTCAGAGAAATAACAAGAAGTCAGTGGAAATTCCTTGTCACCAGAACAATGTCATCATGGGAAGATTTCAAATTCCCTTGTCTGACATTTCTAAGATGTTCTAAATTTCAGTTTCCGATTTCCACTGAAAAGTTTCATTTTTGCTAAAATCCCCTCTGAGGTTCCTCCCTGTTTTAGGAGATACATACACAGAAGCTTTTCTCACGGTACCATGGAAATTGGAGCAGATTGTTATAATGAAACCACAAAAATTGAATTCTGCAAATTAGTATGATTAAACCTTAATGCTATCAGATGGGTTATTCAGCATTAGAGACAAGCTTGGGCATCCTCCAAACACACCTCTAACCTGAACCCCCACTATTTTGAAGTCCAAAGAGTTGCAGACCAGGTCAATACTTGCTGTTGGGTGGGGAATGACCCAGCCCTCAGCTCATTAGTACAAAAAAAAGATACAGTCCAATACACTAAAAGTGGAACTAAGCTAAAGAATTGCAAACAGGCAGCATCTTTATTGCAGAAGATACATATAATCCCAGTGCTGGCGAGGGACCACATGGCATTAAACTGTTGAAACCATGTTAAGTATGTGTGCCTTTAGTTCCGCTTTAAATGGGTTGGGCTCATCACTGAATATGACAAGTGTCTCCCACTCTGTACATGCAACATTATGAGTGCCACAAACACACATGGGCAGCACAGAAGGGACACACAGAGCAAGCGCAGTGGCTCCCCTTCATCTGCACCGCAATGAATGACAGTGACTCTGTGTTCCTCTTATGCTGCCTGTGTTTTGCGGAGCTTAGAATGCTGCAAATACTGTTGTGGTACAGAGTGGGAGTGCACATGCAAAAACAAGACTTCATAGGTCCTGGTGGCACAGGGGCAACATATATGAAAAAAACAAACAAACGGGCTTTGATGTCACTTTAAGCGCCGGTTCACACTGCAGCGACGCTACCTCGCACCGCGACCTCGGAGGTCGCGGTGCGAGCAGCGCGCCGCGACCTCGGAGCGGCCGCCACGGACTTCATAACATTGAAGTCTAAGGCGGTCGCCTCCGGGTCGCCCCAAAGAAGCTCCGGACCCTTTTTCTAGGTCGGAGCGACTTGTGTCGCTCCTATAAGAACGGGTCCGCAGCTTCCCTATGGTAGGCGACCAGGTCGCCTCACAGGTCGCCCTAGTGTGAACTGCCACAAATGCTAATATTGTTAAAAGCGGTTCTGCGCTCTGTATTTAAAAAAAAAAATAATAATAATAATAAAGTCAGCAGCTACCTACTTTTGTTGGTCTTTAGGTCTGGCATATTCACTTTGGGCAGTAAGTTGTAAATCTTTTCAGGTTCGCAAGGAAAAACCATCGCCACCGCCCCAAAAAAAAAATGCTAAAAAACAGAAGAGGAGGGGGGGTAGGAGCACATAAAGAGGAAGTCCCCTTTAGGAAGAGAAGGGCGGGAATAAGGAAAAATAACTAAACAAACATTCGTACTCATCTAGATGGCTGCAGCATTGATCCAATGGTGCAGCTGTCCCCCATCGATTCTACACCGAGAACTGAGCAATTGAAGGCCGCTAATCACTCAGTTCTCGGGTCCATTAGTCGCCACATTGTGCTCTGCCCCTCCAGCACTCGCTGGAGCTCTGGGCTGTGAATTGGGTAGGAGCAGCTGGTTCAGGCTCTCAGCAGTTACTGTTGGGATCCCTGCCAAGCCTGTATTAGCTCTGCAAAGTCAGCTGACACTCGACCTAACCTTCTGTTGGCTGAATCTGGGTTACAGGAGTGCAGAACTAAGTGTACTCCTCTGATCCATAGAAGCATGGCAAAAGGAGCTTTAGAAATATTACTCCTTTAAAAAATAATACTTTCTATATAAGTTAAAGTGATTGTAAAGTTGAAAGTTTTTTTTTATCTTAATGCATTAGGATTAAAAGCCTTCTGTGTGCAGCAGCCCCCCCCCCCCCCCATTATTACCTGAGCCCCCTCTCAATCCTGCTATGTCTATGAATGCCTCGGTCATCCGAGACTCTCCCTCCTGATTGGCTGAGACACAGCAGCAGTGCCATTGCCCCCCACCCGCTACTCAGTTAAACCAATAAGGAGAGAGAGGGGGTGGGGCGGAAACACAGCTATGTCTCTGAATGGGCACAGAGAATTGCGGCTTGGCTTGGGTGCCTTGATAGCAAGCAGCTTGCTGTGGAGACACTTAACCGGAGGGAGGGGCCAAGAGCTCCAGCCAGGGACCCGATGAGAGGAGGATTTGAGCTGTACTTTGCAAAACCACTACACAGAGGTGGCAAGTATAACATTTTGCTATTTTAAAAGAAAAAAAAAAAAAAGATTTTATAATCCCTTTAAATAAACAAAACAGAACAAATGTAAATGAAGCAGTACAATTTTGAGAATAGTTTTTTTTTTCTTGTGAACAAATCTGGAGGCAGATCAAATCATAGTTGGATAATTTGAAGTCCGTTTCCTGAAATGTTTCAACACTCATTATTAAGATTCCCCTTATATTTAAGGGTGTCCATTCACACCAGAGTGGCATGATCTTTAGGGCAGAGTAGTACATTATTGGCCTCACAAACTTCAATGGGAGCTCCTGAAAATGCACATCATTTACACAATTACTTGCCTTGGATCCTCCTAATAACTGGTAAGGATGAGCTCAGGGGTGTTCATACACGAGTCTGAACCCGCCTCAGCTTTCCAACTGGGAAGCTGTGAAATCAACAACTGTGTGTATGCAAGGGTTGTGTCTGAACACGCCTGGGCTCAGACTGTGCCGTGGTCCATGCTCCTACACGCAACCGCAGGAGTGACATCATCGCAATGTGGAAAATCAGATGGCCAGATGATACAGACCCAAAAGGAAGACTGGGTGAAGATGGAAGCGCCCGTCAGCAGTGACAGTGTGGTGCTGGATCGCATCGTCATTCATAATGTGTGTACAAGTATGTGATGCATACTAGCACAATATGCCTTTACTTTGCAGGGTTTAACCACTTTCCACCCGCGATATAGCCAAAAGACGGCTACAGCGCAGGCTTCCACTGCCGGGAGGGCGTGGAGCTGTGACACGGCTGATAACAGAGGAAGAGATGTACACCCCTCCAAAGGCTGTCTGCAAATAAAGATCCCAGGGAAGGCTATAGTAATCCTAAAACTTGGGTGCTCGCTGAGGTCCGTAACCTGAAGAATCCATGTAGCAAAAAAGAGAAAAGCGGCACTTCCAGTGATAAGGAAAACAAATAATTTATTCCAATATCATAGGTCCAACACCCGACATACAGGTCAACACACCTATGATATTGGAATAAATTATTTGTTTTCCTTATCGCTGGAAGTGCCGCTTTTCTCTTTTTTGCTAGACGGCTGAGAACAGAACAGGGTAAAGGGCCAATCACAGCTGCCTTTTACCAAGTGATCAGCTGTCAGCCAATTACAGCTGATCATGGAAGTAAACAGAAGCCGGTTATAGGCTTTTTTTTCTCCTCAAGATCAGTGTGAGGACAATAAAAGAAAGCCAGTAGCTGGCTTCTGTTACAGGGACATCGGTGCCAATCTGTGCCCGCCATTGCTGCTAATCAGTGCCACCTATTAATGCCCAATTCCTGTCAATCATTGTCCACCAGTGTCACCTCTCAGTGCTGTCTATCAGTGGCCATTAGTGTCATCAGGGCCTCCTCATCAGCGCACATTAGTGAAGGAGAAAAATTACCTGTTTGCTAAATTTTATAACAAACTATGAAAAAAAAAAAAACCTAGTGGTGATTAAATACCATCAAAAGAAAGCTCTAGTTGTGTGAACAAAATGCAAAAAATGTAGTTTAGGTACAGAGTTGCATGACTGCGCAATTGTCAAAGTGTGACAGTGTTGAAAGCTGAAACTTGGCCTGGGCAGGAAGGGGGGTATACTTGCGTGGAGTTACAGAGGAGGTCTTACACTAGAATTATTGCTCTCGCTCTAATGATTGCGGCGATACCTCACATGTGTGGTCTAAACACTGTTTACATATACGGGTATAACTTACATATGCGTTTGCTTCTGCACGCGAGCACAGAGGGATGGAGGGTGGAGCACTTTTTTTTCCCTCATTTTACTTTTTATTTTTACACTGTCCCTTTAATGTTTTTTTTTTCTTATCACTTTTATTGCTGTCACAAGGAATGTAAACATACCTGTGACAGCAATAGGCACCTGACATGTATTCTTTATGGAGGTATCTGGGGTCTATAAGACCTAAAACCCCTCCTCTGCACTTGAAAACATTAAAAACGCCAAGATCTGCGTTTTTGAATACTTTTGGTTTTTGAAAACTGGCGCCATTGGTTTCTGAGTAAACTGATGATGTCATAGCGTCGCTTCCGGATTACCATACCCAAGACCCGATTAAAGCTGATTCCGGCTTTGTTCAGGGTGCTAGCTGGTGGTTTAGGTCTCCCAGTGGGATGGGAGAGCCTAGGTGAGCGGAGGGAGGGTTCTCCCATCCCCTCCCACTGCTTGCATTACCAGCCAAGTGGCTGCTTAGCTGCATCGGTTGTTGTAACAAGAGAACCGACCGTCGGCCCTAAAAAATGTTACCAGGGTGATGCCTGCAGCTGCAGTTATCACTCCGGTACAACCACTTGAAGCAGTACAGGTACGTCATTTGGCGGCAAGTGGTTAAAATAGCACACGCTCGAGGAATGGCGACAAACTACAGTACTTAATCTCCATAGGTGACCCTTTCAACCAGTTATTTTGGTTTTGTGCTGCACTAGGCAAGACTAAAATTGGGCACCCCCCCTTCTGACTCCTATGTAAATTTGCCCCAATCCTTCCTTTTTAACAGATGTGACTCCCTTGCAAAATTGAAGGACTCTGAGTCCCAGCATGAACCCCTGAGATCTCACGAGAGGGGGTGGGAGAGAGAGAGAGAGAGAGAGGGGGGTGGGTGAGGGAGAGAGAGAGAGGGGGGTGGGTGAGGGAGGGAGAAAGGGGGGATGAGAGAGAGGGAGGGAGGGAGAGAAAAGGGATGAGAAAGAGAGAGAGAGGGGGGGTGAGAGAGAGAGGGGGGGTGAGAGAGAGAGGGGGGTGAGAGAGAGAGGGGGGGTGAGAGAGAGGGGGGGGGTGAGAGAGAGGGGGGGGTGAGAGAGAGGGGGGGTGAGAGAGAGGGGGGGTGAGAGAGAGAGGGGGGTGAGAGAGAGAGGGGGGGTGGAGAGAGAGAGGGGGGTGAGA